>NC_081567.1:28046551-28346551 GCF_022355385.1 Mustela nigripes
GGGGGGGGGGGGGGGGGGGGGGGGGGGGGGGGGGGGGGGGGCAGAAGTCAGGGCCATTGCTGAGGAAGGCTGGCCAGACCTCCCACCCCCACCCCGTGACTCTCAAGAACTCCAAGGGGTCCTTTCTCCAGGCCCCTGAAAGGAAGGAAGGGAGCCTCACAGGCAAGACGTGTGGACACAACCCCACCCTCCTCTCAGGAAGGTGTTGGGGCTTCTCCCTTCCTCTTCTTTCCCCCAGGACCCTGCCAGCAGCCCCAGTCCTGCTCCTTCCTCCCCATGGAGGATTCTCAGTTGCTTTTCTTTCTTAATTTGATTTTCTCTGGCTCTGAATCGAGATCAAAAGAAGAAATTCTTTCCAGCCTTTTAGGAATAATTCCCAGAATCTCCCACTGGAAATGCATACATAATTACCATAATTATTTTTTAAAAAATCTTTCTGGTGCTCGTCTCCATTTCTTTTCCATCTCTGCAGCAGGCTTGGGGAGACGAGGGGCGAGGGAAGCTTCTAGAGTATCTTTGTTGTTGCAGGTTCAACTGTAGTCACCATACTCTTGCAGGCAAAGTGTGGGACCTACTCCCCTGCCCTGCAGCATACGACAGAATTCTAGATGGTCCAGGCAGGAAACCCAAGTAGGACTTCGCTAGGGTTCAACATCACAGAATCACCTGGTGGGAAGTTATTCCCTTTCTAATTTGTTTTAATTGTCTTCATTTCAGTAAATCTCAAGTCGGTGCTAGGCAGGTCTTTAATACTCTCTGATGCATGCTAACTTTCCTTTTAAGAGTGGCAAGCCCCAGCAGTCCTCAGCCTTAGAGCACGCAAGAGTGACTGCTACAATTTTATACCAGTGCTGTTTTGCATTATGACTAGTTCTCCGTGTGCCATGAGGCTGGAGGGGAGTGCTCTGTATTTGTGTTGATGGCTGGTCCTTTTCAGAGGAAAGATGAGTAACTAGTAACTAATAATCAGAGCGGAACAGGGATACACTCCCTAATGCTGAACGCTTTTGGAAAGTTCCCCAGTTTGTCAGCGCCCCAGTCCCCAGTCCAGGATGCCGGCTTTCCCCCTGGCAGGCTGCGGGTCAAGTGCAGGGAAGGATCCTGTTTAAGGTCAGCTGGTTGAGTTGGTCAGCGGTTGGCACCAAGGAACCTCGGGTGGGAATTTTCAAAAAAAATTTTTTTTTTTTTTTTGGAGCTTCGCACCCATTCCTAGCCCGCTCTGTTCCCTGGGATTCCAGAAGCCAATTCATCAAGGTCTACTTTGGGGCACAAGGTCAGAGAATGTGGGTGGCTGCTAAGGACACCTATTCTTTGGCTGCCATACCTGATTTCCCCTCTGTCTACCACCAGTCCGTCCTCTCGGATGCAGGATTTGAGGGGGAGAGACCTGCCTGTGCCTTTAGGGCTGGTGTGCCATCTGAGCCTGGCTTCCCCTGGGCTTCCCATTCCTCCGGCCACCACAACGGATGGGTTCAGGGAAGGGAAGGGAGTTGCTGGGAATACTGGGGGCTGGCTCTTTCCCCCTGGCCTTGATCCTGAGCCAGAGACTTGGGAGCTCCTGTAGCCCTTTCTTCCACCACGAGGAGGGAGCCAACCACGAGGGAAGGGGCTGAGAAATGGAGAGAGGGAAACCCGATCCTGATGGTATCATTTCCATCCCTGGATCCAGCTGTGCCTGAAGCTAGCCTCTACCACCTTTTAGAGTCCCCACGGAGCCAACACATTCTCGTTTCATGTAATCCAGTTAGGATCAGTGCTTTGGTGACTTTCAACCACCAAGAATCTTAACCGATAAAATGGCTCGGTGGAAATCCCTGGCCTTGGAGACAGAAAGCACACGGAGGGCTTCTTCCATGTGCAGAGGTGAGAGGCGTTTTGTCACCGGATGCAAACTCTGGCACAGAGAAAGCTATCGGAGCTCCCAGTTCCAGAGGACCAGCTAGTAGGCCCAGGCTGGTTTAACCCTTGTAATAGTCCTACATGACTGCCTACTTTTATCACCATTTTATAGACGAGAAGACGGAGGTCTAGGGGGTCTCGGTGAACCTTCGCGACAGAATCAAGCCTTGTCCCTCAGTACCGTGTTGTCCCAGCCACGCCTCTACAGCAAACAAGGAGATTGTCCAGCAGAACCTACCAAGCTCTGGGCAGGTGTGATTGGGAAGGGACCAAAGGGTGAGGCTCTCAAGTGACAAGGACTGATATTTACAGAACAGGTGGTATAAATGCCCCATCCACCCCCAGCCTTGGCAGTCACAGGGTGCCCAGCCTACAAAGCCTGCACACCGACCTGCAGAAAGGGCATCGAACTCTCTTTACCCGCGGGCAAACATAAAGGCGGAAAAGGCCCTGAGTATAGATCACAGCTCATGCATTCCCATCGGCCCGCAGCTCTGCACCCATCAATCCTCTCACTTTCTGAGCCCTACTGATTTTGCATCTGGAAAACGGAGACACCCCAGCTCCTTGGCCCCAGCGACCCCAAGCGTCAGATGGGGACAAAGATGCAAAAGGTTATTTGTGCCATCAGGAGCAGGGCTGAGGATGGAGGGAATCCCTTGCCTTCCTGGAGGTGGATGCACAGGCCGGAAAGGGTGTTAACCCGCACTTCCTCCTCCCCACGCGGAGGCACAGAGACAGGCCCAGCGTGACCTGAGAGGAACCTTTTCTGTCCCCAAAGCGAGGAGAGATCAGAACTGTGAAGGAGAGAAGCGAGCTCGGCTACAGGCGCTTGGGGGTTTATTTTTACCCTGTTATCTCTATCCTGAAATGTCAAGCGTGGAGCTGCCTTTCCCCAGCCCCCCAGCCTCCCCAGCCATTCAGCGTGGCAACGCAGCCTGGAAACAGGCCCCATTCTCCTTCTCTGGTTCCTCTGCCTTTCCAAGAGAGTCACAGTGCTATGGAGACGGGAGGCATGGAAACCCTGAAATAGACAAGTGGGAGGTGAGACCTTTTATTTGGGTTCTGGAACAGGCTCACTTCCTTCTAGAGGACCCGGGGTGCAGAGGAGGCCCTTGGCACTGCTGGGTACCTATTCTAAGGTTTGCATCAAATTGGTTCTTTATGTTGCAAGACTCAGAAATCCCTACTTAAATGGGGTTATGCAACAAAGAATTTTAAATTGGCTGAGGTCACTGAAAGGCCTAGGCAAAGGTTAGGCTTTAGGTCAAGTTTGATCAAGGGGTTTGGTGCTGTCCCAAAGATTCAGTTCCCTCCATCTCTCAACCCCATCTTCTGTGGTGTTGGCTTCATCCTCGGGCACCATCCTGTGCCTCAGGCACTGACAATCTCTAGCAGTTCCAGAATCGTCCCCCATGGTCACAAATGGCTGCAGCAGGGGATCTAGACCTCACCTCCTCATACTGGTAGCTTCCAAGGAAGAAAGAGGAAAATTCTTTTGGCCAAAAGTTACCAAGAAGTGTTTTCTTGTGTTTTATGGGCTTTGACTGGGTTATATGGCCATTCCTGAGCCAATCACTTTGGTATAGGGGCCAGAAGATGAAAAAAAAAAAAAAAAAAGCATTGGTTAGATTAAGCAAACCAGATTCCCAAGAACAGGAAAGCAATGGTTTCTTGAAGATTCTGAGCACTGTACCCAAAAGGGTACAGTCAGAAGACTTTCTTGTGTTGTATTCACTTTGCTTGATCCTTCGCTAGCCAGGAAAGCTCCCAAGGTTAGACGTGCCTGTTCTTATCCAGAAACGGGTCAACAGGTTAACCTGGGATTCTGAGTTCTAAGAATCCTGGGCCTGTTAGTCCCAAAATTTCACCACTACCCTCCAAGGTAGGTGGGTAGGCACTGGCTGATGTGGCTTCTGTTTACCTGCCAAAGGCTTCCTCTGCCTTCAAAATAAAATTTACACACTACGTCCTGGATTCCCTATCACTCACCCCCGACCACACGCTTAGCCATACCTGCTTCTGGTCATTGCTCAGACAAGCCAATCACCCTTGGGCTACACAGCCTCTCCCCTTGCTCTTTGTCTAGGATCTTGAATTCCTTTAAATTTTTTCACAGTTGGCTTTATCTCATCATTCAGGACCCTGCTTCAATGTCACAACTTCTTGTAAGCCTTCTCTGACCAGCCTAGTGTGTAAAACCACCCACAAGCACCCTATTTCTTGATGGTTTGAGTATCTTTCTCCCTGGGATAGACCACGAGCTCCACGGAGCAAGGACCATGTTTGTCCTATTGATGTGCGGACCTCGCAGTTCCTGGTTATGTGACTGGCACAGTGCAGGTACTAGATAAAAATTGGTTGGGTCAGCAAAGGAGAATTCTTTTCTGAATAGCCTTATAAACTTCTGCAGAGCAAGGTAACATCTTCTGTTTGTCCCAGCTTTAACTAGGTGCCTACCAAAACACTGGGCACAAAACACGAAAGACACAATGTGATAAATGGTATTTTTTTTTTTTTTTCAAACAAAGAAAGGAGCTCCAAGTTGCACCCAAATTAGTACAGAAAGAGACCTGGGATGCGCCAATGCTTCTTTGAGGGACTGGTTTTCCTAAGCTGATGCGCATGAACGTTTAAGGGTGGGAAGCTCTAGCAAGGCAAGCGGGGCCGTCTGTCTACCCGGGTCTCTGACTCGGGTGGCAAGATCACCGTGCACGAGTAAAAGCACAAAAACAACATGGGATGACACTGTTTACTCCCTTCCCCAATGTCCCATAAGAAGAAGAACATCTCACCTCGTCCACAGCTGCCCCGTAAGTCAACGTCAGAAGCTCAGTATGCTGATGACTCAGAAGAACTCACATGTTCTTGAGGGACACAGACATTCTCGGGGCCACTGAGACCTACCAGTCTGTCACAGTCCTCAGGACAGTCAGGTGAGTGTGGAGGGCTCAGCGCAGCTAATGGAAACTCAAAAGCACGCCTACAGATGGACCTCAGTTGTCTCTGTGCTCAGCAGATGACATGCCACCCAGGAACTTAAATATTCTGTCGTTGCTGATTCTCTGTCCACCCAACCAGATCCATCCCTCTCTTGCGCTATCACATGACATACTGAACCTTGCCCTACAGGACTCCCCAATGTTTGTTAACACTATATTTAGGTGATTACTGGAGTAACGTCCCTCTTCCCCACCGGACTCCAAACTTCTCAAAGGTAGGGATGATTTCATTCGCTCACCACTGTATCCAGGGGTGTCTGGCACCAACCCCGTGCCTAACGTGTACAGTGAGCCTTAGAAATATTTTTTGAATGGAAGATGGGTAAGTGAATGGAGCGCAGGGTCTGCTGGGAAAGCACGTCCCAGCCAGCCCGACCTCTTGGCTGGAAGACAGCAAAGAGGTTGAATCTTTCAAAGGAAATCAGACCTTGTCACAGTATGACCACCTTGTCCTCTCCATCAAGGTGTCTCCTGTGCCTAGAACACCATCTGTCACAGAGCAGAGAGTCAGCAGATGCTGCGAGAATTAAGAAATGAATGGATACCGTTCTTCTCTTTATCACAGAAGATGGTTAACTTCTCCAGGATAAATTCTGGGAAAGGGAGAATGGGCGCGGGAAGTTATAGTATAAAAATATACAGACCGAACCCAGTGGTTTCCTTCAGGTCATTCCCTTCAGACTCAGTGGGTCTGCTTTTAGGCATCACTATACCAGGAGGTCAGCATGGGAGAAACTTGGAGCACCAGTTAACCAAGTTTGCTCCGTTAGACTCATAGGCACCATATTCTGGGGTTAGATACTTAAGGTTTAAGTGAGCTATGGCTCCTGGTCCTCATCACACATTCTGGAAAAAACAAAAACAAAGAAACACCAGGAAGGGTACTGTACCTTGAGAGGCAAGTCCCAGTCTCTGCTACCGGGTCAGGAGGGTGCTGGAAGGAAAGGGACTTTTCTTCTCCATTGCCACATCCTCCTTTCTGAGGGACAGCTGTGTCCTAACGGGTCGTTTTGCATCTGACGTTTAACCAATCAAGGGGTCAAGACATTTGGTCTTTGTCCCTCCTTTGGAGGTAACAGACACACCCAAAATCTCGGTCTTCAAGATCAACCCAAAATCGAACACCAAAAAAAAACCCCCCCACACCCCTCAGGAAAAACCTCCATAAAACCAAATCTCCAGACCTGCCTGGGTCTCGAGCCCACCCCAGCCCAGCAAACAAAAGCGGCTCACCTTGGAACTACAGAATCCCTTCTAGAACCAGAAGGAAAGGAAAAGGGATTTACGGGTCGCCTCAGAGCTGTAGGCTCTGGCTTGTCCCCAGGATGAGTTCATTATTTATTCTTAGAGACTGGACTCAAATTAAACAAACAGTGCCTATAAATAGAGCGGGATACACTCAGCTCAGTGTCACTGAAAGGTCCTTTTCACAGGGACAGATGCGCTAAATGGGTGTCTCTCGGGTTACCCTGCTGGTACTACGTGAAGAAGGGTTGTCCTTTTTCAAGTGTGGTCCAGGAGGTGGCAGCGGGCGGGGACAGGGAAGCAGGTGAACTGGACATTGGGAGTTGGCCCGATTCTGTCTCCTTTTTTTTTTTTTTAAACTCAATTCTCACTCACGTTATAACTGAGAGGGAGCTGTCAAGGAATGACATCACTCTGCAAATACCCTTGGTTGGGCCATTTGGCAGTTCCCTCCGGAAATGGGTCCTGGTTTCGGCCGTATTTGATAGACTATTCTGGTCTTTTAGATTAGACTGCAAACTCCCTAAGGGAAGGGACTGAAAGGTAGAATTTCCTTTCGGCTGCTCCCATGGGCCCAAACATAGGGATGGCTAGGGTTTCCATGGCAGATGCTGAGCCACGAATTAAAAGCAGTCGCCCTTCCCGTGGGGAGCAAGGCGGCCTGTGGTCCAAGCCTGCCATGACTTTGCTCTGACTCCCACCGGCTACTGGGTTTTGAGAGGCTCTGTGATGACATCGCTGTGACAGACAAGTTGGGGTGGAAAGACCTGGAATAAGTGGGAACAAATACTGAGGGCTGCTGCAGCAACAGAGTCTAGTCACTGGCGGGGCAAGCGCTATCGCCAAATCAGCCCTTGGCCACCTCATCCCAGGCACGGGTCGAAGCAGTGGGTAAAAGCTTCATCTTTCTAAAAACCCTACGAGGTAAGGACCATGCCTCTCTCTGGAGGCACCGAGAGACTATGACCTTGCTCGGGGTCACAGAGCTGGTGGTTGAACTCAAGAGAAGCCTCCTGGATCACAGGGTCCCCAGCCGGGAACGCCCCATCAGCACGGGGTCCAGGTCAGCCCCGGGACCTGGCTGGGGGTGAAATCAGCCCTGAGGAAGACCAGTTCCTGGGTCCAGCTGCCCCCGTAGCTGAACTGTACCTCCCCTGGAGCTTTGCACTTTCAGGACCCAGGACGTCCCCTCTCAGGTTAAGCCGCTCGAGGTCGATTTCCTATCCCTTGCTGCCGCGACAGATTCCCAGCGGAGCCTGGCTGGCCCAGAGTAAAGTGGGATTTGGCCACGCTGACAGCCCAGCCCCACCTATAAGCAAGAGTTTATCCTGCACTCCCTTCTCTCGCCCTGTTGGAATCTTCCAGAAACACGTACCAGCCTGCTCCCAGGCACTCGCACAATGGCTTCATTCTCTGTTTTCTGAGATCCCAAGCACTTGCTGAAGCTCCCTCCATGTACCCAGCAGAACAACCTACTGCTTGGCCCGGTGGGCACCGTATGGAACAAACGCCTATGCAGCGCTTACCTTATATTTACAAGGTGTTCATTCACATTCACGGAACACACATTCTCAGCTCCCTGCGGGGGTTCAAAGCCAAGACGACCACATCAGCGTGTATCTGGGCTCTTTCTAAGTGTCAGGCGTGCTGCTTAGTGCCAGCGATTAAAGCCGTGGCATTCTCCTAAAAAATCCCACCGGGCAAGTATAAGTAAGATTCCCCCACGTCACGTGTAACAGGGTGCTAAACTGGGAGATTCTGGCAAGATGCTGAGTTTCGAACAGAAATTGCAAAGCGGAGTGACCCAATGAAGATGTAGATTTTCCCAGCAAAGACTCTACACCTAGTTTCAAATTCTAATCCCTCATTCACAAATCCCTAAGCCACAAAGAGGATGTAAAAGACTCAATAGGTATTAAGGGAGGATTTTACCAATTTTTTTTCTTTTTTTCCAAATACCATGCTGTCATCTCCCGCCGGAGACACACACACACGCGCGCGCCCACACACACACACACACACACACACACACACTCGCGTGCACACACGCACACACATGTACACATGAGGTGAGGTATTTAACGTATGCCTGCATGTCAAGTCTGGTCAGAGCAGCTTCTTGGAGACACTGTGGAGAGTCTGATGAGCCATCCTCGGAGCTGGAGAGATGGAGACCGGGGGAGCTGTTTCTGACTCACTTCTGAGAAGTCCAGAGGGCGGGAGGCGTGGCCAGAAAGTTTGCAAATCCAAGGCTCATTCTGGCGAAGAGTGCGTATGTTTCCCTGCAACCTCACATGGGCAAACTGGCTGCTGGATCCTCTTAGATACGGTCTCACCGGGTGGCCTAGATGGGCCACGAGCCCTCATCAGACAGAGGCTGGGGGCAGAACATCCCGATGCCCAAGGGAGCAAGGGGCCTGGGAACTCTCTGGCACCTACCCATGACCCCATGTGGGACTTGAGCACTCCGAGAGGAAGCAACACCATCTTTTTGTTCTAATTATCAAGTAGGTACTCCACCCACCCTTCTCGGCCCTGCATTTCTCTTTTCCAACCGCTCCTGTATGTACCTCGGCGGGAGAGCGTGTCTGTTTCCTTCTTCCCCAAAGCAAGCAGCCCATGATGGTGGTCCCCAGATGGAGAAAGAGGAAGAGAGGCTTAACTTTAAAGTTTGAAGTATTGATTAGTATATTGGATAGGACTTTCCGACTTTGGAAATGGGACTCATCTAATGACTTAGAAATCATAGGATTTTTTTATAAAAATAAGGCGAGAAAAAGAAGGTCATGGTGCCTGCCTGAAGCTTCCATCTTGTGCCAGGACAAGGACACACTGCCCTGAAATCTGAAGGAGATAAGAGGGGACAAAAGTGAAGTTGTCTTAATGACCTCGCTCCATGAGTTGTCCTAGACAGAAGGCCAGACAGCGTAAGTGACCCGCGCAGAGTCACAGAGCTCATAAAAAGGCAGAACTGTGTTCTTTAACACAGTGCTCTGCTGTTTCTTACCCTCCAGGAAATTACTGTCTCTCCTGCTCCTCACTGGTCTGTTCTTATCTAATTCTTCTCGAATTCCCTTCCTCTGCCTCAGTGTATCATACGTGTCCCCGGGCCAGCGTTGACAGAAGCACAGCCTGGTCAGAGGTAGGTAAGGTTATCTAAGGATGACTTCAGCCAAGAACGCGAATCAAGGACCAGCAAAGCCCCGAACAGCAAATCGGGAGGATTTTCTGTCTCCATCTACCTCGACACTTTGGGGACGACTATGACGCTGTTGGAGTTATTAACAGGACCGCAGAACCTCAGAAAGTTCCAGGCCCCATGCTGAGTGCTTTTCACATGTTTTCTGATTGAATCCTAGCAACCCAGTGGAAAAGATCTTCCTGTATATTATTTCTGTTTTCACAGGAGGAAACTGAGGCTGGGAGCACCCAGCACCAGGTTTCACGGCCAGCCAACAAAACCAGGTTTCCCAACCAGGTCTGAGCCCGGAACCCACACCCCTCACCATCACAGGGCTCTCAGCACATGGGACCTAGAACCCCATGGTGCCCCTCCCTTTGGGGCACCAAGTCTGTAGGGAGTTACCTGCCGCTACACCCTACTCACTACAACGGACCCTCTCTCAGCATTTTTGTTGGTTTCCAAGAAGTTTATGTGATTGCATCTAATCACACAGGACTCTGGGGTCTTCAGTTTTTTGAGAGCAAAACATGGTTCTTGCTTGGGGTGGGGGCAAGACAGAAGGATATGATTTGTGGTTACAAAGGTAATGACAGGATATGGGTCTTCTCTACCTTTCGAGATCGGATCACACAGACCCCAGCCTAAGGCAGTAACCAATATCCAGTAGCAGTTGGTGGCCATGATACGGATCTCTCTAGACCTGTGACCTATCCTACCATGAGCTCAAGCAAAGCTGGTGCCAAAGTTTGTCCCCTACTCTTCCAATGGGGATGTCTCAGAAAAATCTATCCATAACTAGCAGTATCTCCACAGCATCTACAGCAGTAGCTTGAAGACAGGCTTGGGAGTCGGACTGCCTTGGTTCCATTTATTAGCTATATATCCCCCACCAAGGCCCTTAAGCTTGCAGCTTTTAGTTTGATAAAACGCTAACGGTAATGTGTTCCTCTTAGTATTTGTGAAAAGTCATTCAGGAGTTCCTAGTAGCCTGGGGCCCTGGGTGTCTTCGATGAGCATCACTCTTTCTATCCATCACTGGACACGTAGCATGAGTGAGAAATAAACCTTTGTTGTTCGAAGCCAATGAGATTTGGGGCTTGTCTCTTAACCACCGCTTCTCCTACCCATAACCTGACTAATTAGGTGTTTGTGGGAGGGAGGATAAGATCTAAGAAGCACAATGCACAACTTCTGCTCTGTACCCAGGGGAATGTCTGTAATCAAGAAGACAGATGATGGCAAGGGTTCACAAAGACGTGGAGAAACCAGGTCCCTCCTAGACTGCTGGCAGGAATGTGAAATGGCACAGCCACTCTGGAAAACAGTTTGACAGTTTCATAAGAAGTTAAACACAAGTTCCGTTTACGACCCAGCAATTTACCGAAGTATCTGCTGGAAAGAAATGGAAAGATAGATCCACACCCAGACTTGTAGGTTGAATGTTCATGGCAGCGTTATTCACGATAGCTACAAAGTTGGAGCACTCCAAACGTCCGTTCTTTGGCACAGAGACACACAATGTGCTGTCTGTCCATGCCACAGCACACTACTTAGCAAGAAATGGGACAAAACGCTGATACAGGCTACCACGCAGTCAATCCTCAAAAACATACTCAGTGAAAAAAAAGCCCGATGCAAGATCGTAGATTGAATGAATCAGTTTTTCTGAAATGTGCAGAAAAGACAATTTTGTAGAGACAGAAAGCTGTTCCGTGGTTGCCCGGGGCTGAGAGGGAGAGTGGAGATTAACTGCAAACAGGTTTGAGGTAATATTGGGAAGTGAGGGAATGTTCCAGAACCGGATTGTGATGACTGCACTACCCTATACATTTTCTGAAAATCAATGAGTTGTACACTCACAATGGGTCCATCTTATGGTGTATAAATTCTATCCCAATAAAGTAGTTAAAAAAAAACACTAAGCATGTTATCTGGCACATAGGGAGAGCTCAATAGACATTTGTTATTATTCATTATTTTAGGAGAGAAATTCTAGGACTGAGACTTTGCAGTAACTGATGAGGAGTGAAGATCTAGATCCAGTGACGAAGGGAGTTTGGGGGATGCCTGGGTGGCTCAGTGGGTTGAGGCCTCTGCCTTTGGCTCAGGTCATGATCCCAGGGTCCTGCATCAGCCTCCCTGATCAGTGGGGAGCCTGCTGCTCCCTCTGCCTGCTGCTCCCCCTGTTTGTTCTCTCTCTCACACAAATAAATAAAATCTTAAAAAAAAAAAGAAGGGGGGTTTGGGAGTTGGGGCCTGGCAGAGACCCCCATTCTTCCAACCCCCGACTTTGCATTTCCTCTCTGTTGACCATCCCCTGCAAAAGCCCAGAGGATACTTACAAGGTCCCACACCAAGTTCCACTTAGGGACCAGGGATCAGGGGCAGGTGTCCCAGCCCCAGACCACTGCTGTCCTCTGCTGAGTTTCCAGGGAGCCCGGCCACCGTGCCTTACAAGCAGGCGTAACCTGGTCTGGCTGGAAAGTGTGTTTCACGCCCCGCTGTGCCCCCGTCCTCAAAGCTATGCTGACAATAGCAATTCATATTTTCAATCTACCCTCTTCTCAGGCTCCCTTTTGTCTTAATCTTACAGCTCCTTCAAGAGCCAGGAGAAGAGGAGAGAATATTAGGGAAGTTAGGGTTGGGGTCAGAGAAGGCGCTTATCCTAGGATCTAAGAAACACGCCCAGCACATGTAGCTGTCTGTCACGACGGCCATAGCATTTCCCTGCTGGCTGGCGCAACTCCGAACAATGATCCCCAAGGCCCCAGGATTCCCCAGATAAGACAAACCTCATTCCGAGAGGCCTTGAACCCTCTGGGATAAAGTTTAAAGGGTCACATTACAGTATCAACTGCTGTAGATGAAGCCCGGGCCGTGACTAGAGTCAGTCTGTTTGGGCTGTTACAACGGAGTATCACAGACTGCGGTTTATAAACAATGGGAATTTATTGCTCATGGTTCTGGAGGCTAGAAGTCCAAGGTCAGGGTGCTGGCACAGTTGGTGTCAGGGGAGGGACGCCTTCTTGGTTTATATATGCCCATCTTCTCTGGGTCCTCCCTCTGCAAAAGAGGGGAGAGCTCTCTGGGGTCCCTTTACAAAGGGCACGAATCCCATTCATGAGGGTTCTGTCTTCAGGATCCAAACTCCTCCCAAAAAGTCCCATCTCCACATACCCTCATGGTGGGGATTAGGTTTCAAACTGTGAGTTTTGAGGGGATCAGAACATTCATTCTACAGCAAGTAGAGACCACCTTGGCCTTCTAGTTGGCATTCAGTGGGAAGCACTGGGTAGATAAGGAATCTTATCTACAATCTTATAAGCAATCTTATAGTAGCATCGTCTGCCCAGCTGGCTTTTTGGATGCATAGCCAAGTCCCCAGGAGAGAAATGAGTGTTTGATCTTTTCTATTCCAGGCCCTCTCTCCTACCTACAACATGCTCACACTGCTTCCCTCCTCCAGCTACTCCTTGGAGAAAAGAGAAAGCTTTGATGATTTTATGATTCAATAAAAATATTTTGAGAAATCATCAATTAAGGAGGGGCTGATGGTGATATGGACAGAGAAGCAATAGGTGAATTTTTCTGCTAAAAATACCCCAAACCAGGGGCGCCTGGGTGGCTCAGTTGGTTAAGGGTCCGACTTTTCATGATCTCAGGGTTGTGAGACTGAGCCCTGCATCAGGCTCCGCACTAAGTGGATTCCCTCTCTCCCTCTCCGTCTTTCCTCCCCCACTCGTTTGTCCACTTTCTTTCTAAAAAAATCCCCAAACAACAACAAAAAACCCAAAACCCCAAAACTTATTTCCTCCAATGCCGTACTCATTACATGAAATAGAAAATAAAATACAACTGCTTATTTATATTTATAATATAATATTATAATATTACAACATAATATAATATATTTATATTTAAAGGAATTTTATACCATGACTGAGTATGGTTTAATTCCACCAATTACAAATGCAGGGATGGTCTGATATGAGAAAATGTATGGCTTTATCACACAGGGCACAGAAGAAAACCGTGCCAGCTAACAGAATTCAAACTTCTTTCTTCCTGCCATACTCCTGTTAAATTGGAGAGAGGCAGAGGCTAAATATGAAAAATATTAAACCAAGAGATTACAAAATGGATAAATAATTGGTAAAATAATTGGGGGCATTTTTACCCATTTAAGAAAGGTAAGGCAAGAATGCCTAGTTTTCCAATTCAATCCATTCTCTTTTTAAAAAAATATTTTATTTATTTATTTGAGACAGAGCGTGGGGAAGGGGGTGAGGTAGAGGGAAAAGATCTCGGGCCAACTCCATGCTGAGAGCAGAGCCCGACGTGAGGCTTCACCTTATGACCCTGAGATCAAGATCTGAGCTGAAGCCAAGAGTTGGCCACTTAACCAAATGAGCCACCCAGGAGCCCCTCCAACTCAATATGTTCTTAAATTCTAGAAGCTCCAGCCAAAATAGGGCACGCTATGAGCCTGGGCCCAACCTGTCAGTCTATATTTGACTTGCCTGATGTTGAAAAAATTTGAATCTGAATTCATTTTCAACGTTGGAGATACTTAACCAAGTATCTTATTTAAAATAAAAATCTTTGGTATACCTTTTTTTTTGTTGTTTTTGATCTGACCATCTGTCAACATGAGGCCAATTCCCCAAACAGCAGAAATTGGCTGGAATTAAGTATGAAACTCCCCCTTCAGACAAGACCTGTGTTCTCCTGTTTGCCAAAGGCCTCATCTGTCCCAATTCGCTCAGTGATGTTACTTGCCTGGGCCCGTGGGCATCTGAGTCCTCCAACCCATGCTGTAAGATAAGAAATCAAGAAAGAGGTAGAAATATTGAAAAGTGGACAGAAGTATCATTATTACTGTTGAATGAAGGGATAACCTTCCTGTACCCTCCAAATGAATCAACTGAAAGACCACGAAAATGAATAACAGTTCTGTGAGCTCACCGGTTATAAAATCCATCAAAAAGAATACGGCAGAATAATGAGGGGTTGGGGGAGGAAAGGGAGGACCGTCACAATTCGCAAGAGCAACAGAGAACTCGGAATTAACTCGGCAAGAAACACGCCAAGGATGTGTAAGACTCAGACTATAAAATTGAACCAAAGAACCAGATAAATGACTTCAACACAAGTAAAACCTGCCACTTCGCTCATATCGTAGGGGTGTCTGTTAACGCCAAAAGAACATAAATATGTGATTCCAATAAAAATCAAAACGTAACATTTGTTGGAAACTTGACCAAAAGAGTCTTAAATGTTCATCTGAAAGAGTAAATGCTTAAGGCTGGCCAGCCAGCCAATAAAAATTTCAAAGAGCATAATAACAGGGAGGCATCTGTCCAAAAAATATCAAAATTTATTACAAAGCGATAATTAAACTCATATGATAGGGAAACGAGCTACATGACAGGAACAGAATTGGAAGCCTAGAAACATACTGAAGTATAAACACAAATACGGCATAAGACAAAGGTACGAATTCACAGCAGTGAGTAAAGAAAATACTCTTTAGCAAATGGTGCCGGGCAACCGGCTGGCCGTTTTGAAACGCTTGAGCTGGGTCACAAACCAACATGCGTTTTCAATGGAACAGAGATTTACACATAAAAAACGGGAAACAGAGGTGCCTGGGTGGCTCAGTGGGTTAAGCCTCTGCCTTCGGCTCAGGTCATGATCTCAGGGTCCTAGGATCCAGCCCTGCATCGGGCTCTGTACTCAGCGGGGAGCCTGCTCCCCCTGCTCTCTCTGCTTACTTGTGATCTCTGTCTGTCAAATAAATAAATAAAATCTTTAAAAAAACAAAAAACGGGGGACGCCTGGGTGGCTCAGTTGGTTAAGCGGCTGCCTTTGGCTCCCGGTGTCCTGGGATGGAGTCCCACATCGATCCCACATCGGGCTCCTTGCTCAGCAGGGAGCCTGATTCTCCCTCTGCCTCTGCCTATGCTCACTCTCTCTCTCTCTCTTTGACAAATAAATAAAATAAAAAATCTTAAAAAAAAATACAAAAACAAAAAACGGGAAACAAGAATCCCAGAGGAAAATTTAGGTGGATTTTATGCATTCTCAAATGAAAAAGGAGTTTTGAAAACTCCGAAAGTTTCGACAACATACACAATTTTGAACACCTGAAAGGCAAATGCATGGCAAAGAGACAAAACACACATTTAGAAGGATATTTGCAAGGTTTATGGGACTTGCTAAAACCCTCCCCAGATATAAATTCGCACAGATAAATAAGAGAAAGAACATTTGATGGGTTAAAGGGGAACTGATACCAATAGGCAATTCACAGAGAGAGAGTGAGGAGAGAGGGAGGGAGGCGGAGACCACAGACTCAAGAAGAAGAGTCCAGAAAACATGAAAAACCTGCACCTCACAGTGAATCCCAGAAACTAGGAAACCCAGCCCTTGAACTTGGCGTACTGATGGTAAAAGGGACAATCTCTATTCTTAGCAAGGGTGTGGGAGAGTAGCCTCTCATATTCTGCTAGTGTGCATATAAATGGATAAAACCTTTTTTGGAGAGCAATTCAACTGCATCTATCAAAAAGTGAAAACATCTTCTTACTCTTGGATTAGGAATTCCCACTTACCACAAGTTATCCTGAGAATGTGATCACAGATGTGCGCAAAGCTTCAGATATGTTCGTTTCCTTGTGGCTGCTAATAGGGAGCAATGGGAAATGTAAGGCTGACAGTATGGACTGGGTTTAAAAAAGCCCAAAGCTGGGGCACCCTGGATGGCTCAGTGGGTTAAAGCCTCTGCCTTCAGCTCAGGTCATGATCTCAGGGTCCTGGGATCGAGTCCCGCATCGGGCTCTCTGCTTGGCATGCTTCCTCCTCTCTCTCTCTGCCTGCCTCTCTGCCTACTTATGATCTCTGTCTGTCAAATAAGTAAATAAATAATTTTTTTTAAAAAGCCCAAAGCTGACTGAGGGTATGAGAGCACTACTAGCCAGCGTCCTTTCCAAGTGGCTGGTGGCTGTGAGGCATGCTGGGTGAATCTTCTAGATTTTATCCACACAAGGAGATAGTCTGGACTCTTTGGATCATGGTGTAGAAAAGTGTTTCTTACACTGGAAAAATAGGGTACAATGTTAGGGGGGAAAAAAACCCAACCACCTTATGAAACGGTATCTATAGGAAGATTCCATTTTATTTATTTTTTATTTATTTTTTTTTTAAAGATTTTATTTATTTATTTGACAGAGAGAGATCACAAGTAGGCAGAGAGGCAGGCAGAGAGAGAGAGAGACAGACAGGGGGAAGCAGGCTCCCCGCTGAGCAGAGAGCCCGATGCGGGACTTGATCCCAGGACCCTGAGATCCCAGGACCTGAGCCGAAGGCAGCGGCTTAACCCACTGAGCCACCCAGGTGCCCAGGAAGATTCCATTTTAAATGGAATATAATACATATGTAAAGAAAGATAGAAAAAAGTCTAGAGTACTTGTCAAAATGAGAGAAGTCATAACTCTGGCTAGTAAAATGAGACATTGTTTTGCCTACCCTTATTTTTCAATAACTGCACACGATTCTAAGTGTAATTTCTTTCCCCTTCCTTCTTTCCTTCCTTCTTTTGAGAGTATTGGGGAGGGGAAGAGGGCGAGAACATCTTAAACAGGCTCCATGCCCAGCATGGAACCCAACTCAGGGCTCGATCTCACAACCCTGAGATTACAACTTGAGCTAAAATCAAGAGTCAGACACCTAACTGACTGAGTCACCCAGGCTCAGTATAATTTCTTTAGCTCAAGTTCATTGTACTTTTTTTTTTTTTTTTAAAGGTCATGGTCAACACTGGTAGGAATTACTCCTAGGTCAAGGAAGGTAATGTCTACAAAGTGTCCCTGGCTAAGGTCGGGGTACTGGTGTCAGGATAAACAGGAGAATGAGAGGTGTGTATCAAGAGACTTGCATGTGAAAATGTACAGAAAAATCCCCCAGTGATGGGATTACGGTCCTTTTCTTTCCCATGGTCCAAAGTTGGTGAGACTATGTATGTTTGTAACTGGAGGGAAAAATGATACAACTAATAAATATGGTAAGAGCCGATCATGGGTATGAATCCCCCAGGGTTTGGCCCCATCACCCCGATATCTCACCTGCCCCTTGCCACAGGTCACTGTGTCTGGGGTCCCGTTGCTTCCTAGTTTCCCACTCGTATTTTCAACTTCTTCCAGGAGAGAGAGTCTTTGCACTTTTAGTATAAAATATAGATAAATAGCTTTTAGATATTCCAGTAGGAGAAGATTTTATTAAATAATTTCTTAAAAAAAAGTATTGATTATAAAAGGTTAATATATTTTACTCCACTAAGAACTTTTACTTATCAAGAGATACCTTAAAGGAAGTGAAAAGAAGTACAGAGGATCGGTCTGAGAGTATAGGAAGTGCTCCTTTAGTTAGAAGGGTACAAACAGGGCGCGTGGGTGGCTCAGTCAGTTAAGCGTCTGCCTTCGGCTCGGGTCATGATCCCAGGTCCTGGGATGGAGTCCTGCATCGGGCTCCCTGCTTAGTGGGGAGTCTGCTTCTCCCCCTCCCACTCCCCCTGCTTGTGATCTTTCTCACAAGCTCTCTCTCTCTCTCTCAAATAAATAAATAAATAATCTTAAAAAAAAAAAAAGGCACAGAGAGTTGTAGAATAATGAGCAAAAACTGTGGCTATCTCTCAGGAGGTAAGAGACATATTTGGCCAATCACATTCAAAGAAGTCCTCAGCATGACAGGTAACAATGCAAACCAGGACCATAATGAGGTCCTATGCTCTACACAAATCCATCCGCGGACTCGAGACATGTCTGATCATTCCAAGTGTCGGGAGGGTCTGGATCGATCCACACACACGGCTGATGCGAGTGTTGAGCATTATCCCTACTTCAGGGCACTGTCTGGCATTGTGCCCTAACGTGGGACACACATCTACCATCTAACTCAGCAATGTCACTCCTAAGTGCATACCCGAGAGAACTGTTTGCACACATAGAAGGCCAGGTACGAGAATATTCGTGAAAGAACCATTTACAAAATCACAGGTCTGTGCACAAACCAAATGGCCAGGAACAAGGATTGGTGGGTAGACTGTGGTATAGTCACTGAAACGGAACAAATGAATGACAGCAGCCTACGACAACGGGAGGGATATATGACAGGATGACTTCTTTCTTATAAAGTCAAGAATGACATATATAGAGACACATATTCTTTTGGGCATACACATCATAAATATAAGAAGCAATAGGGCTACACAAAGCAAGGGAGTACTAAACACACAAATCAGGATGACTGTTCGTTTTGGGTTGAGAGGAGCAGGGTAAGAGGGTTGGGAAGGCGGACCCCCGGGCTTCGATGTAGGTTATAATCTTAGGGTCAAAGTTCTAGCTTTTTTGCAGAGGCTGCTAGCTTCAGGAGTACCTTCTCCATTATTAAAACCAACAAATTAAATCATAGCAGGTCGTGTATGCATCAGAGGGGAGTGTGTTTCAAAACCAAGACGCTGCTTTCTCCAGCTCTGGGTCCCGGCAGTCCAGTTAAGAAAAACAAAACAAAAAAACACACCACCTTATGTGAAGCCAAATTTAGAATGTGGCGAGAGAAACAAGATTGTTAATTAGAGGAATCATAGAAAGCTTGAATTTGGACGACAGATTGAAGAGGCCATCGGAAGGGACCCAGGACCTAGGTTTGGAGCACCGATGGAAAGGCACACATATAAAAAGGTGTCTCCTAAACCAGCCTAAGGAGTACGTTGAACAGACCGACCTGGAGAACATCTTTCCTTTTATAAAAATTCTCTCCCATTTCAGAGGTACCCTGTGGCACCACTCAGAGTCCCAAGGACTAGTCTGAAGATCCTGAACACCTAGGACATGGGGTCTGTGCTCGAAAGCCTCGGCTCACGTGCTATCTCATTCCTACAAGGCATTAAATGTGACATAATTAAATGTGACACACTCTTACCACTTCCGTAACCTGTGCTCACCACCTCCAGGACTCCGTAATGGATAGCCCAGTGCTCGGAAGCTTTGGTCATTTCCAGGCAATGAATGTTTTTGTTTTGTTTTATTTTTTAATGTAAGTAACTCTTGTCTGTAATTCCATTATTACAAGTACAAAACCTGGCTCCACTTCCCGGACCTCTTAAGACTGGAACGAATGAATAAACCGTAACTCCGTTCTAGGGGCACAGTTCTACTTTCGGGCCCAAGGTAGGCACTTCACGAGCGCATGGTTGTAAACTAGACTTGTTTTTCCAAATAATAACATGGGAGACCCTGGATTCCAAGAGAATCGTGTGTGGAGTGAAACACTGTTCCTACAGGTCGTATTTAAAGAGCAAAGAATGATCTAGAATGGTATGAATGTATTTATGGGGGTATGTCGAAAGAAGAGTTGAAATTTGGTTCCGTATTTGCAGATTAAGGACACATATGACTGTTGTATGTGAGATCAGCCGCTGTGGACATAGATTCAAAGGAGACATAGAATCCAGGGCGTCAGAAAAAAGCATCCCCCCCGCCCCCACCACATACCCAACCACCATCCACACGCCTCCACACACTCAAATATTCCATTTCCTACACACTCAGACACGCGCACACATACGCACACTTAGAGACGGTGACTGGCTGGGAGATCAGGGAACCGAGACAAAGCCCTCCTACGTTAAGGACCCTTTCGTTAAAGGGGACAGTCAAATCCCCCCAAGTCTGATGTACAACCTCGAATTTATTCACCGAAAGACAGCAGCGGGAACAGAACACAACACGGAAACATGAAAGAGACAGGTGAGCGGTCAGAAGCAGGTATTGGCAAGGAATGCTTCCCTTCCCGCCCACGGAGCTCATTATCAAGTCCAGAAACACACACATGTCTCTCTTTTCCTAATTGAGGTCTTCGGCGTTTAAATCTGGGCCAGCCCTCCGCTCTTCGTCTTTATGCACTCCACCTGCCCGGCTAACTTGGTTCTCGCTCACTATTTCAAGCACACGCGTGTTCACTCCCCCCTCACTTCACTCGCTCGCTGGCGTCCAAGTGTTAAGTCATTCACGTGCGCGCGATCTGTCGACACCGCCCATCCCTGCCGAGCTCTTGAGAGCAGTCACGCCGTGGGCCTGACCTGACTTGCATTCGCCCGACTATGAAGCCACCCGGGGCATAAACAGCCCGCTGCGGTCCTGTGGCTGCCGGGGAGGCGGTGAGGGGCGGGGACCTCAAGAGGGTGCTGCTTTGTCCTTTGCTAGCCAACATCTAAACCCCACTCCAGATCTGTTGCCGGCCTATGCCTTTCCCTGTCCCTACTGCCTTCCTTCCGGAGGCATAAATAACCCGCCTCCCAACACACCCTCTGAGAGTTGGGATCAAGGCTCAGCCTTTCAGCGTGAGATGATACCATGTCCTGCTCCCTCCAGGTGCATGCCTTTTGCTTGTTTTTGCACCTAAATGCAGGCAGCAACACAAAGGGGTGGATGGGGAAGTGAGGGGGGTGTCCAGATAGCTTCCTGAGAAATCACAGTAAAAATGGGTTGGCCAGCACCGCCCCCCCACCCCCTAAGTTCCCCCAAGAAACTGTATTTCTTCTTAAAACTCTTGGAGGGGTAATTCACATACAACCACATATACTTAAAGTGTACACCTTGATGATTATTGGCCTATGTGGATGCTGTGAAAGGCTCACAGCAAGACTGCCAACGCTTCCATCGACTCTAAATGGGTCCCACGTGTCCCGGGCAGTTTTAATCTTCAGTTTGGAAGCCTTTTGTGGTTGGGGGGTGGTGGTGGTGGGATTTGACCTCACCTAGAAGCCCAGGGCTCCCTGTGTGGGGTCACTGATTGTGTTTAAGAAATCAATAGCACTCCCCCCCCCCCCCCCCCACCTCTTCCGCAAGGAACAAAAATCCCTTCGACCAACAAAAGACTTGCGACTTCCAGTCTGACTCACCCTCAGTCCCGGGGCACATACTCGGGCTCTGATAAGACGCAGTCAATCTGTCCTCCGTTTGTTTATAATGAGTCATGCTGGAAACAGGCAGCTACTTTTCTTCCCTCTCCTGTCATGGTTAGGCAAGAACCAGAGGCAGATACACCCCCATTCAAAGTGCAGTCATCCTTAAAGTGTCCGGCGACTCCCGCGGAGCTCCGTTGGCGACCTGTGACTCAATGGGGACCCCTGCTGGTGGAGGCCGGCAGCGCCCCGGCCCGGAGTGGAAGGGGCCTGCCTTCTTTCCCACACTCCAGGGCCATCTCGGATCTTTGCAACTTACAGGAGATTGGCAAGAGAGATGGGAAGAACAGCTGAGTTTTCTGTGCATCCTGCCTAACAGCCCCCACCCCCACCCCCAATTATTAGTGACAGAGCGGGGCGTGAGTCACAGCTTTCAGCCTAGGCCCACACTAGAGCACTTAAACACGTCATTGCTTCAGGGATGAACCTTCTCCCAGCTGCGACCCGCCTCCGGGCTCCGGCTCTGGGCTTCCGCAGGCGTGAGCTGTGAAGCCTCCGCGGGTTCAAGGGGCCTCCCTCTCGATTCTTTCCATCAATGCCTCCTTGGCCCCGATTGAAAAATTCCTACACCCAAGTCCTGATGGGAACCTGGGGAATGTTTCCACGAGAGGTAATGTCACAGTGGAGTCAACATAAAGGAGATTTATCCGCTGTTTCAACGCATTGAAGCGAAGCGCACTGTTTGGAGAAGAAATCCCCATAGCAACTCGGCCGCCCCAGTTACAGCAGGCTCAGTGCGACCAAAATAAAAATCTTTACCGAGTCTCAGCGTTGGCTGGTGAGGGCTGCTTAGCGCTGGCCGTGTTTTCAGGCCACATTCTCAGACCCATGAGCTGCGTTTCATAAATCACTGCAAGGGATGCTTTAAGGAATAACGCGACCCTACAGCCAGGTTACAGATGAAGGGGTTGGAGAGCACTCCCCCCCGCCAGCTTAAACACGGCCAGACCTCACCGCCAAACAGCAGCACCGTGTTAGAACTTCGGAAAAGGGTTCATTGTTACTGCTCGGGGCTTACCAGTCCCCTCCAAGCGGGGGTTACACGGTGCTATAGATGTTAGCTTTAAAGAAGAGGCAAATCAATACAAAAATGGGTGTTTTTTTTGTGGGTGGGAAAGGAAGAAAAGCAATGTCACTCTTGTTTCCCTCCACCCCCGGGCCCTCCAGCAGTGGGTTTGGGTTCCATGAATGATCTGCTCTCTCTAGCATCTTCTCCTTCTGATCACCCCCACACACAACTCCCTTCAGAGTGCTGCTCGTCTGTTCTTTTTCTCCAGCTCCACTGTGCCCTGGTCTCCTCCGATCCCCGTCAGGTGTGTGCCCTCAGGCTCCCTGGGAGGGCTCTCATGGTGTCATCTCTGTCGCTTTCTGGGTCCAATGGCATGGCCCGTGCTCAGATCCTAACCCTGCGGGTCACTCCTGTGAAATTCCTGGTCTGGTTTGATGCTGGTGGCTGGGAGACATTCAGGAGCTCCTGGATCTGCCTCCCTTATGCTCTTGCCTCCTAGATTTGGGCATTTCCTGATGTTCAGTTTCATATTTTTTCTGTGTCAACCATTTATCTGACGTCCTCGGTACTCACTTTTTTTTCTTTTTTAAGATATATTTATTTATTTTAGAGAGGGACAGAATGTGTCCGGGGTGGGAATGGGCAGAGCGAGAGAGAGTGAATCTCAAGCAGACTCCCCACCAAGTAAGGAGACCCACGTGCGGCTCGATCTTACAACCTAAGAGGACATCACGAATTGGACGATTAACTGACTGACCCACCCAGGGGCCCCATCAGTTCTCACTTCAAGGCAGCCATCAGCTACACCTGGAATTGAGACGATCTGCCTCACTGTTGGTCATTTCAAAATCCACTTGTTCAAAACTGAACTTGACTTTCTTTATAAAATGATCAGGGCCTTCCTGGTCACAGCATCATCGTTTTCTGACCCTGGGCTGAAATTCTCAATAATGATGTAGATTCGTCCTTGACTTTGATGTTCTTTGCCATATTCCTCTTCAATATCTGGCCTTTCCGTTTCCAAAGCTCTCATCTTAGATCTGGCCATCATTCTCTAAGGCTCAGGTCATGGCCACAGCTTCCAAAATGGTCTTTCCATCTCCAGTCCTTCCTTCTAGGTAGCAAGGTGCTACAGAAAGTCAGCTTGGGAGTTTGAGTCTCATCTCTGCCATTTGCTTCCAGTATGACTTGAATTTTTTAATCTCTGTCTTCACGGCCTCATCAGCAAAGCGGGGAAGGTCCCTACTTCAGGTGGTGAGGACATAATGGGGTAAGGAACATAAAATATCCAGTACATTGTAAGTGCTCGACTAATATTTCCATTTCAGACTCACTACTGCCAGACTGCAGCTGTAAAACAGACTACTTGATCATACCCTTCCCTTATTCATTCATCTTCCTCCTGAAATGAGAACAAACTCCTCAAGTCTGGAATAGAGGAGACCCCTTCAATAGGGCCCCAGTGAATTGCCCCAAATCTGCTGCTGGTGACGCCTTCTTTAAACACCACCATTTTTCTGTTTCTTTGCTAATGCTCTGGATGTGCACTTGTCCACACTGCCTGTGTCTGCCTGATGAAGTTGTATCCGTGCTGTACCCATCTTGAGCTCTACCTTTTCTCGGAGGCCATTTTGGATCCCTACAGCTGTAGACCTCCCTATGAGGTCTTCCTCGGACCTCCAGAACACTTCTACCTCTCTTGTGATATTTTAGTTATTTTTCTTGCTCGTGTTCTTTGACTTCTTTTCATCATAAGGCTGAATGTCCCTTGGTGGCAGGGGCTTTTGCAGCATTAAGCCCAGAGACAGCCCTCTGCCCTCTGTAGTAAACGCCTTACGCTGAAAACAAACCTGCCCAGTCATGCTTCCCTTAGTCTACTAAATTATCTGCTTCCCTAAGCTTCTGCTGGGCATCTCCCTTCCCAGGAATGAAGTTGCACGGAGAAGCAAATCTCTCAGTGAAAGGCATGCTTGCACTGACACCAACTTCTTTGGAAAAGGATCCCCAAATATCATTATCTTCATTAGACATGGTCTATTTACTATTTTCATGAATCCCAGGAAACTCTCCTGGGTGAAATCACAAGTTGATTTTGTTTACCTGACTCTCGGGCCCTTGGGGAGCAGTCAGTGTTCTTCTGATGTAGAAATATCTTCATCAGGCAAGTGGATCCTTGGGAATATCTAAAATTCCTCTTCTTTCTCATCTTGGACAAGTTTCTCCTTAACACTCATAGTCAGGGACTACACAAAATTACCTCTGGGATGAAATATTCAGCTGCGCTTTTGCAAACAGAGAAATCGGGGTGCACTGAGCCAGCATCTTAAAATGAGTCTATAGTTCTTAAATATTTGATCAATTGATAGTTTGTAATATTAACATCTTAGTATCAAAGTACAGTTCCTAAATATATATGTACATAAATGCCTATGTAGAGTATCCATCTTCTAGTTTACAAGACTTAATTTAAGGTTGAATGAGGCAGGAAATACAGTATTATCATCATGTGGAAGCTCATGTTGGCAATGCCACCTACAAAGCATAATTTTTGCACAACGTTAGAAATATGACTATCATACAAATGGAAAAAAATCAAAACCAAAACAACAGAAGTCAAAGATTTTATTAGATTCAGTTAATGAGGAAACCAATAAGCTGTTAGGGCTGATTTTAAAAGAAAGTGAAAGACTGGGGCGCCTGGGTGGCTCAGTGGGTTAAAGACTCTGCCTTCGGCTCAGGTCATGATCCCAGGTCCTGGGATCGAGCCCCATATCAGGCTCTCTGCTCAGCGGAGAGCCTGCTTCCTCCTTTCTCTCTCTGCCTGCCTCTTTGCCTACTTGTGATCTCTGTCAAATACATAAATAAATAAAATTATAATAAAAGAAAATGAAAACCCAGATATTTGTAGCTGGTCAAATGAATGCAGAAATATTTTTGCAAATAAATGCATAAGTGTTTCGTGTCCTGCTAGGCAATACCTTGCAACGCTACTGAACAAGAATCAGTTGTATTGCTGTTGGGGTTTCTACAAGTTAACCTCTATTCTCAAAAAGTTGCGAAACAGTAAGAGATCAGGAGCCCTGATGACACCCCAGGTAGTGTATGCTATGAGAGGACATCCAGCTCTTTTTTATTTTATAAGTAATCTCTGCACCCAGTGTGAGGCTTGAACTCATGACCCCGAGATTGAGAGTCCCAAGCTGTACTCACTGATCCAGCCAGGCACCCTGACAATAGCCAGCTGTATATAGCTGGATACTGTATCCAGGGTACTCGGTATTTTCTTTGACCAGGTTCCAAATTTCGCATGCTTGCTTTTGACATTTAAGAAAGGTGTGGAAACAAGCCAATTTGCCTTTTCTGTGACACATCTGTCATTAGGTATTTGAAAGTAGACACAAACCCCTCTTCCCCCACCACCGGTCACTAGTGTGTCATCATGGGTGCTGGAGTCAGACTGCTTGGGTTCAAATCATGGTTCTATTGTCTACTACTGGGTGACCCTGGGCAAATGACTTAACCTGTCACTCAGTTCCACCACAGCAAGAGAAGCTTTTACGTAATAGTCATGCAAATTAACGGAGATGAGGCAGGAGAGCTCAGTAAATGTGCTATATCAGGACTCCTAAGAAAGGGTTAATTATTCTACCAGAGCCTTTACTCTGACATTAAAACATTTTGAGAAATAACCTGACTTATGCCTTGTTAAAAAGGGATTCGTTCTACGTTTTCAAGCAGAAACCAAAATACCTAAATCAAAGCGAGCCAATTAGTAAACTAATCAAATAATAATTAAACCTAAGAGATTACAGCGAATTCTAGATGTGTCAAAAGGATAATTTACTTTCAACTTTGACGTGGAAGGAACCAAAGAACAAAACAAAACAAAAAAAAAAAAAAGCAAAAATGGTATGAGTCAGGGGCAGCAGGAAATTAATCTCTGTTGAGTTAAAATGTTCCAAGCATTGTGCTTGCCACACATTCATTACAGGTCAACAAATCAGTGTTTTCAGAAGGAGAATAGTCTTTTTTCTCCCTCTCCTTAAGGACACATGTACAAAATAAAAGGCAGTAAGGGAAAAATAAACCAAAGAAAATCATGCTAAGGCCCTAGAAAGTGGGTTTATCACACACGTCAAATGCTAAAGCAGGGGGTTGGAAGAGTGGCTTGGCTTTCATCATTTCTTCTGTACAACAAAAAAAAACACATGAAATACTCTCTTCAAATTGACAAAAAGACACATGAAATACTCTCTTCAAATTATATTTGCCAATGTGTTGGAAATATGACGCGCTGGGAATACAGGTCCTTTCGCTATATATGGTTATTTTTCCTTTGCCCATAAAATGCTGAGGAAAATACTGAATAAATACAGATTTTATTAAAAACACACTCACATACAATTCTTGTTACAAATTGATATAAATCAGTTATGTTTCCCTCCCATCCAAATTTTTGGCTTACATGCCCTTAAATTAAAAAACAGCAGTAGGGTGGCTTACCAAAAACCTGTGGATAAAGACAGTGAAGTACTGGGGTTCGGAATTGGACAGGATGTAGCCATAAACCAAAACAGAAAGCAAAATTATGAAGAAAAATGACAACGCACGTTGAAGTCTGGATGCGTTTTAATGTATTCGAGACTGAGAAAAGAACTTTCCTAAACTGTTGGTTTTTAAGAGGACTTTTCTAGGCTAAACTGAACACAAAAGACAAGAGAATTTCCCTAAAGAAGTTTTTTGAGCCAAAGGAAAATCGAATTATGCTTGAAAACAAAAGCAAAGACTAATGATGTCTGCCTCTCTCCCCCGCCCACGTCTTCAGATTTGCTTCAGTGTAACTTTCCTGCTGAAGGCCACTCATTCATTCTAGATTCTGTTATCTCAACACAACCAAATCTAGACTTAACCCTCTGTGTGCCAGTGGGTTGATGAATGGACAATTATTTTCAGTCCCATTGGGCTGGGAAACTGCATTCGGGATGTACTCAAATGCACAGAGACATATGGTCTCCTGAGCCCCAAACTGAAAAAAGTGGCAACTTCTTGACAAAAGGACATTATTTATGGCCACTATTACTATATAAAATGATTTCTTGCTGTATAATTTTTAAAGAATATCAAGAGGCACTATGATTTAAACAAAGTTGGAAATGATTTCTTTTATCTTTCATACACTCTGATTTTTACAAATCAGCAAAAAGCTTGTAAAATAAAAAAATGCTGAACTCAGGATTTTTAAAAAAAGCTAAGCACGAGTTCATAAGTAACTGGTATATTTACTATTCTGAAAGAAAAAAGGCAAAGGTAACAATATGATGCTCGACAATAAAGTGATACATTAATTCTGCAAATTCATGCATTAGTTCCTTTGCCAAAGATTCTTAGATTATAAAAATTTGTAAAAGGATGTGGCAAAAGTCAATACACGAAATTTGTATTGAAGGTTTTCCACAACTACAGATGCATTAAAATATATTTATTTACTTGGAAGGGGAAGTGGTAGTGAGAGCCTTGCATCTATAATGAGCATTTTCGAGTTCATTAGAAACTACCATTCATAATTCAAGTACACACGAGACAGTGCACATCTTCAAATGCCTAGTACATACAACAGCAAATAACAGAATCCAAGAGCCAGAGACACCGGCCCTCTAAATACAACCAAGAGTGTTCTCCATGTTGTACGAGACGACAAGGGCTATTTATGGTGGCTTTAAGAACAGAGCTTATTTCTGAAAGTTTAAACTGGAGTGAGACCCATATCAAAAGATGTGCTATGTCCCATCTGCCTTTTACATAGTGAAAGAACAATATAAGCCAGGTGGAATTCTACAAGAAAAACCAGGAACTACACAACACAAGCAGAAGTGCTAGACGAGGGTAAAGAAAAATTGTAATAACCATCTCCTTTTGAGGGGCTGTATCGATGTTAATGTACTTTTCACTCGGACTGGACTCTTAAATACACGTGTACAGAAGTGAAAATTAACATCTGTACCTGACATCTTGTTTTCTAGTCTCCGGGGTAGCTATTTAGCCCTTGGAAACATTTAGAAGCCTGATCCTTTATTCTACCTTTAACTTTTGTTTCCTGTGCTCTTCTATGTTCCTCAGATCACTGTACAGAATTTCATAGAACAATATGGTTCCCTGATACCCCTCAATTCATTCTTGTGGTACCCTGTATCGAGTTTGAAATCCACATCGACTTCAGCAGTATTAATGTAGGTTAACATACCAGGAGAGCAAGAAGTCGACATGAGCGGTTCAGCTTGGAGAGGTTGGTTCAAAGAACTTCTGTGAAGGTGAAGACCATTTTGTGTTACATGGTCCAGTGACTACTCTGAGTGCAAACACTGTGAGGAACAAAAACACGGGCGACATGGAGGAAATGTGGAACTGTGCAGTACGGCTAAAGGCACCGATGTCTATATCTGCATCAGCTCTTGAGGTAGAAAATTCACTACTCATTACTAGATAGGAGAATAAGAGCTAAGTTAATAATGGTGAAATATAAAAGCTTAAAAACGGCACAAAGATGCTATGAATGTCCCCATATGTACACTTCAGTAGAAAGCTAACTTAACCCAGTCAGAAGGTTTGAGAAGGAGGAGATGGTTTTGTGAGTTTTTAAGTAGGTGTGTATTTCTTAAGATAGTCTATGCATTGATCTTCCATTTACTTTTTAAGTCCTTTATCTCGACCCCAGGAAGGAAAACCAAATCTTAAAGACTTGGTGGGCCACTCAATTTGCTTGTGTCAAAGTCCTCACACAGACACAAGGATGTGCTCGGCACAGGGACAGAGAAGGGGGGAGTGGAGGGTGAGCTTACACTGCTTGGGGAGAAGCTCTGGCGCTGGTGGTCTCAGGGTGTTGGAAGAGGCCCAGGAACCAGGAAGTCTTAAGAGACTCTAATTGGCCATTCAGGCTTAGCGATCACAGAGTTAGGAGGTTAAATATTTGAAAAAATGAGCATTCCAAGGACTCTTTCCCTTGTACCATCAATTTCTGGAAAGAGAATTCATGCCTAAAAACTACTGGCTTTGTACATGTTGCATACATTCGGTGGATTAGGAAATGCACCAGCGAGATTTCTACACCCACAGTAGAAAGTCCCCAGGAATCTCTCTTAGAGGCAGAAAGCTGGAAGAATATGTTTGAGGACAATGTGGAGAGAAGTGGGGAGGGATGGCAGAAGGGTTTCTTTCTCTGGGTTCTGGGGTGTCTCTGAAGAGGGCAAGAACATGACTGTGTGTTCTTTTGGTTTGTGTCAGAAACATAAATTGCTGCCTGTTTCAAGAATGGCCTTCTAGAAGCACCTGTAGACACCTCCCCTGCTCCAGACCCACCTCAATGAAGAGCGGAGCATGCGGACTCTGGCCTGGGGTTCCAAGAGGAGTCTTGGGTTCTGGTCCGCAGAGCCAGGAAGCAGAGGGCACAACCATTAAGTGCTGGAAGACAGGGAAATTCTGAGCTAATAATTAATCAGGGCTTAGGAATACCGGCAGAGAGTGGCTGAAAAGCACAGTCACGTGACAAGAAGACAGCCGTCACTGTTCACTTTCTCATTTTTCCCTTGGACACGACCTCTGCGTAAGAGGTATGAATGAAGTCATAGAGCTGCTTGGCGTT
This sequence comes from Mustela nigripes, assembly GCF_022355385.1. Taxonomy (NCBI): domain Eukaryota; kingdom Metazoa; phylum Chordata; class Mammalia; order Carnivora; family Mustelidae; genus Mustela; species Mustela nigripes. The sequence continues at coordinate 28,076,549 of NC_081567.1, forward strand.
GCTCGCATTGCCCAGAATGCCTGCCAGCTTGTCCCGCGACAGGCTGGCCAGTTCCGCGATGTTCTTCACGTGCTGCATCAAGGTGCGACAGTTTTTGGCGTTCACCCCTGGCATTTTTAATAAGAAGTCCTGGGGACCGGGGTTATACTTTTCCGATTCGGGGAGCGCCTCCGAATCCGCAGTGACGGCCACAGCTGTGGCCGCATCGGGCTGTGGCTTGTTCTGTTTCAGCTCCTCGAACAGCTCGGCGGTGGCGTGAGGCGAGGGGCACCAGAGAATCCGGAGTCTGGGGAAGTGGAGCGTGAGGAGGGTGAGTTTGGAGCTGATGTCGTTGCTGGAGATCTCCTGATGGAGGGAGCCTCGGGAGGTGAGGGAGAAGGGCTTCCCGGGGTCAAACTCAATCAGCAGCACGGGGCGCTTGTAGTAGCGGGCCATGGAGATGCACTGGCCGTACAGGCGGCCGTTGTTTAACGAGCCAATCAGGTCGCTGATGCTCTTGCGCTCGACACACATCTCCGGGGTCAGAATGTAGTCTCCGACCTCCAGCGTCACGGGTTCAATGTCGATGCCCCGACGGTGGATCAGGGAGGGGAGCTCACTGCGGAACTCCCGCACGTCCACGACTATGGTTTGCTGCGTCCTGTTCTGTTCCTGGCCACCTGGGAGCAAAAAGTGTGCACTGCAGGTGATGTCACAGAGGAAGAACTCCCAAAGACGGAACAGAACAGAAGTCTAAAAGCTGTGTTTCAGGGGCGCCTGGGTGGCTCAGCTGGTTAAGTGCTGGACTTGGTTTTGGCTCAGGTCATGATCTCGGGGTTCGCGAGATGGAGCCCCAGGTTAGGCTCCGTGCTCAGCAGGGAGCCTGTTTCTCTCCTTCTCCCTCCCCCTGCCCCTTCCCCCGCCTGCACTCTCTCTTTCTAAAATAAACAAATAAATCTTTAAAAACGTAGAGAAATAAAATCAAATCTGTGTTTCTGCTGTCAACCTGTGATGCATGGTAACATAACACCTCATTTTTCTGTTTTCAGAAAGGTTTGTTTACAGAGTAAATAAAGGCGATTTCTCTTAAACTAAATAGAGCCGAAGAAAGTCCTGATGATTCATAACAACAGTGCTCGCCGTTGCCTTCTCTCGGCAGTGCCCTTGACCGCCGGTCCCGGATGGCCCCACTGCTCGCCTTCTACTGACCACCGCATTCCCAATTCCTATGACAGAGTCAGGCGCGTATTGGACACTTACGAACGCTTGCTGGGTCAACTGCTTTAGAGGCTCTCGTGAAAAATTCTGGAGCCGCTAGTCTTTGTACCAGTGAGTGTGGACGTGGGAAGATGGAAGAAGCCAGTGGACCAGAACTTCCCACATTTGAATGTGCCCAGAACCGCCTGGGAGCAAGTTAGAGGTGGTTCTGTACTCAGCAGGTCTGGGGTGGGGCCTAAGACCCTGCATTTCTTTCCTTTCCTTTTTTTAAAAAAGATTTATTTATTTATTTACCTGACAGAGAAGGAGACAGAGAGAGGGAACACAAGCAGGGGGAGTGGGAGAGGGAGAAGCAGGCTTCCCGCTGGGCAGGGAGCCCGATGCGGGGCTCGGTCCCAGGTCTCTGGGATCATGACCTGGGCCACCCAGGCACCCCAAACTGCATTTCTAACAACATCCCAGATAACGCTAAGACTTCTGGCTTAAGGACAGCACTAGCGAGGACCAGCATCTGCCGTGTGCAGAGTAATGGTCCCTTTATGATGTCCATGTCCTAATCCCTGGAATATGTAAATATGTTACTTTACAAAGCAAAGGAGACACTGCAAATATGATTAAATTTAGGATCTCAAGATGAAGAGATTGTTCCGGATTATACAGGTGGGCCCAAAGGTCCTTAAAAGTGAGAGAGAAGCGGGAAGCGCAGAGTCAGAGCCGCTGGCTCTGAAGGAGGAAGGGGCCAGCAGCCCAGGAGTGCAGGTGCCTCTAGGAACTGGGAATGGCAGGGAGACGGAGCCTTCCCTAGAGCCTCTAGGAGGAGCACAGACCTGCTCACACCTCGGTTTCAGCCCAGTGAAACCCATTTGGACTTTGGAATTTTAATAATTGTAAGATAAGAAATGTATGTTGTTTCAAGCCACCGAGTGCGCGGTAAGTGGTTACAGCAGCCGCAAGACGTGACTACAGGGCCGGGAAAGCCTGAACTCAGAAGGACAAACTTCCGTAAATAGCCTTCTGTGTGGCACCTGCATGGTCAAGTCTAGCTTCCTTCACTCGTTCTATATTCTGCATGAAGTGTCACCAACCTATCTGACTTTGTGAGAATCTTCAAGACAGACCTCGATGCTCTGAGGCCATGTTTCCCAAAGCAGAGTCCAGGGGCATTCCCATCAGAAGGCCCTGAGCTGCCGACCCCGTTTCAGATGCATGGAGTGAGGCCTTTGGATCCACACCTTTAACAAGCCTCTGTGGTCATTCCTGGACATACCGGATTTGGGAGGCCCGTGGCTCTAACCAGGCCCCCCGCCGCAGAGGCTAAGTCAACTCAGTCGTATTGCGTTCCTCAGGCCGCGTGGCTGACAGCAGCTGCTTGCCATGGGGAAACGAGGATTTGGGGAGCAGGGAGGGGGTTATATCTGGGTTACACTGCAATTGGCATTCAGCACGTCTTGCTGGCACGCCATGGTTCAGACGGTGCCCGGCAGTGAGAGCGTCACGCACCTGGGACCTGGGGAAGTGCCAAGAAGCAACACGCGGGGGCGAGGAGAGACGTGGGGAGGCGCTCCAGCAATGTCTGTCTGAGCGAAGGCCATTCCTTCGGGTCAAAATAAGAACCTAGGGTGCCTGGGTGGCTCAGTGGATTAAGCCGCTGCCTTCGGCTCAGGTCATGATCTCAGGGTCCTGGGATCGGGTCCCGCATCGGGCTCTCTGCTCAGAAGGGACCCTGCTTCCTTCTCTTTCTCTGCCTGCCTCTCTGCCTACTTGTGATCTCTCTCTGCCAAATAAATAAATAAAATCTTTAAAAAAAAAAAAACAAAAAAAACAAAATAAGAACCTAATGGGCGCTTATCAAAGTTTCTCTGCAAAAGTACGTCCTGCGTCTCATCCAGCCAACCATGTTTACGAGCAATGCCGGAATGTGACTGGTTTTGAGGCTGGGGTGCCTACAACACAACCCCTTTATTCTACAGCTCTGGGAGGGACACGTGGTTAGGGAAAGGCAGTGCTGACCCTGGGTATGGGAGCCGGCACCCATTTTTTTACAAGGTCGTTGAGAAAAAGCACGCTTCTGCGGGAAAGCTCTAGAACCCCGACAGCCTCCATGGCGGGCGCCGGAGCGCATGGCCCAGGGCGGGACTCACCTGCTTTACGGGTGTCCACGGCAGCGCCTGCAGCCGCGGGGCCTCTTACCAGGTCCAGATTTGCTTCGTCCCTCCCTTCCCTCCCTTCAGGGACCACCATGCTGGCCTTCTCCCTGGGGCGGAAAAGAGTTTCAACCTTTTTTGAAGGAAATTTCAAAATTTCTAGATTTTAATCTTTTATAGATGGTAACTTAGAACATGGCCACAGGAGTGTCAAGATGAGAAATATGTTAGATAAATAAGTACAATAAAACTACACAGATGAGCGACCGGTAAAGGAAGCAGAGAGAAGTCCGTGGTCGGGTGCTACGACCATCTTCCAGAGCGAAAGAGCTGCTGTTCGTTTTCCATGCTCTGTGTCCTTTAAGCACTTTGGGACATGAAATGAGCGGGTAAAAAAATGCCACCAAGAGAATGGGGCTTTTTATAAAAACATGTTAACGTGTTATTGAGCATTAAGAATAATTTAAATCATTTACATTCCAATACTTTCAGAGTAAATCACAGATAGGGATGGTTAGAAATCAATGATCAAGAAAATCACAGGGCAGGTGATGGAACTTCGATTTAAAACAACTCCAGGTGGGAGGCCCCGAGAAACGGTTTTAATTTTAAAGGGAAAATCCAGTCATACAAATTTCCCAACAGAGATTTAAACAAACAAACAAACAAACAAATCAACATCTCCGGTTAGGCAATACAGCAGCATGAATTCCCTTGCTCCTGCATTCGTTGTAAAAACCCTTCTGGAGTGTTCCCACCTGCTGCGTTGGGTGCTCTGATCGACATATGGTTATGCGGTAATTCCTGCCTTCTAGGAAGCTCGCAGCTCACACTGGGTAGGCTGACAGGACCACACAACGGTAACTCAGATTCGTCATCAGGGACTACATCAGTCCTGACGATATGCTTGAGAACCAAAGAGCGGAGGCCAGGCTTGCCACGGTCTTATATTTCAAACCCAGAAGTATGTTACCATCAATCCATGAACCAGTCAGCGGTCTAGGAGTGAGGCTGGCTCTCTCCCCTCACAGGGCAGGAAACGGAGTTGGGGGAGCACGAGCAGGCACAAAACAAAGGTAGGACCGACCAACGGCAGGAACAGAGCCCGGGGTACCGTGAAGCAGAAGGGAAATGGGTCCTTAGTACTCACTAATCATTTCAGGAAGGGCTAAAACAGCAAAGATTTTCCAGTGAAAGGAAATAAAATTGGAGAGACCGAATTTCCAACAACTCTGGATAAATGATGTTTTAGAACAGGGTACCAATCCAAGATACCACTGGGGAACAGAAATCACCACTTTAAATTCTATACTCCTTGAAACAATATACAAACACAAAGTTATTATTAGCCCAGCATTTTGTAAACAGTTCATGCAAGGGGGGCAGGCACAGTTCCAGGTCTTTCCCTCATGATTCTCAGTACCAGTGTCAAGTGTGGCCTGCTGGAATAGTCTTTGCAATGGCCGTGGCCCTGAAAGCCAATTGCTACTGCTCTGTGACATCTAGTAGACTCAAGTTGAGGACAAAGGGCAAGCTATTGAAAAATTATTGCTCCTTCATTTCTTTTTCTTTGACATTTGGGATTAATATTGGGGATCCTTTTTCTCTGTTTCCACTTACTTTACTGGCTAAGCTACATATCACACATGGGGACATCCCAATTTTCTGATTAATTTGTAGTCTGTTGAGTGGCTGTACAGCCTAGTGGGTTAGAGTATGAATCTCTAGTCTGTGGTTCTGAAACCACTGACGGGCCATGAGCCTTGGACAAGCAGTTTAATGGCTCTGTGCCTCAATTTCATCTGTAAAATGGGCATAATAATAAAACCTACCTCAAAAGAGGCATGTTAGGATTACCTGCTGTGGAAGGTACTCAGGACAGTGCCTGGCACATAATAGGCATTATAAAATGTTAGCTGTTATTAAAACTGTACTTTTTAAATAACGTGGTAACCTTATTCCCTAATTATCCATGACAATGCTGAAAAAGATTTGCTTTCGGATGATTCCACAACGGTTTCAATTAATATTGTTATGTAAAAGCAGCTGATCTACCGTGAAATGTTATAACTTAACTGCAAATTGAAAGTGGGAAATACTAAATTCCTGAAATGAAGCCTGGATTGTGGAGAACACAGTAAGTCTCCCAAACTGGTAACTCAAACTAATGTAACAGAAACTTGCCATCATAATAAATATTCAGCTCTTTGCTTTCGACATTTAGCGTAATTACCCAAGTCGCTCCGTGTGACAGACACACAAAATGATAATTATCAATGCAGATGCTTATTTCTACTGAATCTATAGTACAGAGGTTTCTGATTTTTGCTTCAGTATCTTGAATGATATCTGAATTGATTGTACAACATGGTAATATAGGAAGGAGGCGCTGAACTAGAAGTCTGCCTTTAAAAGGAATGGGTTCTGGCCCTCATGCTAACTGATTTTAGGATCACCTTTTTCTTTATTTTTTATTTCTTAAGGAATCTCTACACCCAACAAGGGGCTTGAACTCACATCCCCGAGATCAAGAGTCATGTGCTTCACCAACAGAGCCAGACAGGTGCCCTGCCGAGCATGTTTCTAACTAAAATTCCAAAGAACCTTACCCCTGCCTTTGAAAAGCAGTGACCTCTCTAAAGCTATGTATACTCAGAATGTTACTGCCAATTTATCTACCTAGGGAGCATTTTATTATTGATACTTAGGAGTTTCATTTCTCTCTCTCTTCATTCCTTTTGGGGCATTTTCAATAGTAGCGCTGCTTTTTTGGTGATGACATCACCCGTGGAGGTCCTGGCAAAAGCACCTCGTCTTATTCTCACGTCAAATTTCTAAGTACGGGCTTGGTGCAAACGCTCTTTCAGCATTGCACCTCACAGATATTTTCCTTTTTGAAACAAACACTTCTCAAGTTCCCCACCTTTCCTGGGAAAGTAAATATCTGAAGATTCTGAATGGTGAAACTATCTGATTGCTGTGTAATATGGGAAGATCTACCTTATAATAAGTAGACGGTCACCACTGACAGCTGGGGAATTAAGCCAAGCCAGAGATAAAAGTACATTAAAATCTGAAGCTCTATGTGGTCATCTATTAACTTGGGGATGGTTAACCCGTGAAACCTTGGGCAGAGGAGGTTTTGTAAAGGAGAAACGGCTGGTTAGGCGGTACTGACCCACACCCTCTAGCACTGATTTTTTTTTTTTTTTAAGATTTTATTTATTTATTTGACAAAGAGAGAGAGCACTAGTAGGGGGAGCTGCAGGCAGAGGGAGAGGGAGAAGCAGACTCCCTGCTGAGCAGGGAGCTGGATGTGGGACTTGATCCCAGGACCCCGGGATCATGACCTGAGCCGAAGGCAGACACTTAACAACTGAGCCACCCAGGCGCCCCGGTACCAATTCTTTGATTCCATCTGCTACATCTCTCTTCAGCCTGTTCCCTTCTCCCTGTCAACCTAATCTTGGCTACCACTGCCTCGTTTCCCTGCTCCATCTAGTCCTTCACTGGAGGCCAGCGAGAGCCTCTAAAAACAGACTTCATACTGAGGATGCTTCGATGCTGTCTTACTGCCTTGACAGGCACGTTCTGAATCCTCAGCAGGGCCTCTGGGACCCAGGAGCCTTCGCACACAGAAGCCCCTTCCCGCCCTGTCAGGGCAGCACTGAATGCACACTATTGATGCATTGCACACCTACCGCTTCTTCCAGGAAGGCACCTGGGTTCTCCCCCGGGCAAGGTCGGACCTGCGCTAGTGCACCTGTTCTTTAGCTTTGCAGCCAGACTCTGAACACGTCTAGTTCGCGTAATACTCTTCACCGCCTAATGTTCATCTTCTCCACTAGAGGATGAGCTCGAGGAGGGAGGGACCTCCAGCACCACTGTGACCACAGCATCTCCTTACTGACACAGGGCATGGCACCTCACAGACGCCCAGGACACCTCTGACTGTTTTGAGACTTGGGGCAGTGAGGGTCTCGCAGATAGAGAAGCACTAAAAGCTTTGGACAAGGAGAGGCCAGCTGTTTAGCCTGGTTGGTTATCACATTTTCTGAAACATCTTATGTATTTTAAACTGTTGGTTAAGCATCTGCTTTCCCCTCTCCCTCTGCCCTTCCCCTCTGCTCATGCTAATAAATCAACAAAATCTTAAAAAACAACAACAACAAAAAAGAAAATCCCATGTAAACACACATATACCATATAAACCAGCCCACAGAGCAGGTTAACAGAAAGCATTTTCAGAGGCTGAAAGGACTGACCGGAAGCTAGAAGAATCCATGGCCCAAGCCTGTGGTACTCAGAGGTACTCAGGGGTCTGGTCATATACTGTGCTGAGCCCTCCGCAGAGACCCAGTGGCCCTGACTCAGGAGGCACTCGGGAATGCATGCCCTGGCTGAACCAGGCTTCGGGGATATTTTAGGTGGTTGCTGAGAGCCCACCGTCAGGGCTGGAGGAAGGTTGTCCATTTTGTAATTCCGTGTAGAGCCCTAGCATGCTGACAGCCGCTAAAAATGATTTCTGCCCTCTCACTGCCACTGATGCTCTACCAAGGTCTGTGGCTTGGAAGATTGGTCAGTCCAAGCCATGATCTCCTCTGGTCTAGTCTATTCTATGGCTCAGCTCAAGGTTGCCCGTCTTGCCCCTGCCCTGGCTTCTGAGGCCCCTTACAGACCATGTGACCCATCTTCCCTCACCAAGCTGCCACCTCCTTGACAACAGCCCTGGTGCAAGGTTCTCAGATTTCTCAAATTCCTGCGGTGGGTAAAAGGTGGCCGTCTAGTCCGTGCCCATGTCACTTAGAACATCTTCCTGATGTCACACTGGAAAGCAATTTCTATTCAGATTGGGAACCTTACCAGACACTCATCCTAGAAACAGTACACGTACGTTTAGATCAACATCACACCTTCAAAAAAATATCTTCCCAGAGTGATTCTACTGCTGATGATCTGAACTGCCTGTGTTGTAAAAGCATTTCCCAGCAAATGGGAAGGCGGTCGCCCACCCACAGACAATGGAAATTTTACCAGGAGAAAATAAATCATCATTTCAATGGAAGGGAGAAAGCTCGTGTGGGGGGGTGGGGCGGGGGAGATCTAAGGACATATTTCTCAGAAAAGCAGTGGTGGAGGTGTATTTTTGGTGTTTTATGTCACACGTCTTTGCAAGCAGAGAAGCAGCTCTCGCCATGTTTCCAGTACCTTGTTAAATCATCGAGGGGCGACTGGAGGTGGAAGAGAGAGGGAGGAGACAAGAAACGTGCATATACCCTGGGATGAATCAGACCACAGGTGTATCTGGAGGCGATGCTCCCAACCTCATGCCCCCTCCATGCCTCCCCAGGGCAGCCGTATATGCCCCCATCCAGAGGACCCTCTAGATCCTGAAGGGCCTCTATCTATTACCTTATGAGTTTCTCAAAAGCTTCTTTTTCTTTCCGCAAGGCAGTGAGATAGCGCTGTTCCTCGGTTGAACCTCCATATATCAGAAAGTAGACCCTGCCAGTTAAAACAGAACTCTCTTAGGCTGTAAAAACATAATTTTTAATCCCTGAAAGGAAGAGCAGAGCATTGGAAATCAGCAATCCAAACTGCTCAAATAATAAATATTTGACCAAGAATAAAAGGCTCCATTAATCACGTACCTAAAATTAAGCTGCCTAAACCCCACCTGGTGAAAGTCTCATTACCACATTTTTCCCCTGCACCGAAAGGAGGAACAGAGTTTAGGTAAACACTGAAATATAAAGAGAGGGATAGAATAATTCTTGCCTCATAACTATAAACAAATCAGAAAACACAAAATCTCAGCGGCTTCTCTTTTTTCAATTTTTTCTTTACACCTCTGCCAAACAATCATTTGCAGAGTTGGAGAGCGGTTATAAAACGCAGCTTGTGAAAGTTCACGTTAGTGAGAAATAAACAAATGAAATCTATATGACCTTTATCTTTTTCCTCAGCTCTGTTTTATCCAATGTCTTCACAGAATCAAGTCATGGCACGTGTTATATAAACACAGACGCAGAAGACACACGGATGCTATCAGGCTCGAGAAAATAATTTGATATATTATTTTCTCTTAGGGAGGACTGCTTTTCTAGCTTATTTGTTGCTCAGAGGCTGACTTGAGCACTTCTTCTCTCCCTCTTCCTCACCTTCTATCAGAGGTCTTTCCTTTTTTAGCCTTTGACTTTTCTTCTGGACTTCATGCTCCTAGGTTATATTTCTTTGAAGTATGGACTGAGAAAAAAAAAAACAACCATTGGACAATGAGTCCAGAGACCCCCAGCTCTTCCCCACAAGTGTTATGTGGTCAAGGGCAAGTCATTCGTTATTACTGGGCCTCAGTTTCCCACCGACGGAGGGAGGAGTTGAACTCTTGGGTCTCTTCCGACTCCGCCATTTTGTTTCCAAATATCACACTGTTCCATTCTTAGGCAACCAAGAACTTGGGAGCACACAAGCTATCTACAAAGCTGATCAGTAGCAAAGTCTGAAAAATTTACCTATAATTGCCTATAATTCTTTGACCAGCTTCATCTAATCTCTTCATCCTGTGTTATTTCTGACCTACCTGCTCTGTTCATCTCTGTTCTGGAAAGGGTGCCTTAGTTAAGCTGCTAGCAAGGTTTCTTTTGGCTCCGCTTTTGGTTCAGCCTGAGTTCAGGATATTAATTTTGCTGTTTATTTCCCTCAGATAATTGGAGGCCCAGAACACTATATTCTTTGAGAGGCATCATTTTCTCATCTGATATTTCTGTAGATTTTTTATCTGCTATTTCTTGAAACTCAAGAAAACTTAGTACAATAATTCCCCCAAATACTTGCGTTTTATGTGAATGTAATTTAAAGTCACTTCTTGAAATTTATAAGGATGACATTTTAGAAGATCAAAGCCATTTAGCTGAGTCAAAGTTACAGTACTTTTTGGTACAAGTTAGGATAGTATACATTTCCCAGACTTGGTCAGATGCAGCACCCCATGAGCTAGGACCAATGCGGAAAGGAAACAGTACTGAACAACAGAGCAGCAAGTAACCTGAACACAGACAGTTTCCTAGATTCGTTGTTTTACTACATCTGACATCCTTCCTATGCCAACTTCCCAGGTTGACCAGGAAGCGAGAAGGATTCATAAATGGTTATGACCTACGTCACAACAGAATGTTAAAGAAAATCCACGTGTAACTGGTAGGCCATCTGTGGTAAAGCCTAACAAACCATGAAACTGAAACCTTTAGAAGAAGCAGTACAATAGGGTATTACTGAGCCATAAAAAAGAATGAAATCTTGCCATTCACGGCGACATGGGTGGACCGAGAGGGTAGTATGCTAAGTGAGATAAGCCAGACAGAGATTGACAAATACCATATGATTTCACTTATATGTGGTATCTTAAAAAAAAAAAATAAATAAATAAATAAATAAACAACAATAAGAGAGAAAACAGACTCAAACAGAAAACACGACGATGGTTGTCAAAGAGGGGTAGGGGGATGAAAAGAATGACATAGGGAACGTGACCAAAAATATTGTAATACGCTTGTCATGGTAAGCATTCGGTAGCATACAGAATGGTTGAATCACGATGTTGTTAAGCCTGAAACTAATTTACTATGTGTCAACTGTGTGTGTGTATGCGTATACATATATAGGTATGTATATACAAAAAAAAAAAGAGAGAGAGAGAGAAGAAACGGCTCATATCCTTTAGAACTTGCCTCAGAGGCTTCCCAGGCCTGCTCGCCCTGTAAATCTCGAGCTGGCGAACGAACGTGAGCTCGGCGTCGTACAGAACCACGTATCTTGGCTCCACTTCATGGAGCACCCTTGTCAGAGCGTAGGGGTCACTACAGCCCAGGAGCGGATGCAGGATGGTGAGCGGGTCTTTCAGGAGTCCATATGCGGCGTCAGAGGACAAGTTCAAGTCAAATTCCTCGTGCTTAATTTCTTCTAAGGAGCTCTCTGGGCTACTGCCTGTGTCCCTAGGCCCGCCTTCCTTGACATCCCCTTCCTCTTCCGGTTCGTCAGACTTTCCCATCATCTGAGTTAAGGTTAACCTTCGCTTTTTCTTTTTGAGAGTCCTTTCTTTGGTGGCAGCCCTCTGTTTGTTTTGGGGGTCTTTAGGCCTTTTGTTCGATTTTGCCATTCTCTTCGGGCTGTCCTCACGTCGAAATTTCATCCACACTTCTTCGGCTTTGCTATCCTTCTCGAAGGTTTTCCTGTACAGCCTCAGCAAGAAGGCCTCTGCTCCGATAGTGATGTACTCTCTCAGCTGGGAACACGTGCGGTCGTCGCTTGCACAAATGAGTACTTGACCTAAAATTACGCAACAGTGTTATGTTACTATGACCTCACGTGTCCCCCTGTTCCCTCCCTGGCTGGCCCCTCGCCTCCTCCCTCCCTCCCCACAAAGAAAACACATCTTACCCCTTGGCGGTAGGATACAACATTCACAATTTGCTTAAAAGGGTCTCAGATGCTTATCAAATGCTTTCCCTCTCTGAAAGGATTAGTTAAATCTTTTGAGTAAAGTTGAAGCCAGAAACATTTAGTCTTATGAAAGCGTACCCTGATATAATGGAGGCTTTACAGAAGCTCTTTTTAATTAATAATTTTCCAGAGGATTTGATATACCAAAATAAATTCCAAATGGATTACAGAGTCCAATGTGAAATATTAAATCATAAAAAAGGTGACTATTCTCCACCTCTCTGGATGGAGATGAGTTTCTCTGCTTAAAAGCAATGAAAGACATCTCAAAGAAGACTGATATCTATAATCTAAACAACTGTGCATTAAGAAAGCTAAAGACGAGGGGGTGCCTGGGTGGCTCAGTCCTTCAGCATCTGCCTTCGGCTCAGGTCATGATCCCAGAGTCCTGGGATCGAGCCCCACATCAGGCTCCCTGCTCAGTGGGAAGCCTGCTTCTCCCTCTCCCACTACCCCTGCTTGTGTTCCCTCTCTTACCGTGTCTCTCTCTGTCCAAATAATAAATAAAATCTTAAAAAAAAAAAAAGAAAGCAAAGACAAAAAACCAAATTTCCAAAACAGCCATCATAAGTGACGGTGTCTTTAATATATAAAAAGCCAATACAAATTGTGAACATAATCTCAATTGGCAAAGGAAAAAAAAACAGACAAAAGAGGAAAAACATTTAAGAAAACAGTGAGCTTACCTAGCACCAAATTTCAAATGAGGACATTTTTCTCCGAATCAAATTGATAAAACCATTACACATATATAGGTATACATAAACATGAACATAGAGAGAATCTCCAGTCATTGTGTGCTAGCTGAAAGGGAGATGAGCTCTGGGGTGCCTGGGTGGTCCAGCTGGTTGTGACACACTCTGGATGTCGGCTTGGGTCACGGTCTCGGGGTCGTGGGACTGGACCTCACGTGGGCCTCCGCACACAGCATGCAGTCTACTTGAGATTTGTGGCCCCCTCCTCCTCCCTCACCCTGCTCTACCTCTCTAATAAGCAAATTAATCTAAAAAAAACGAAAGAGATGAACTTCTATGCTGCTAAAGGAAATGAAAATTCATAAAAACTTTGTACAAGTCAAATGTGGTGATACATCTCAAGAACGTTACCATTTGACTCGCTAATTATATACCCAGAAATTATATCTGCACTATGACCTTAAACAGTGTGAGGCAGAAAATACACAGAAGAAACCCTGGAACCAAATATGCCCATGTGACTCCCAGACATCACTTTGTTCCCATTTTCTTTTTTTCTTCATACTTAGCAATTTTCCTAAGTGAGCATGCAGGATTTTGGGTCTTTAATCATAGTACTGCAGGTTCTGGGATAACATCCACCAGCACATTTATTCAGATAAGAGTCATGCACTTGTCTGTGCTGATATATAGGAGTTCAAATTCTCAATGGATTTTTTTTTAAATCTAGTTTTATTTTATAACAGGTTTTATTTTTTTAAATGTAGTTCAGCTTTGTCTCATGTGCTAATCTACTAGTATATTCATGTTTGAAGACAGCAGCCCTGAAATCTGGAATTTTTTGGTGGGGGGCGGAGGGCCTAGTCAATGCTGCTCCATAGAACAGTTAAGACTTTTTGGAAATATGCTTGCTGAGAATAAAGCAAGCCCATTAGCTTTCTCCTTGGGGATTCCAGATTGAAAGCCTGGTGAACGTGTACGTGGAGATTAACTGCCTCTTTAAATAGAAGTCCTGAGAAGAAAACCAGCAAAAAAACCCGCCATCATGAATATGCAAGGATTCAACCTGGAGAAAATCACATCAAACAAACAGAAAACAAGGCTGCCACTAGGATTTCAGTGTTCCTTTGGCATTCGTTTTTTTACATTTTATAAATAAAATCATAGTAGGTTTTTTTTTTAAATTTTATTTATTTATTTGACAGAGAGATCATCACAAGTAGGCGGAGGGGCAGGCAGAGAGAGAGGGGGGAAGCAGGCTCCCAGCTCCCTGCTGAGCAGAGAGCCCGATATGGGGCTCGATCCCAGGACCCTGAGATCATGACCCGAGCCAGAGGCAGAGGCTTAACCCACTGAGCCACCCAGGCGCCCCCATAATAAGTTATTTTTAAAGAGCTAACAAAGAAGACTCATTTGCTCCATGTTGAAAGCAAATGTCACCATCTCTTTCCTCCTACCTGGACCACCAAGGGCTTCGCTCTCCTTATTCTCTGCCTCAATTTCTTTCAGTACTTCGGTTAATGCTTCCCACTTGGGGTTGCTTTCTAGGACCAGTTCCTTTTTTGTTTCTGTATAGAAATAAAAGTTCAACCTCATTCTACGTGATAACATTTATCCATAAAACATTTCATAGCCTTTCAAAACAATAGATGACACGGGTATCCTTCCAAAAGCCCCTTCCTTTGAGCCTCTTTCCGGAGGGCCAGATACAATCTTCTTTCTTGAAAAAGATCTATTTATTAAGGTCTAAATGAAACACACTCCAGACCAATGTTGATAGAGGCCTCACAGTGCCCTGAGAGCAAGTTACATGCACGGTCACGAATTAGAGAAGATTCTGTGTTGTCGGCAACAGTGATGCCAGATACAAGAGGCTACTTAACAGGAAAGAATCAGTACAGTCATGGTATTTATTATTTCTAAAATCCCCATGACAGTCATGATCCTGAAGATGGGATACAAGTAGACAGCAATCAAATGTTTCTGGGAGTACTCAGACACATCACTAACACGGTTAACTTCTGAACTAGACCTTTGAATGATATAGAATGTCAGCATCAACCCTATCCAATGCCTTTAAAAAAAAACCAATGATATTTATTATATCTACTAGATAAGGGTTGGAATAAAATCCATACTTGCCACATTCTAGTATATTTATTTTTTTTTAAAGCTAAAAGGAATGTTAAACATTCTGTTAAGACTTTAAGGTGCCAAAAGTAGTTATTACTCTGAAGTTTAAAAAAGAAAATCAATCTGTAGCTCTTATGTAGTGGTGAGAATACTCTTCACGGATGCTTGGCACTTGTTACTTGGAATCCCCTGACAATGGATTCTAAGACTTGCTGTGCTGGATACTTTTCACATACATTGCATATAACATATATTTAACATATGGGCACAGGTCTTTCACATGGCTGAAAGATATTTAAGATTAATACACTGACTTCATAAGAATTTCCACACCAAATATTTCAATAGAGGACACAGTTAAAGATTAAGCCTATAAGATACCTTGTTCTTCTTTAATCTCTGTTTTTTCAGACATTTTGCCTTTTTTGTTCATTTTGGCATCTGGAAGATGGTAAACCCTTGCTCGGGCATTTACAAACATTGAGGTGCTGGAGTCAAGAAACAGCCAACCTAATACGAAACGTTAAAAAAAAAAAGTCTTCAATTTAGGATGAATTCTAAAGTCTCTGATGGTCACATGCCCTATAAGGACAACTGTCTGCCATCTTGTTCTCGTCTGAACCACACCTTCTCCCTTACTGTGGCCTCCATCACTGCTTGGTTAGACCAGTGGTTTTCAAAGTGTGGCCTACTGATCTCTGGGGGTCGCTGGGATGTTTTCAGGGGGTCTGGACATCAAATCTATTCTCATAAGAATACTGACTCATTGTTTAATTTTTTCCCCACTGTGTTGACATTCTCAATGATGATGCAAAAGCATTGCTGAGTAATAGTGCTGGTGCCCGAGTGTACTCAAGGCACGGGAACCAAAGCGGACTAGCAGTCAATGTATTCTTCATTGCTACGCATTTGTAGTTTATTACTTAAGAATGTCCCTGACGAAGAGGTAACAATTATTAATTGTATTAAATCTTGGCCTCAGGGGCCCATGGACTACTTGAAAATCGGTGGTCTAGTCAAACAGTGACAGAGGACAAAATAACTGAGGCAGATGTGGTTGGTAGAAAAACAAGATGGCGGCCAGTTGTATATGTATGTTTTCCTGCAAATCTCTTCAGTCTTCAGCAGTCTGGCTGATGAAACCCTAAACCCCCCTGCTAATTCTTTGGAGAAAATGAAATTTGAAGTTCTTAACAACAAAACTTCCAGAACACAACCTATTTCTAAGTTGGGTACTGCCTGTAATATACAGAGTCTTTTCTAGAAATAAAATCGCCTGGAATGGATATGAATATTTATTATTATACAGAACAGAAGTTAAGTAGGCGGAAACATTAGCTATCAATAAAACCTACATCCTTGCACTATGAACATAAAACGTAATTTGAAATCTCAGTATACCACGTAGTTGAATATAGCACTCCCTACATCTGATTCCTCAACAAAATCCAACACTTTATTCAAATCAGCTCCCATAATATCAGTATTTTTATCTCCCACCTGAATTCTGACCAAAAGCCTTTTCTGTGGCTCTCAGAGATTCCAGAAGGTTAAGGAACGTGATACAATCATACTGAGAGAGATACTGCAGCAAAGTTCGTAATATCTTCAAGTCCTGAACCAGGGACTTAGTCTTGGCTCCAAGCTGGTGCCACAAAGGATCCAGATAATGGCGTATTGTCTAAAACAAGAATAAAATGTAGTATTCCTAAAAATATGTTCCATATAGCTATTATTAATACCAATTATACTTTCAATGAATATTATCCCCATATACCTAAAGACGCTTAGGATGGTAAATTTTATGTTCTATTTTATCATACACACAAATAAACTCCCAACAGCATCTCCCAAGAAAGTGGATAGAAAATTTCAGTTCATAAGATTCTAATTACAGTGTTTAAATTTTCAAAGATAAAGCAGAGTGTCTTATTCATAGAATCTTTGTGATCAGAGAGTCAATTCATGGTTATTCATACGCACCTTTTTAGAAGAATAGGCCTGATAAGCATCAGATAACCAGTCATTTGTTTGTTTTTTTAAATCTTTTTATTTATTTATTTATTTGACAGAGAGAGAGAAAGAGATATCACAAGTAGGCAGAGCAGCAGGCAGAGAGAGGAAGAAGCAGGCTCCCGGCTGAGCAGAGAGCCAGCCCAATGAGGGGTTCAATCCAGGACCCTGAGATCATGATTTGAGCCGAAGGCAGAGGCTTAACCCACTGAGCCACCCAGGTGCCCCCAGTCATTTGTTTTTATGAAGGGTCAAAGTGTGTTGCTTAAACCTATCGATTTCTGCCAAGCTTGGCTGGGACCCTATCCTAGAGAGATAAAAATGTGGCATCCAGTTGGAAAGGGAACGGAAGGCATATACCAGGGAAAGTACACGTACCAAATTAAATAACAATGTGCCTTATTTGGTGGTGTAAAAGATTTACTTCTTCTTCTTTTTTTTTTTTTTTTAATGTGATTCATGGATGGGAAAATACTTGTTAAATTAACAGTGGACTAAACATGAATTTTTTTAAGACCCCCCAAAATAGGGGCGCCTGGGTGGCTCAGTCAGTTAAATATCCCAATCTTGGTTTTGGCTCAGGTCATGATCTCAGGGTGATGAGATCAAGCCCTGCATTGGGCTCTGTGCTCAGTGCAGACTCTGCTGGAGATTCTCTCCCCCACCACTGCTCCTTCCCCTGCTTTCTCTCTCTCTCTCTCTCAAATAGTGTAAATAAATCTTTTTTAAAAAGTTGCCAAGGTACAGAATAGATTTTTGTATAGACTATAGAAATATCTACAAACCCACAGCTATATATGTGTGTGTACACACACATACACACACTCCTTCACAAACTGATTTTGTAACTAAAAAGGACAATACTTATTGCATGCTATAGAAGCTACAGACGCTGTATTACTCTGCAGCATCTTATCTAACAAAATTAATACTCAGCAGGAGTAATATTTGGATGGCTGTATAATTTATTGTCCAAAATGGGACTCTTGTGAAAATGAAATTATATTATTAATCATTATTCCAGGAGAACAGGTAGATGCTATAACTGTCCTAGACCAAATGGAACATATAACTGCATACCTGCTGGGTAAAATCATCTACAAAAGTTAAATTTTCTTTCTTTCTTTTTTTTTTTTTTTTTAAGCTATGGGGTTTCTTTTCTTTCTTTTTTTTTTTTTTTAAAAGATTTTATGTACTTTTTTGACAGAGAGAGACACAGCGAGGGAGGGAACAGAAGCAGGGGGAGTGGGAGAGGGGGAAGCAGGTTTCCCACTGAGCAGGGAGCCTGATGAGGGGCTCGATCCCAGGACCCTGGGATCAAGACCTGAGCCGAAGGCACACACTTAATGACTGAGCCACCCAGGTGCCCCCCAAAGTTAAATTTTCTAACAAGATGCAAAGTTATGTCTGCATTTACATTTGGTGGCTAAAAGAATATCCTAAATATTACTTTGACCTTTACTAGACAGGGAATGGTAAGCAGAAACTTAGTAGAAAAATATCAGGTTATATTTTGGTTTTTTTTCTAAGAACATATACATTCTATTAAAAGGACATGAAGGTTTGTTTTTGATGGTTTTTCTTTAAGAACACAGGAACAGAACACATGAAATTAGTTTCGTGTATCGTTATTTCACAGTAAAATGATTTATTGGAAGAATTAGAGATGTGAGGAGTTCAATTTTTCCTGCTTAATAATCACTATATTATTTCCAGTGAGAGACTGATTCAGAGTTTAAAAGATAGGAATTTGTTCCACCAAAATATGAAAAAAGAAAAAATGCTGCCCAGAATTTTTTAAAAGTCAGCATTTTCTGGATCTACAGTTCAATCTTTGACATTTATATAACTGTATTAATTCATCTATGATTTAAAAAAAAAATCAGTTAGAGGGGCACCTGGGTGGCTCAGTTGGTTAAGCTTCCGACTCTTGATTTCAGCTCAGGTCATGACCTCAGGGTTGTGAGATCGAGTCCCGCATTGGGCTTCAGGCTCAGCATCAAGTGTGCTTGAGATTTGCTCTCTCTCTTCCTGTGTCGTTCCCCCTCCAAACGCAGGTGGACACGCTCTCTCTCTCTCCAAACAATCCCCCAGTCCCCCCAAGTCAGTTAGAATAGAAGGTCTTTGAACTAAGGTCTTACTTAATCTTACCATTTTCTCAATTCAAAATGTAATTTTAAGAGAGCAAGGTTCACATTCCTCAGTAATGAAAATTCATCCCAACTATTTTTATTCCAAACAAAAGATCATAAATCATGGAGCATTCTTATGTAAAACTCTTCTACCTGTAGATATCCAAATGCGGTCATTGCAGAGCAAAAAAGGTTACATATCCCTTTCTAAATTATATTTAAAATACGATAATCACTGCATAACTGCAAAAATCAGGGTTCTGCTTTTAACGTTGGCCCATGTATTTTACTACAAATTGCTGCTTTCCAGAAAACCAAAGAAGCTACCCTTGAATCAGCTCCAAATTAATTCTAAAATAACAGCAAATTCCTACTAAGGACACTGCAATCACAAAAATAACTTGGGATTCTTTAAAACTACAACATCACAAACGGTGCTTAAGAGGAAAAGAAACGGAGTACCTTGTCAAAGGGTTTTCCGATAGCATTTTCTAGAGACAAATCTTCCACTTCAAGAGACGGGTTATGGCATTTGAGTTCCTTCAGACACGCGTTTAAAATGTCCAGTATGGCAGTCTGAATGGCGAGCATGGTGGGCGTCATGGAAACGTGAATTTCTACAACTTCAGGTTTGTGCTGTTCTAAAAACGAGTTTACTGCTACGTGGAACCTACAGAGACAAATAGTTTTCAAAGATTTTCTCAAGTTTCAAGAGCTGTGTATTTCTGGTTTGGGTTTAATACTCTCATAGATCTTTTTTTTTTTTCCTCTTTCTTTCTGTTTTTTGTAAATGGAATTAAGACACAAAATAGAAAGCAAGATGGCAATGCCTTCAGGAATACTTTCAACCTCAAAGAATGGATATTATTATTCAAATAACGGGGGGTGGTCAGCAGGACTTTTGTCTGGGCCGAACCCAGCTCCTGGTTTTCAAACAAGTTCTACTGGAACGCAGTCATGCCCACTGTTTATGGACTGTCTAGGGCTGCTTTGCTGCTGTATCAGCAGAGCTGGGTCATTGTGACAGGTCACGTGGCCTGCAAAGCCCCAAATAGTTATCACCTGGCCCTTCGCAGAAAAAGTATGCCAATCCCTTCAAGAAGGTACAATCAAGAAAGGTAAAACACCATGGCAAATGTTCTTAAATGCCATATAGTAAAACCAAAATACCTATTAGCATAGGCGTACGATGTCGGAACACCACCACCTTAGGGTTTTTCCTAGACATTGGCATCAATTCTTCCAGAATCTTTCCGTTCTATTCCCCGATGGGTAATTTTCAAAGTGAAGTGGGGATCTTAGCCAACAAATCTACGGTTCAGCTAAAGCTGTTGTACCTGTGAACCTCTAGATTTCCTGGGGGTCTCGGGGAGCAAGAAGGAGCACAAGGGGCCGCCCTTGGACAGATGTGATGGGCTACCAGGAAAATAACCAGCAAACCTCTGTCTCCTTGTAAAAGAGCCACGGGGACGGCGACCACCGCTTCTCCTTGATGCCCTGGTTACGAACCTGGCAATCAGGTATCAGGTCAATGACAGTACCCTTTACGTCACGTTAAAGTGCGCAGGTCATTTACGGCCAGTTGTGGCGTGGCGCTGTTTACCTTGGCCACAGGTAGAGCTTCCCTACGAAGAGATTCCTCATCACTCTTTCCACGTGGCAAAAACCAGTATCGAAGGCGACAGCGTTGTCTGTGAAGGCCTTGATAAAGCCACGCTTGTTTTTCTGGCGGAACAGGCGCAAGATGAATGCTTCTTGACAAGACTCGATTATCCTGTGAGCTCTGTACACCAAGATACCTGCGAGGAGACCACAGTCGAGAGGGCGGAGCGGTCATGGAACCAACGGTCATGGAGCCTCCTGCTCGTCTCCATTCGCTCATTCACCGCATGTCTCCTGCGTCCCTGCTCGGGCACGGGCAGGCACTGGTTTTGGTGGGGGGGACGCAGCAGTGGGCACACAGACGTAAATCCCTGTCCTCGGGGTCCTTACGACACACAGGACAAACACGTGGAGTGCTTAGGTTATAGAGTGATAAGTGCTAGCGGGGGAAGAAATGAACCAGAGGAGGAGGATTAGCGGGAGAATGTCTGGGGGCCGCTGGGGGGCAGCCAAGGCTAGATGGAAATGAGGAGTGGGTCCCGCCACCACGTGCACCAAGAGAGCTCCAGGCTGCGGGGGCAGTAAGAGCAAAGGCCTTGGCGTGGGGGTGTCTGGCCTGGTGGGAGAATTTCTGAGAGCTTGGTGGCTCCCTGACTCTCCTTTTATGGGTGAACCAGATGTGGCCTACGTAAAAGAGCAGTGATTCAGAAGTCTGGGCAACATCTGCATCACCTAGAAGAGTAATTCCACTTTGGAATGGGAGTATATTCAACTGAGAGGTAAATTAGTCCATTAAAATAAAAACCGTTGGGGCGCCTGGATGGCTCAGTGGGTTAAAGCCTCTGTCTTCGGCTCAGGTCATGATCCCAGGGTCCTGGGATCGAGGCCCGCATTGGGCTTTCTGCTTGGCAGGGAGACTGCTTCCCTCTCTCTCTCTGCCTGCCTCTCTGCCTACTTGTGATCTCTCTGTCAAATAAAATCTTTAAAAATCAATAAATAAGATAAAATAAAAACCATTAATGAATGTATTTACTATACCTGTGTTTCGGGGTAGCGTGACTGACACCTCTAAGATAACAAAAACAAGGACAATTACTGCATTTCTTTATAAAACAAGAAAACTGGACCAGATAATCTTTCATATGTGAATATAATAAAACCATACAATATTATACGTACATATGCCACTTTGATGTGGTTTGGTTAGTGATAAATGAGGAACACAGATGACATGAGAGTGCACAGACATCATTTCTGAATCAAAAACTCAATTATTCGTGATGATTCTCAGTCTCCTAGACCTACAACAAGCCATTAACTGATATATAAATTTGTCATAAATGTGCTTATTTTTGTACCAATTCACATCACTCCTCGGGTCTGGGAAATAACACTGACAGTGATTGTGACCCCTTCTTCTGCTAGTTCAGTGAGCCCAATTAAGATGCTCCTGTTTCAGTGTTCAAATTCTGGATTGACGTGGATGGAGCTAGAATGTATTCTAGCTAAGCAAATGGTTTTTCAGGTATAGTAGAAATTAACAGTGTTATTTAGGAATCTGTAGAGAAAGGATTTTCAATAACTACAATATGTACATGTAACAAATTTACTACTGAGCAAGGATCCTGGGCCTAGTCGTTGGGCTTTCCAAGTACTTTCCTAGATTATGCTTGCTGGCCTAGATTGAAATATCCCATAAGGTTAAAGTAATGAAAGGAAACTTCTAAAGGAAAGATGAACCTCAATTTAAGGAAATGCAGTGCTCCAAGACTGTCATTTTTGGGGTGTCTGGGTGGCTCAGTGGGTTAAGCCTCTGCCTTCGGCTCAGGCCATGATCTCAGGATCCTGGGTTCGAGCTCCGCATCGGGCTCTCTGCTCAGCATGGAGCCTGCTTACCCCCTTCTCTCTGCCTGCCTCTCTGCCTACTTGTGATCTCTCTGTCAAATAAATAAATAAAATCTTTAAAAAGAGTAAGAAAAGACTGTCATTCTTTAGAAAACCCAGAAAATGGGTTTTGGAGGAAATGGAGGAATGGAACTATTCCATCCCAGGTGCAGGGGTTAGGTACTCTAGTGGATTGTTTTCATTTAATACTCACGAGACTTCTATGAGATACGTATAACTATGAGACCAGGAGAGGGCAACAAGTTGATCAAAGTTATCCAACAAGCAATGGGAGACTAAAGGTTCCAAACCGGCGGCGGGGGGGAGGGTGGTGTCTGACGGTTTTTCCTAAGTGACAGCACCTGTAGACTCCTCCCCACTCCCCGACCCATACCACCATTTTAAAAACCAGCAACAGGAAAACATAAGCAGGCGTGCATGGGTGGCTCAGGTGGTTAAGCATCCGCCTTCAACTCAGGTCATGATCGTGGGGTCCTGGGATCGAGTCCTGGATCGGGCACCCTGCTCAGTGATGAGTCTGCTTCTCCCTCTTCCTCTGCCCCTACTCGTTCTCTCTCTCTCTCTCAAATACATAAAAAAATTTTTTTTTAAAGATTCTATTTATTCATTTGACAGACAGAGATCACAAGTAGGCAGAGAGGCAGGCAGAGAGAGAGGAGGAAGCAGGCTCCCTGCTGAGCAGAGAGCCCGACGCGGGGCTCCATCTCAGGACCCTGAGATCATGATCCGAGCAGAAGGCAGAGGCTTTCACCTACCTCAAATAAATAAAATCTTAAAAAAAAAAAAAAAAAAAAAGAAGAAGAAGAAAGAAAACACAAGCAGGTTGTATTTCTGGGGGCAACTGCAGTCTCACAAAAGCCTATCTACATTTCAATCTGATGCTCCCAGGACAGCTTTGCGCCATACTGAACTGTCATTACCTCTTTCCATCTGTCTCCTCCACTGAACTGCTCACCACACCGTCTCACTGATCTTTCTACCATCAGCCCCTACCACATTCCTGCCAAACAAGGGACCCTTAGTAAATTTAATGTTTGTTGAATGAACTTAAAACTGAATTATTGCACTGGGGGCACCAAACTAACATGCAACTTTTTTTTTTATTTTCAAGTTGTCATGGAAAGTGTGTCCTGAGTTCTATTTGGAGGTGCTAGAGCCGTTTTGGCAATGCAAACCTCCTGTCCTGTCCTTCGAAAGTACCATCAGGGTACCTGTGTACACACTTCTCTCACTGCTGAGGTGCTGTACTTGGCAGGGACCCTTGCGTGGGTGTGGTGGTGATTTTCATAGGTAGTGACAGGGGGAAAACTGGGGCAGGGGGCATTCAGAACCTTCCAGAGGGTGACATGCTCCAAGGACTGCTGTTTGGTGTGTGAGAGCCGTGGGGAGGTGCCAGGGGGAGCCTTTGGGGGACAATACCTCCAGAGTGCAGAATCTGAAGGGATTCACTTCTGGCCTTCATGGGCGTTCCATTCAGCCAAGCAGCAGCAGCAGCCCCAGCTTCATTAAGGGTTGGGACATGTTCAGAAATGGATATGGAATTTTGCGCTTTTAATTAGGCGCTCCCTATAAGCTATGAGCTGCATGTTTCTTTGATTCATTACTGCTCTCAGCCTAATTGGGGCGAACGGTTACTAAAAGCCAGAGCAATACTGACATCTAGTGGTGGTTCCAGTGCGTTGCCCTCCCTCCCCATTTTATCCACTTAAAAAATAAATGCAAAACCAGGCGGAGAAGAAAGCAGCAAGCAGGAAAAGACTTTCTGATGTTTCAGGATTTCTGGTGATGAAAAGCCAATACTTTTTGTTTTTTGCTATTCTCCACTGTTTAGTATGTCCCAGGCGCAATACTAAAGCCATTTATTTTCACTCACTTAATCCTTAATGATAACTCTGGGAAGTGCTATTTTCTCAATTTAAAGAAATGAGAAAAAGAAAAATAACTCGAGGCTTATAAAAATTAAGTAACTTGCCTGTAAGTCGTGGCATCATCCTTCAAAGCCAGGTGAGTCAGACCTCACCGCCTGGGCCCTGGCTGATGGCAATTATAAATGTTACAAAACTAGGGGCGTCTGGGTGGCTCAGTCATTAAGCGTCTGTCTTCAGCTCAGGTCATGATCCCAGGGTCCTGGGATCCAGCCCTGCATCGGGCTCCCTGCTTGGCGGGAAGCCTGCTTCTCCCTCCCCAACTCCTCCTGCTTGTGCTCCTGTTCTCACGGTCTCCCTCTGTCAAATAAACAAAATCTTTAAAAACAAAATAAAATAAGATAAAATACAATAGAATAAATGTTACAAAACTATAACAACGCTGATCTTCAATCAGTTTACCATGAACCACGTAAAGCATTCGTTCATATATTTATTCAACTATTTCTTGAGGGTCTTCTAGGTTCCGGGACACAATGGGAAGTACGATTATGAATATTACAGTTTCTCTGCCTTCTAGAAGTTCACCGAAAGTCACAGCATACTCATGCATCCTTTTGTCCAACAAATGTGTGTACCAGTTACTTAGCCTGGGATGAACAAGTTGTCCCTTATACTTAAGAAGCTTCTTATCTCATGAGTGGGACAGACAAACAAACAGGCAAAGATAACGTGGTGTTCTTTAGTGCTAGGACTGGGGAGAAGCAAAGCGAAATCTGAGGGCGGCAAGGTAAGGCCCTCACGTTAGCTTTGGGGAAAACCAGAAAAGGGTTCCAAAAGGACGAATAATAATGAAAAAAATTCCTTTTCCATATTAATTCTAACAAAAACGAAACCATACTTCTCAAAATAATTAAGTAACTGCTTGGTTTAATTTCAAATCATAGAGGGAAAAAAAAAAACCTCTTTCAAGGGAAAACCAAATATTTCAGAAAATATATAAAGAATATTTGTAAACATTTTGAGTCTGATTCAGTTCTAAAAGCAAATACCAGGCAATCACCAAATATTTACCAGATTTGGGCTTAGGAAACCAGGAAGAGTCGTTCTTACTTTACTCACTAATTTAGTTACTTATGCAGGCCACAGATACTTTTTTTTTTCTTTAATTTATTTGACAGAGATCACAAGTAGGCAGAGAGGCGGAGAGAGAGGAAGGGAAGCAGGCTCCCAGCCAAGCGGAGAGCCCGATGTGGGGCTCGATCCCAGGACCCTGGAATCACGACCTGAGCTGAAGGCAGAGCCACCCAGGTGCCCTGAGACACAGATACTTTTTAAGCATCTAGAATGTGTCTGGTACTGTGCTAACACCTGGAAGCACAGTGTTGAGCAAAAACATCTAGGAGTGTGCACAAGGAGGTCCTGGTTTCGTTCAGCAGAGGGGACAGATGGAAAAACACGCCCATTTATATACAAATAATAAGGTTTCAAATCTTACCGGTAATTAAATCTGAAGGTATTCTATCGGTCAAGAAGTCGACCACAAGTATTCGACTTGTTGCAAATATGACCCCTCCTTGTGTGTAGACCTCATAGCGACTGTTACTGGTGATTTCATTTGTTACGCGGCGAGGGAGGTGCTCGACGCCTTCAATCTTCAGCTGATTGATGAAGTACTCCTAAAGCAAACCAGAGGTGATTAGTAGGCTGTGGAATACAGAGCGGTTTTAATTAGGCTGCAGATCTTTGAATTTAAGACGAGAGACAATACACTGAAGGAACGTGCGAACCAAGGGGCGACTTTACATCGATCGCCCGCAATCATCTGCCTTTAACTAGGCTTTTATTTCTATTTTTGGGTTTGCACTAAGGAATCCTTGCACTTGAGTTGTTCTTAGCGCTTTAACAACAACAAAAAAAGACCTTTTAAACCCTCGGCTAAAAGCCTGCTGCTGGTTACAAAATAGTTGCCGCCAAAGCCAGGTTTGCAGGCAAGCGGACTGTGCGAGCCCATCACAAGGAATGCTCTCCCCAGGCTGTGTTTTAGACTCTTAGCTCTGTCCCGATCCACCCCAGAGGGGATTTCGTGTCAGTGGCCCCTCGGCCCTTTATATCTTCAGTGGAACCTCTGCTTCCTCTTTGGGGACCCTGTGTTGTGCTAGGTTCTGTGGGAGGTACTGGGGATCCCTAGACACATCCGTCAAGGAGTCTGCGGTCATTCTTCCCTGTGGACCTCTTCCTCCTGGCCACCTGCTCTAGCAAGAGGCTCATCAGACTTATCAGACCAGGCTGTGCCACCTCCCAATACCAAGCCCCCATCTTAGCCCAGGCGTATCTGCCTGCTGTCTTCAGTGTCCTCCAGTCCTTAACCACAGGCACCCATCCCCAACACCCTCAGCTTCCAGCTCCCTTTCCTTCTGACCCAATGCCCCTCTCCCCACCGAGTTTCAAGTTCCGGCGCACCCCTTCCCTACAGGGCTCTCCCCAGCCTCACACATTACCCTCTGAGCAACCTCTGTTCCCCATCACGGATCCCACTCCTACAACCCCAGCAAGCCCCATGATATCCAGCTGTGGGACTCCTCCTCGCTCTGATCCGTACCTTTCCCTACACATCCCTGTATCTGTGTCTGTGTCCTTCCGGAGACATCCCCGTCCTCTTCAGGGACCTCCCATCCTCCCCTCCGCCCCCATGCTCCTCAAATGACTCCCCCACTCCTCTCAGAGCCCCTCCATCCCTCTCAGTGTCCATGCACCCGTGGCGGAGACCTGCAACTGCCTTACGGACCCCCCTTCAAAGCCCTCCCATACGTGTCAGGGACCTCCATCCGCCTCGGGACCCTTCCTACCCTCTGCGTCCTCGAGCTTGCGTCAGGGGACCTGCATCTGACCCCTATTCAAAGCCCCCCCCCCCCCGTGTCAGGGACCTGCCTTGGCCTTGGGACCCCTCCTACCCTCAGCGTTCCCGCACCCCCGCCAGGGACCTGCAGCCTCCTCGGGACCCCTCCCACCCGCCGTGTCCTCGAGCCCCCGTCAGGGACCTCCCTCTGCCTAGAGACCCCCGTTCAGGGCTCCCTCCCTCCGGTGCCACGGGCCGGCTTCGCCCTCAGAAGCGCCAGGGCCTCGCACCCGCGCCAGGGCCCGCATCGGCTCAGGAGCCCCCAACGGTCTCGGGGTCCCCTCTCCCCCGCGCGGCCGGCCGCACCTCCTCCGCCGGCTGAGTGTTGAGCACCAGCACCAGGCAGGCCGGGTGGCAGTGCAGCCGGAGGAAGTGGTACAGGAGCCGGTCCGCGCCGAGCCCGCGGGCGCACACTACCAGCCCGTCCGCGTCCAGCAGTTCCAGCACCAGCTGCCGCTCATACTCCAGCAGTGGCGCCATAGCGGTCGGCCGAGCCGGCAGTCCCGGCTCCATGCGCGCCCTTCCGGGGCCGCGGCCGAGCCCGGCCGGAGAGAGCCGAGTCCGGGACGGGCGTGGGCCGAGCGCAGCCGAAGAGAGCCGAGCGTGAGCCGAGCGTAGGCCGAGCTCCGCCGAGGAGAGCCGAGCGCGAGCCGAGCGCGGGCCGAGCTCCGCCGAGGAGAGCCGAGCGCCAGACGAGCGTCGGTCGAAGGAAGCCGAAGAGAGCCGAGCCCGACAGGGTGAGAGCCCGCCGAGCTCAGCCCAAGAGCCGCCGAAGCCGGGAGGAGCGCGGGCCGAACGTAGCCGAAGAGGAGCCGAATGGGGCCGAAGAACCGTTCGGTCCGGAGAAGACGCTGGAGCTGCTGACAGGTGTCATCCCCAGACCTCACGCTCCAGCCCGGGTCTGAGAGTGGGGCGGCCTGGATCAACGACTAGCGCCCAAAGCTACCCTAAAGCAAGGAGAGGAGAACTAATCCAAGCTAATCGTCAGCGTTCCAGGGCGCCCGGAACGAATAGCCCGTTTCCTACCGCGAGGTTGGAGTCTTACTTTTGCAACTGACCTCTGTGTCCCTATTAACATTTTTTTTTGGGGGGGGGATAACCAGAATAGTTTACCACGTTCAGGCCCTTGTTTCTCTGCAAAGGTCTTGAATACAATAAGCTATTTTTCGATTTTTAATTATTTTATTTTTTTTAGAGGAATTCTCTGCTTTTTTTTTTTTTTTTTTTTTTAATGTTATGTCAGTCACCATCCAGGACGTCATTCGTTTTTGATGCCGTGTTCCAAGATTGATTGTTTACTATAATACTCAGTGTCCCGTGCAATACGTGTCTTTAATTCCCATCACGGGGCCAACCCAACCCCCCACCCCTCTCCCCTCTCCAACCCTCCGTCTGTTTCTTGGAGTCCACCAGGTGTCCCCGCAGCCGCCGCCTCCTTTCTTCCACTAGAGGGACACCTTCGGAAGTTTTTGTGCTATACCAGGACCTCCTGAGAACCCAACCAGAGGCACTGTTCTGGGTGGAAATGCCCTCTCCAACCCCAACCCCAGCCTTCCTTGCTGGAAAAATGAAAATCACTTGTGATCCCACGACCTAGAAATAGCCACTGTAACATCATGAAATGTATCCCTTCAATCTTTTCTTTTTTCTTTATACGTACACTCTCGCACGACACAATTCTCTTATTGATTTGAGGCTATCAATAAGGGCAGGTTTCCAAGTTTGTCGCTAAACGTGTGACAAACCTCTGAACATGGTATCGAGTATTCTACAAAACACTTTTACACGGCTGATGAGCTTTCTTTCTTTCTTTCTTTTTTTTTTTTTTTTTAAGATTTTATCTATTTATTTGACAGACAGAGATCACAAGTACAAAGGCAGGCAGAGAGAGAGAGAGGAGGAAGCAGGCTCCCTGCCAAGCAGAGAGCCTAATGCAGAGCTCGATCCCAAGACCCTGAGATCATGACCCAAGTCGAAGGCAGAGGCTTTAACCCACTGAGCCACCCAGGCATCCCAAGATTTTAATTTTTAAATTTATTTGACAGAGAGAAAGAGAACAGCACGGGGAGCAGCAAAAGGAGAAGGAGAAGCAGGCTCTGGCACGAGATGTACCACACTTATTAATCTAATCCTTTATTAGTGGACATCTAGTTTGTTTCCACTCCTCCCCTCACTATAAGTAATTTTTCACTGAACATTTTAATACATAAATTCAACCATGCCCCTGAGATACACTCCGCAGAGATAATTAGTGGGGTAAAGAGAACAAACATAAGGCTTTTCATTACATTCACAGTGCTACGTTGCCGTCTAGAAAGCCTGCACCAATTTACATTCCCATCAGCAGTATGCAAGCGGATCTGTTTCTCTACTCCGTTACTGCTTAACCAGGACTTTACTTACTTTTGTCGGATTAAAACAGCATGTAATGATTCCCGAATGCTGGTCGAATGCAAAGGTTTGTCTGCAATATTTTACATGCCGCATTTCCTAGGAAACAAGTATTAATTTCTCCAGGGAGGTTATATAACTTGGGCAAGACCACTGAGTGAGTTAATATATTGCTCAGGATGAGGTAAGTAGGAACGTGACACACCTTTAGGGTGCGTGTGCTTAAGTGACAATGAAGTTGAAACCTCATTCCCAAGCTGTGGTAGGCAGAATAATGGCTCCCCAAAGATGTCCGTGTCATAATCCCTGGGACCAGTGAATATGTTACCTTCGGTGGCAAATGGGAGTTTGCAGATGTGATTTCAAGATAGGGAGATTATCTTGGGTTATCCAGAGGCCCCGTGTAAATTACAGGGGTCCATATAACCTCCTGTTATATGACCCTCCTGAGGGTCAGAGTCCGAGAGAGACGTGGCAGGGGAAGCAGAGGTGGGAGCGGTGTAGGAGGGACCAAGAGCCAAGGAATGCAAACCAGAAAAGCCAGAAAAGGCAAGGAAATGAATTCTACCCTAAAAGCTTCAGAAATAACACGCAGCCCAGCCAACCCACTTTGGAGTTCTGAACCCCCCAAATTGGAAGATAATGAATTGGTGTCATGTTAAGCCACTAAATTCACGTTAACTAGGTACAGCAGCAATGGGAAACATATACAATTATTCACTAGTTCTATTACATTGAGCTTGAAGATGTCCCCAGTAGACCAAAACCAAACAGAAGGAAACCTAGATGGGCGTACACAGGGAAGCAATAATTTTGGAGGGTGATTGGTCAACATATACTTAATATGTAAATACTTGTATAGATAAACATACACATGAAGATGTATTCACTCAATAAACATTTATAGGGCACCTGTGTATATCAGGCCATGTACTAAATGCTGGAAGTTCAGCAGTGAACCAAGCAGGTGACATCTTTGCCACCAAAGAACTTGTACTCCAGCGGGAGCTTGTATACGAAGATATTGGTCAAATCATTTCGTGAACTACCATTACTTCCCAGATATTTCGCCTACATGTCCAATAGTAGGAGACTAATTAAAATGTCTTCCTGCATCTCTAATACGGGGGATATCATACAACTATTAAAAGCAGTATGTGGCAAGCTCCCAATACATGTGACTATATACCGAGAAAAGCAGTTGTAAGACATTAATATAGAGCGGCATCCTATTTGTCTAAAAACATGAGCAAAAGGTGGCGCCTGGGTGGCTCAGTGGGTTAAGCCGCTGCCTTCGGCTCAGGTCATGATCTCAGAGTCCTGGGATCGAGCCCCGCGTCGGGCTCTCTGCTCAGCAGGGAGCCTGCTTCCTCCTCTCTCTCTGCCTGCCTCTCTGCCTGCTTGTGATCTCTCTCTGTCAAATAAATAAATAAAATCTTAAAAAAAAAAAAAAACATGAGCAAAAAACCAATATTTTCCCATGACTGCATAGGAGATCTCTGGAATTAAATCTCTTAACAAAAGCAATTGCTTCTGGGGAGTTGAAATGAGTGACTGGCATCAGAGTAAGAGCTTTATATTTTATTTTATTCCCTTCTATTCTGTTGGTTTTTCTTACCATGAACTTATATTGCTTTTATAATAAAACCAAAACCAATTCCCATTTGCTATATAAATACTTCACCAGCCCTAAAAATTATCTTGTGAATTCTAGATTTAATATGCATGTGGTGGGCAAAGCTTAATGCCAAAATTTGGTACCTGGGGAAGTGGACTTACAAACTCTCTCAGATTCTGTCTTGACATTTAGTTTTTCCCAGGGCAAAAGTTTCCAACTTAAGGTGATGGGATTCTTCCTTCTCTTCCTCTTTTCTTGTGTCTCTGTCATAATAATTCTGCAAATCTCCCCTAATATTTTAGACTATCCTGATCACCATAACCCCTTCCCCTACAGGTCACTTTGTAAGTTTCAGTTTTTTGCCCATGAGGGCACAGGCCAGGAGGTTGGCCTTTGGCCTTTGAATTGGGATGGGAATGAGATTTCAGCATCATTTCCCCCCTCTGAGCTGAGCTAGAACCCAGCAAACCTTGGTTAACCTTTAGCTTGACTGGCCTTACAATTTCTCTTAACAACCTCAGTCTTTCTGGGGTGCCTAGGTGGCTCAGTGGGTTAAAGCCTCTGCCTTCGGCTCAGGTCATGATCCCAAGATCCTGGGATCGAGCCCCATGTTGGGCTCTCTGCTTGGCAGGGAGCCTGCTTCCTCCTCTCTCTCTGCCTACTTGTGATCTCTGTCTGTGAAATAAATAAATACAATCTAAAAAAAAAAAAAAACACCTCAGTATTTCACATACCTATGTGAAATGCCTACTAAATCCAGAAGATGGGTAAAGAGTGAATGCTTCCCAGGCTTACCTCCTATTCTAGGGCTGGAATACCTGTGAGACCCTTAGAGTTAGCTTGTGGTGGTTTAAAGTTGGAAACTGAGCTTAGGTACCTACGAGCTGTGTGACCTCAGTCAAGTTACTTAACCTCTCTGTGCCTGAGTTGCCTCATCTTTAAAATGGGGGTGAGAGAGGTGCTTGGGTGGTGAACTCAGTGGAGCAACTGACTCATGGTTTTGGCTCAGTCATGATCTCGGGGTTGTGAGATGGAGCCCCACTCGGCTCCATGCTCAGCATGGAGTCTGCTTGGGATTCTCTCTCTCCCTCTCCCTCCCTCCCAAATGGCACACGCGTGTTCTCTCTGTCCCTCTCTTGCAAATAAATAAATCTTTAAAAAAACACAGGGCTGGTCATAGGACCTACCTCATGTGATTGTTAGAGAGATGAAGAATATAGCAGAACATGAATAGTCAACCAATTTTTTTTTAAGATTTTACTTTTTTAAAAAAAAGATTTTATTTATTTATTTATTTGTCAGAGAGAGAGAGAGAGAGAGAGGGAGAACACAAGCAGGCAGAGCGGCAGGCAGAGGCAGAGAGAGAAGCAGGCTCCCCACTGAGCAAGGAGCCTGATGTGGGACTCGATCTCAGGACCCTGGGATCATGAGCTGAGCCGAAGGCAGTGGTTTAACCAACCGAGCCACCCAGGCATCCCAAGATTTTAATTTTTTAATTTATTTGACAGAGAAAAAGAGAAAGAGAACAGCAGGGGGAGCAGCAGAAGGAGAGGGAGAAGCAGGCTCTCCCCTGAGCAGGAATCCTGATGTGATGCTCAAATCCAGGACCCTGGGATCATGACCTGAGCCGAAAGCAGATGTTTAATGGACTGAGCCACCCAGGCGCCCCAGCATTCAACCAATTTTAACTCAGAAACTTCATGACAGCTGCTTTAAAACAATCCAACTCATTCTAGGACCTGAAGCACACAGACCCGAAAGGATTAAAACCAAACATTCCCTCTTAATGCCAAGGAGTGTTTGATGCCTGAATCATCCCTACCCTCTGATAAGGGGAAAGCAGTCCGTGG
Source organism: Mustela nigripes (assembly GCF_022355385.1). NCBI lineage: Eukaryota > Metazoa > Chordata > Mammalia > Carnivora > Mustelidae > Mustela > Mustela nigripes. The sequence goes on from NC_081567.1 coordinate 28,109,492, forward strand.
TTGCTAACCTTTGGGGTCCAGGTTTTAAATGCTTTAAAGATGATTATGAAAGGAAAAGAGAATTTCAGAAGTTTTACATAGAGGGGTAAAGGGGGTTCAGGTCTAGAACTTGAAGGAAGATGGGGGTATCAGAAGTGAAGCAAGCCAGGAGGTTTCTAGGTGGGGCCCGAAGTCCTAGGACCGGCTTTCAGGGAAGGTGTCCAGCCCACGGTCTGGAAAGACAGAACTGAGACAAGGGGTCCCCAGAAGCCACGTGTCACTATCTTGCTTGGCCAAGAATCCCCCATCTGGAGCCTACAGCTCCTTTCCAAGTCTGTACCCTAAGGGTGGGGTTTGCAACTCATGGTCCAGCCAAGTTGACGCATGAAATTAATCATAACGCACAGAATTGCAATACATCTGCTGTATTAAAATTTCATTAGAAAGGCAATTAGGAAGAATTAGAGGAAACAATGTCTTAAAAGGTAATGAACAAAACAACTGAGAAATGCTGAGCTGGAGTGTGCTTTTTAATGATCATATGGGTTAGGAAAACCACTCGGCTAGAAACAGGTGGGCAAGTGACCTGACCATGATAACATTACCCAAGGCATCTCTAGCATAGGTTTGCACTGTGTAGACACGACAGCTAGATTTTTCCATGGATCTGCCGTGCACATTGCTAACCACTGGCCTGGCTCTAGCTTGCCATGTTCAGCTCTTTCCTCCCCCTATATGGAGATAGGAGTTCCCTCGACCACCGGGATCTTCCCTGGAAAGATGATGTTCACTAAGAGGATAAGGTAGGTACTATTGTTTTCCTTATTTTATAAGTGCGGAGAGTAAGACATAGAGAGGGTATGTAGACTGCCCAAGGGCCCCAACTAAGCTGGAGCAAGGAACACAGCCTACCTGACTTCTAAACCTGTAGATACCCCTCCTGCAACTGCCTCCTTAGATGCCGGCCACTGGCAGCCCACGAATGACTGGGTCTTTTAGACTTGAACATGTGGCTCATCTGGTTCCCTTCCTTTCCAGGGATGCATATGCATCCCTTTAACGTAAACTCAGAACACTCTTGGATCAATCCCTCATGATGACAGTCGGAGCTCTGTGCCTGTTGGCTGCTATGATACTTTTAAAAAGCTGCTATGAATTCAGCAACAGTTTCAAATAGATTTGTGGATTATTAATCCCGACAGCATCTAGAAGCATTTGAAAATTTTTAGTATATGACCTTGAGCAGTCTGTTAGGATTCTGTCTGCAGGCAAGGGTTGGTAGACACAGGATGAAGTCTTTGTAGTACTTGCAGAATTTTGCTGGGGACCTGAGGTTCGTGGGAACCCACTGTTGCAGATCACTTACATTAATTCTCTGAAAATGAAGTCACCTGCGTACTAAAACTGTATCATTAGTCCACTGAGAGAAGACTTATATTTAGTTAAGTAATGATTACTCAGAGAGGCAGAGGGAATTTAATCATTAAGCTAATCTCTTCTCTTGGAAATAAGGACTTTTGATGACTGTGTAATTAAAATAAAAATATAAAAATATTTTTTACTGTTTGACAAACCATTCATCATTAACGGCAAAGGAAAAAAAAAGTAAGAATGAATCTGAGCATGAAAACCAATTACCTGCCCCTCTTTGCAAGGACATCTGAAAATGATAGCGGTTCTTATGGATTAGGCAATTAACCTTTTGTACGGATTTACAAGGAGCCTGGAGGAGACTCTCCCTGGGGGAAGAAATACTTAAGTCAGGCAAGCTTTGTGAACTGTGTTTTCCCTTATTTTTAGAGACATTCCTTCTCTCCCACTGCATATTCCCTCTTACAATGTATTCTGAAAAGGGAGAGAGGACTAGCTATATAATTTGTGGGGCCCAGTGCAAATGAGAATTCAGGGCATCCTGTTAAAAATGTAATGGGAATTTCAAGATGGCAATAGCAGAGCATTCAACCAAGCCTGGGGCCCTTTGGGCCACAGGGTCCTGGTGATTACACAAGCCCTGACTATGGCCTTGACAGAGCTTTGACCTTGTGAATGACAATGTTCTAAGAACTATTCATTTATGGGGTGCCTGGGTGGTTCAGTCAGTTAATCATCTGCCTTTGGCTCAGGTCGTGATCCTGAGGTCGAGGTCGTGGGATTGAGACCCACATCAGGCTCCCTGCTAGAGGGAAGTGTGCTTTTCCCTTTCCCTCTGCCCCTCCCCCTCTTATGTTTATTCTCTCTCTCTCTCTCTCACTAATAAACAAATACAATCTTAAAAAAAAAAAAGCTGTCTTTGTCACTAGGCACTACCGACACTGTTGTAATCCACATGCCTGATTTGGAGTTAGTGTTTCTTGTAAAGAAGAGGAAGTAGGGGTGGTGATGGGGGGGGCATTTCTCTGGCACCTTGTCACAAGGAGACTTACACACAGACTTCTGGTGTTTTCTCCAAATACGGTTCTACCTAGTCTCATAGAAGCACAGTCAGGGAAAGAAACAGGTGGATGACAATAAATTTGGACCTGGTTACTGGATCACATTGCTTGTAGTGACCAATGATCATCTTAAAAAGAAATAAACCATGTCATGTTTCTGTAAGAACTTGTCATAGGGGTGGAGCATGTATACAGAATTAAATCTACAAATTATAACTAATAGCTAGTTATCATCCCAAGCATGTATGCAAGAATATTATGATTACCAAAAAATCCTAATATTTTATTGCCATCTGTCCCCCCAAACCCTGGAGTTTCTCATTAAACACAAAGAATTGATTTTGTTAAGTGAAAAAAGCAAAATGCAGAATGGCGTGTAAGATATTTTTGTCAATATATATTTATGCTTGAATATACAGAAAATGTGGCAGGATATATAGGAAGGTAACACTGTTGGTTTTCTATTGGAGGAAATTAGACAGATGGGAATGAGGAAAAGAGGGAGATATCGTTCATTGTCTTATATTTGTTATTTTGGATTCCTTGGTATTAAAAATTAAATTAACAAAAATTGAATTCAATAAAAAATAAGACATCAAATATACATTGTGCTGCATTTTGGGAATAAAAGCATCAATTCATTAAATAAATGAAATTATAACCTATTAAAATATTTTTTTATACCCTGGTGTTTTCCTGACCTCTGAGGTAGCTTAATTTGGAGTTTTCTTTTTATATTTTCTTAAGAAATGCCATGGGGTGAAGGGGCCTTCTCAGTTTAAAAAAAAAAAAATAGGTTCAGGAAATTCAAAGTTGGTTCATTTCAAAAGTGGAATTTATTATTTAATGTAGATCTAATCGTTCCCTGCTTTTACCTGCACAGGGAGATACGATATACAGCATTGACATTTAGAGTGAGGAATTATGTTTAGAAGTCAAGACAAGTGCTTGGAACGACAGAAGGAGGAAATAGTTTGATAGTTTACATATCATTTCAGTGGGAGAAATGAGGCTGTGAAATAGTTTACTCACGGGAATTACTCTTTAAGACAAATCACAAGGTTGGTTCTTTACTCAATCTGGAAAAAAGAAAGTAAATAGCATTCTTTCTTCTTGTCCCCTCCTAGGCCATTTTCAGATAAATCCTTGATTTTTCTTTTTTTTTTTAAACCATGAGTTTCATTGAAGAATATGAGGTCTGTCACTGTGGTGGGCCACCCAGCTAGAGCTCTGCTGCCCACACTCCCCTTAAAATGGAAACATTAATTCTCCCATCTTCTGGAAATGTTGAGAATCAATAGCTCTCGTCCTAGCCTCTAAGACTTGTGCCACTTCTTCCTGGGGCCGGCCAGGTGTAATCGGAATGGACAATGGTTGTTGGCAGAGCCCCACATTGGCTATCGGTGTGCTTTGGTGAGGCTGGCAGACTAGTTGGCTTCACTGAGGGATCTCCATGCTTCACGTTCTCTATATATTTTCTCTTGGTCACGTTTGTTTCTTGGGAGAAGAATTCACCAGTGGGGGGGACACAAAGTCTGCCTTCCAGAGCTCTGGGACTTCGCTGGGAGGTTGCTGCAGAAGAAAGTGATCATGCCTTGCCTCTGGTTTTAGTGGAACTGATCATTTTCACTTTATATATATATATATATATATATACACACACACACACACACACACACACACACACACACACACACACACATATATATATATATACTTAAATTTATTTATTAGAGATCACAAGTAGGCAGAGAGACAGGCAGAAAGAGAGGAGGAAGCAGGCTCCCTGCCGAGCAGAGACCCATATGCGGGGCTCGATCCCAGGACCCTGAGACCATGACCTGAGCTGAAGGCAGAGGCTTTAACCCACTGAGCCACCCAGGCGCCCCTGATCATATCCACTTTAATATGCTTTTGCTGATCTAAGGTAGTTTTCATACACATCATTTCTCCTATTGAGGGGTTCATTTCAAATCTGGAACAGACGCTGGCTTTTATCAAATATTTTTCAGCATCTATTGACATAGTCATGATTTTTTTCTTTGATCTATTGAAGAAATACATTGAATTTTAGATCTTCTAGTATTAATCCATCCTTGATGTCCACAGGTGTTTTTATTTTATTTTATTTTATTTTTTTAAGATTTGATTTATTTATTTGACAGACAGAGATCACAAGTAGGCAGAGAGGCAGGCAGAGAGAGAGGTAGAGGGAAGCAGGCTCCCTGCCGAGCAGAGAGCCTGATGCGGGGCTTGATCCCAGGACCCTGGGATCATGACCTGAGCCGAGGGCAGAGGCTCAACCCACTGAGCCACCCAGGCGCCCCCACAGGTGTTTTATTTAAGTAACTAACAACACTCTGGAACGTGCATGGATGTCTGTCTATGGGACATAACCACTGTAACCAAAGAGGCTCTATTCCAAGGAGTTTCAGCCCAGTGACACCGGCAAAAGCCTGGGCTCTGCAACCAAAGAGCCATGTCTTGGAGCCCTGCTTCTGCATCTTAGGAATTTCATGGCTGTAGGCAAGTCTTTGAGCCTCAGACTTTTCATTTGTAAAGTGAGAGCACAGAAATGAAAGGTGAATCTTGGGAATGTTTTGAAGATGAGCTGAGTTAACATGACACATAGAGCTCAGCAAATAATAGGGGAAGGATATTTCTGAATGAGATGGATGCCTGAAAGTACAGAGAAATTTGGCAACCACAGACGTCAAAAGACAGTGTGGAGGTAATTTTTTGAGGGTGAGCTGCAGCTTTGAAGAACTGTACTTTATATCAAATTGTCAGCACCCTGAGAAAAGACACATTTCTGTCCCAAACTTCTTTTTTTTTTTTTTTAAGATTTTATTTATTTGTTTGACAGACAGAGATCACAAGTAGGCAGAGAGACAGGCAGAGGTGGGGGGGGAAGCAGGCTCCCCACTGAGCAGAGAGCCCGATGCGGGGCTCGATCCCAGGACCCCGGGATCCTGACCTGAGCGGAAGGCAGAGGCTTTAACCCACTGAGCCACCCAGGCACCCCCTGAACTTTTTATCCACCACACATTTTATTTCAGACACCAGTTACATGTTAAATTATATTATTAAAATTAAATAAAGAAAATACATTTAGATGAAACTGTTTTCTCATGTCTTTCTCCAGCAAAATTCCTAGGGTTCCAAAGAAAGAAGACTGTAATGGATAGGTAGAAATTGAATATTAACTTTTTGGGTGAATTTATTCTGAGTTAGCAGTAAATCCAAGGGAAGGAACTGAAGAATAAATGTATAGATTCCATTTAGTAAAATATAGATGCATTCTAGATTTTACATATGTGTGCATATTGTATTGATTTATAGCAATATATAGATCAGTGAGTTTGTGCTTTGTCAATATGTAGCATATAGAGTATGTGTGAACATAACTACAAAAACTTGATCTGATTTGTGTGCATGTACCACTTAGCATGCTTTATTATTTTTATTCTAATTGACTTGCATAAGTGCAGATTTCCACTTGATGGAATCAGTAATAGGTCAGAGAGGCTTTGTCATCTTTTCATGTCCTATTCTCAAACATAACTCCACAAATATAGATGGTGTTTACCATCTTTTTGGGATGTGAGCAATTGCTTGTTCATTTTGATGAAGGAAATAAATTACCTTCCCATAACATCAGAGCGAGTCCCTAATCTCATTAGATAACGAATTTAAAAGACTCCAAAATGATTCAAGACTAGTTAATAGCATCTTAATTATCTCACATCATTTCAGGAAAAACAAAACATCCCCCTGGGATATTCTCTGTCTTGGTGGGACTAATGACTGATGAAGGTCTAGGGACTAGGCATGTATTTGTGTAATAGATTCTTCAAAAAGAAATGCAACGGAGTCAGATGGGTTGATTGCACTCTGGCAAAGTAGCTTGTTGGAGAAGAGAGGGGAAAACTTGCATTGCAGGTAGAAGAGAGATGATACACGTTAGGGATAGAGTAGACAAAGTCTGTAATGGAACTGGTTTCCCCTATAATAGAGTAAGATTGGACAGTTTAATTCTTTGGGAGGAATTTCCTTACAGGGTAAAGAGAGGAAAGAAGTGGGAGAAAGCCTGCCCAAAACTGACTGAGGAGGGGAGTGAATCATGTTTTGACTCAAGCTCTGACAGACCCACCACCAGGACCAGACACAATGGTTTTGGCATCACTGCTCATCACCACAGATATGCAAGTACACAAGAAACCAACCGATGTATGAAAGTATAGCCAATTTCAAAAGAGTGGGATCAAACTCAACAATCTGAACAAAAATCACCTCGCAAACTAGAGGTGTTGGAGGAGATGGGAAAATACTCGAATTTTAGAATTTTTATAAATTGTATCTGAACATAATTCTTAGGAGCAATATTTGGAAACATTGCATTTGTGAGTGGTCTTATAGAGGAAAGAGGTGGAGATCAGAAGGATTGTGTGGAGAGAAAATACACAATGGATCAGCTAAAATCCGCAATGGACCCAATTGTCTATTTATGGGTTATCTACTGCAGAAAATGGAACCAGCACCATGGAAGACATGTTTAGTAATTTCTCCCAAAACTCAAAGGTAGAGGACAAAGTCATGAACACAGACTTAAGAACTTAAGGGAAAGACAAAAGAAATGTAGAATAGAGAGAGAAGAATGAGAAAATTTTCAGAAAGAACAAACAGCATATAGAGAAGAAATAATTCAAAGGAATAATAGAGATGCCCCTCCTTTTTTCTTTTAGCTGAATAAGGACTTCTATGTTAAATTTATGGTTTCCTGAGCATAGGCCACAACGAACTCATGAAAATAGACTAGCAAAGAGTATAACCCACATAGCATCAAGGCTAAGAGGGTTTTATGTTTGATTTTTTCAGAGGTGTCAGTAGAAAGGGTTTGTAGAATTACAACAGTACCATGATATGGTCAGTGACTGTAAGGAGGACCCCAATTCAAGAGGGCAGAACCATGTGCTAAAACATTCATCTTCAAATCAAACAGACTATTTTCATGAACTGTTTGAATTTTAAGAAGAAAAAGAACATGCTGGGCATTCAGACAGAAAAAAAATAAGGCTAAGATTGAGAATGCAACAGACAATCTCAGACATGATCAAGATGTATACCTTTAACATACTCTTCCTGGAAGTATTTCCCTCAGACTCCAGACAACTAACAAATGAATCAAATTACGGAAATTAAGAATACAGAATTCATGGTATAAAATGACTGCTTGCACTAAATCTAAATTAATCTTCTTCATATAGCTATAAAGCAATGCAAATATTTTTAAAAATCCTTCAAGAGAAGCATATTATGTATAAATGTATTTATCAGGCATCTCTAGAAAAATGAAACCAATAAGGTATGTGCATGTGTTTATTGTGTGTGTTTATAGATCCAAGAGAGATCCAGGAAAGCCTATGGTACAATTTCAGTCCAAAGGCTGGCAGTCTCGGGATCCTGTAGATAATGTAGATGAGGTCCAAAGGCAGTCTCCTGGAGACTTTTCTCTTACTGATGGGAAGGTCATTCTTTTTGTTCTATTTAAGGCTTCAATTGATTAGATTAGCCCCCCTGACGTTATGAAAGACAATCTGTTTTACTCTATTGATTAAAATGTTAATCTCGTTCAAAGCCACCCTTGCAGAAACACCCACAATAATAATAATATTTCACCCACAATAATAATAATATTTCACCAAATATCTGGGTACCCTATGGCCCTGTGTAATTGACACATAAAGTTAACCATCACAGTAAATAAGAGTACTTTAGTGATGATAACCAAGATCAAAGATGATAAATCATATCCATTATGCTGGTTTCGAAACACTGAGAAGTGGAGTTCAGGAAAGAAATACATACAGTGGTGTGCTGGTACCAACAAGCTCTCTGCAAAACAAGCACTGTGATGCTACCAAATGTCAAGGTGGGAAGAGATGTGCACAATCATCTGTGTGAGCCAGTACAAGATGCCTCCAGCACACCCTGTCCATGCATATGTGCATAAACACTGAATTTTCACCTACTTTACTTCTCATTCATGCCTCATTTTTTATTTGCATTTGTCTGATAGATCTTCCTTTATTATTTTAAGCTTCCTTTTTGGTATATATGTTTTAATCAAAATAGAGATTTATTTTTTAAAATCTTATTTAAAATTCCTAATGATTTGACAGGGAAATATAATCCATTTATATTTATTGGCACAATCAGCATGTCTGGTCTTTTTTTTTTTTTTAATTGAGTACTGTGAATACAGTGTACAACACAGTGATTCAACAAGTTTATACGGTATGCTATGCTCACCACAATTGTAGTTACCACCTATTACCATACAATACTATTACAATACCATTGGCTATATTTCCTATGCTATACCTTTTATTCCCATGACTTAGTCATGCCATAATTGGAAGCCTCCAACTCCCCTTCAACCATTTTGCTTATCCTCCAACCCTCTCCTTCCCTCTGGCAACCATCAGTTTGTTTTCTATATTTACAGATCTGATTCTGCTCCTTGGTCTTTTTTTTTCATTTGTTTTTAGATTTTAGATTTTCACATGTAAGTGAAATCATATGGTATTTGTCTTTGTATGACTATTTCACTTAGCATAATACCCTCTAGGTTCATTCCTGTTGTCACAGATGGCAATAGTTAATCCTTTTTAATGGCTGACTAATATTCCATCGTGTATATCATCACATTTAGTCTTATATCTGATATTCTGTTTTATGATTACTCCTTTTGTATTTCCATCTTTTAAAAAATTGATTTTCATTGCTTTTCCCCCCTTCTCTGTATTCTTGAGGGTTTCCCAAGTTCTTTGTACCACAATTTTCTACAATGTATTTTCTGTTTTAAACTATCTCTAATGTGGACTTTAATCATCCTGTTAGGGTTTAGATTTCCTTGAATTCTTTTAAAATTTTATTTGGGGGGCACCTGGGTGGCTCAGTGGGTTAAAGCCTCTGCCTTCGGCTCAGGTCATGATCCCAGGGTCCTGGGTTCGAGCCCTGCATTGGGCTCTCTGCTCCGCAGGGAGCCTGCTTCCTTTCCTCTCTCTCTCTCTGCCTGCCTCTCTACCTACTTGTGACCTCTATCAAATAAATAAATAAAATCTTTTAAAAAATAATATTTTATTTGGCTTTTCAAAAATACATTTTTGCTTTCAATTCTTATGGCTACCTACTTGTATTTCATAGAGAACTCTTCATTTTCTTCCTGTTTAGATATATTAGTTGCTATTTACCAGTAAGTATTAAAAAAAAAATTTGTCCATTTCTTTTAGATCTTTGTTAAGTTCTGTATTTCCTCTGAATCTTTAGGGTAATGTTCTCCTTATGCTTTAGTACCTTTTTATAGCCTCAAATGGGAACCATAATTTTAAGGAAGCAAATCTTTGCCTCATTTATTTAACTATTCCACCTAAATATTTCTGATGGATAATAAGATCTGTGATATTTTGTGACAATGTATTATAAGTCCTAGGTTGCAGAGCACTTAAAAGAAAGTACATTCTGTGTGTTTTTTGAGGTCCTGGTACAAAAGTAGCTTTAAAACAATTCATCATCTATAGAACTTTTTATTTTAATCTACTGAGAAGAAAGTGTAGACACAAGAGGGATTGTTAGAAATTTATATAGATGGAAAATATTTGGTATAAAAATGGCCTCATTTTGTTGGTAACAGCTATTAAGTCAGAAAAATTAAGTTTTATTGGAGGTTTTCCCAATACCCAAATTAATGTTTGATATATTTAATATGAATTCATAAGATTTAGGGTTTTAATAATAATAAAAGCACTTTGGATATTTACAGATTTGTTTAGTGAAGAAATCTCCAAAAAAGCAATGCTTATTCACAGTCGTTCTGCCTCATCATGCCTTTCTCAGGAACAGTGAATTTTAAGTGCCTTAGCACCAGAAATTTATGAATATACCAATATCTATGCTCATCTTTCAGACTTAGCAAGCCCCTTGGAAAAGTGGAACAAATTCATATAAGATGTATGCGGTTTTCCAAATGTTGTTTGTTTCTAAGTGTTCCTATAGAGAAATGTGAGAGGTGCCTATTTTTACAGTCTTAGGAGGCACATACATTTTGGGCTCTGGGAGTGAGAAACACCTGCTGGTGTAAAAAGAGCCAAAGATACTCTACTTTGTCTTCAGAAGAGCTATCAATATTCCATAAGAGCACCTGTGCTGAGAATTAGTCAGTTTTTGCTCTCAGATACCCTACTGTGTGATTCTCCACAATGGTAACTCCTTCTTGTTGCCAGTGCGCAGGCAAGGCGTGCTTCCTTAATAGGCTTAGCATTAAATATCATTATTCTGTATCTGGAGGAATTTCTGCCAATGTGCACTTGGTGAATGTGACCCAGAAGTTCCTCTTAATTTGCTGCTTTGGGGTAGCTCAGTACCTAAAGTGGTAGTGGGCTCTGGGGACTGAACGTGGACTTCAGTCATGTCCATCTGGACTGAGGTCCAGCCTTGCTTTCTAATGACAGTGCGGCCTTGGTAAGTCACACAGCATATCATTTATTCAGCAATTTGTCATAAGTCAGATTCTCCAGGTGTAGGTCCTGAGCTGAGGATCCCCATGAAGAACCACAAGAAGTAAGAAGGAATAAGGGACTTATTATAGGGCTGAAGACTAGGAGAACTTGAGAAATTATAACCAGGAACCACTTATTTTAATTCTCTGTGGCCTTATTTATAAATTTGGAATAATGATACCTTCCTTTGAAATGTGTTCAACAGGGCAAAACGGGTGCTCAAAAAAGTAAATTTCCTTACACAGCTAAAGCAGGCTCTAGGCAAAGCCATTAACTAGGTCAATGACTCCCAGAATTTCATTTTACAGATGGACATTATTTTGCCACATTAGGGCATTAGATAAGCAACTACTAACTATTAGCACTATCAAGTCGTAAAAGAAATGACATTTTAAAACAAAAAAGATGTATAAAGGCCATTTATGATCGTCAATCTTAGCAATAATGAAGGATCATATTGTTAATTCAGTTTTATGACCTGTTCTTTCTTTTTTCTCTTTTACACAGCTCAGTGAACAATGTCATAAGCAGGCGTTGGTACAAGGGTGTATTTTGAGAACAACTTCACGGTGTCGCACCTGAGTGTGTCTCCTTTCCATTCATCTGCATCCCTATTCCTCTCTGCTTCCTCCCCACTGGTTTGCAAGAATTCCGTTGCTTCTCCCACTCCCCCATCTTGTAAGCATCTTACTGTGATAATTACGATTTCCCATCCTTCCCCTCTTCCTAGATACAGAAAAGACTACATTTCCCAGCTTTCTGTGGCTGATAAAGCCATGTGACTAGTTCTGGCCAAAGGGTTGAAGATAGAAGGGTCATCGGACACTCCTGGATGAAAGCATTTAAGAGGCAGTGTGTGATTCTTCATGTTCTTGGAGTCAGGCATCTACTGAAGTGGAAATGCCGTGGAAGTAGCTACCACATGGAGGGTGGCTTCCCCAGAAGGCTGCCCAGACTTCGAGCTTTGCAGGAACAAGAAATAAACTCATGTAAAGCCCCTGAAATTTTGGTGTTGCTTATTACTTATTGCAGCATAACTTGGTCTGCTAACCAACCGACACCAGCACCAAGAGCCATTGGACACAAGCAAACTCACACCCAATTTTCTTAATAATTACTACACAGAATAACTATCAGTCTGGAAAGAAAGTAATACACGATTCGATTCTCAGTTTGTTTGTTTTTTTTTAAGCTCCAATATTTTCTTCTCTCCGATCCATACTGGGAAGCCAGGTTGAATTCTTCTGTTAATGATCTAAATTAAAATCACAGAAGCTGGCAGAAAAAATTTCAGCAATCTTTGAATCTATCTCCCTTATTACTGACCAAATTTGTTTTTAAAGCTGCTTTTCTCTGGGCATTCTCAGAGACTCTGGATATCTTCCCCCTTGCATTTTCTCCTGGGTCTTGTTATTCTTTTAACATTCTTGTTATAGAAGGTGCCAAGTAAATGCAGCATGATATATTACTTTAGGTTGTTTTCAAACAGTGCAATCAACACTCTTCTTGTTAACTTGATTCAAGCAAGCAGCCAAGACCATTTGGATATATGTATTATTTATATTTTATATCTGTATATAAAAATATATATATAAATATATATAAAATATTTTTTACATATATAAAATTAAGTTGTTGATTACTGCTTACTTGTTCTTTAGGCATCTATGTGCATCTATTGCATTCTGGGCCTTGTAAAAACAGATAGAAGGTGGCAGATGTGTGCCTGAAGCTCAGCATTCCTTGAAGTCATGGAAAGGACTTTGGATTTGATTCTGAACACAGTGGCTGCGTTCTCACACCCTCATAATATAGTCTAGTGGAAAGAGAGTGTTTTTCCTACTGGTTTGGAGCAAGTTCTGGAGCCTCATCCTAATTGGACATTGAAACATTCTGGTTGGAGGAACAGAATAGTGTTGACTGGCCAGGCCTCAGTCAGGTGCTAACTCCCGAACCAATCATCTGGGGCAGGAGTCAGTAAATCACAGTGCAAGGACAGCCTGTCTACTTTTGTTAATAAAGTTTTATTGGAACACAGCCAGGTCCATTCATTTAGAGTGTTGCCTATGGCTGCTTTGATGCTGCAGTGGCAGAGTTGCGTGATTGTTGCAGAGACCACAGGTCCCAGGAAGTCTAAAATGTCTATTATCTGGCTATTTACAGAAAAGTTTGCCAACCCCAAGGCCAGGGATGTATTCGTTTGCTTTGGCTGTCGTAACAGAATCATAGACCAAGGAGAGTAAACAACAGAAAATTATAGTCATGCAATTCTGGAAGCTAGAAGTCTGAGGTCAAGGTCACCTTGGTTTCTTTTGAGGCCTCTCTCTTCTGGGCTTGTAGATAGCTCTGTTCTCTTCTTATAAGGATGCCAATCATATTAAATTAGGGCCCACACCAATTACCTCATTTTAAATTAATTACCTCTTTAAAGACCTTATCTCCAGATACAGTCACATTCTGAAGTCCTAGGGGTTGGGAGTCCAATGTATGAATTTGGGGAGGGGGAAGGCTGGTGCGTGGGGAGACATAATTCAGTGCAAAACAAGGAGAATATGGGCTCTGACTACCTGTGGCTGGGTCACATGCTCCATTGTGCGGGGGGTGGGGCACTGAGAAAGGGGAGGGGTAATTTTCAAGTGGAAAACAGGATGCTGTCACTAAACTATAGGAGAATGGATGCTGGTTGGTTAAAAAAAAAAAAAAAATTGTCCAGTTATATATTGCCATTGCTTTGAATCTTCTAGAAGAGGAAAATGTATGGGTCCACTGGAAAGAATTCTGAAGAAAAAATTCACCTTTGGCTATGGCATGAACTGACCTGCTGTTGAGATAATGAATCAATATAATATCTTAGAGGACAAAATATATACAACTATCTTCAGATGCAAAGTAAAACAGCAAAACCAAAAGCCATAAACACAAAAACTTCTTTTTTTTTTTTTTGCCACACAATTTTGAACTATAGTTTATGAAAAGTCTGGCATTAAAGATCAAGGGAATGTGGAACAGGTACGAGATAAAGTACTCACAAATTGAGGATTTACATTAATTACGTGGCTCTCTGCCAGCACCCGAAGTCCATGTTAGCAAGCTAACAGTGGTTCTTATAATGGTAGACATTGAAGGGCTTGCAGCCAAGAAAAAAAAAAAAAATCAGGCAAAAGGTACAGTTTGCTATGTCTGGGAAAAGAATTCATGAGCCAAAAGCCAGAAAGGCAAAAACAAGAATGACTCAGTTCCCAGTGGCTTGTTTCCTTTACAGTCTCTACAAAGAAAATCTTCCAAATAAATTAAGAATGAGCTAGTGTAGGTGTTCTCAAAGTGTGGTCCCCAGAGCACCAGGATCAGCATTACCTGGAACTTGTTAGCAATGCAGATTCTTAGACTTTCTCTCAGAATGACCAAATCAGGAACTCTGGGGATGGGGCCCAGCAATCTGTTTTAACAAACCCTCCAGTGAGTCTGGTACATGCCAAAGTTTGAATCACTGAACTAGTGAACTCACTCACACTCAGAATGAAATCTTTAAAGCAAGGAATTGCTATATTAGTTAAGATAATGTTCAGCAGTTCCATATAAAAGAGAACCAAAAGAGAGCCAAAATAGCAGTGGCTTAAATATGATAGATGCTTATTTTTTTTATATAGAGGTCCAGAGGTGAGAGTTTAGAATTGATAGTGTGGCTTCTTGGCCACCACGGACCTACACTCCTTATATTTATATCTGTATCTGTATAGATAAAGATTTTTTGTTTTTGTTTTGTTTTTGTTTTTGTTTGTTTGTTTGTTTTTGCCTCACTAAAACGTAGGCCTTCAGAGGCAAAGTGCCTCATGGTTCAAAACAGCTGCTGGAACTCCTGCCATCACACCAGCTTTTCCATGCAAGAGGCAGGAAGCACGGGAGAAAGAAAAACAGTAATCTCCTAGATGAATCAGCCTTCTTCAAGAAGTCTCCCTGGAAACTCCAATCAACAAGTTATTCTCATATAATATTAACTAGCTCCAGTGACAAGAGAGGTCAGAAAACACTCCTTCTGCCACATGAAATAAAATTGGGATTCTTTTGCCAGAGAAGAGAAGAAATTAAAACGGAAAGGCAACTAGCAGTCTTTTCTATAGTTGCAACTGATTCAGCCGCAGGGCATTTGTAAGCAGGAGTGAGAGGTGTGTCCAGGGAAGAAGATAGTGGCTCTCCTTCTCCCCACTGTCCCAGAAAGGTAATAAAGAGTTGAACAGAGATATTTGGAGAAGTTTTCAGGGAGAATTCCAGACCTGAGGTTGGCCCAACCAGGTCAAGAGCAGGGAAGATGGCACCTACAGGATTTTGCCCCTGTGTTTAGATATGGCTTCCTTTTGCTATTCAAAGGAAAGCCCTAGCAGTGAGGACTTGAAACTTTCCCTTCTCATACTGAAGTTTCTTTCTGCAACTGACCCAAGTTTTCATAAAGACTGTCACAATCCAGAGTGACCATTATGCATTATGCATTACAAAATAACATCAATAACTTAAAAAAAGTAACTTAAAAAAATGAACTCGGTTGAATCCGTGGACAGCCACACTTGTTGCCCTTCCACCTTTCTTTCTTTTCTGCCTCGTTTATGGGTGTGATATGTGGAGCTCTCGCAGCCATTTTTGACTATGAGGCAACACCAGGATGGAAGCCATCTATGAAGGATAACCATGTAGAAAGAAAGGAAAAGCTCAATTTCGGGAGCTATATTTACTTCTAGCTTTGTCTGTGTATCTCTGGACTCCCTTCACGTATGAAAACAACAACAACAACAACAACAAAAACAACCCTGAATTTGTTTAAGCTGCTTGCATCTTTTAGGGATTTGTCACAAGCTGCTGAATACAATTCCTAACTGGTAAGAGACATCTTTTGCCCTTTAGGAATGTGATGTGCTTATAGGCACATTAATCACTGCTGTAATTAATGTGAAAAACTTCGGTCTTTTATTAAGAGGGGGAGTTAGACCGTAACATTATGCTAGAAATATCAGCAATAAGGCACTGCGGTATGCTCTGAGGATAACTGTAGTCTCTTGTTACCCTAATGGGAAGCGACATGTACAGTTGCAGCCAGGAGCTTGGTGGCAGCTGTAAGATTAGGGCTCTCCGATTTGCTAGCTGTTTGAGAGGCTGTACAAAGTGGTGAACTGGTAATAACACTCACGCTGCACTGGAGAGGTTTCCATGCATAAAATAAGATGATTTCTTTAAGCAGAAGTGGTGCGTGTCAATGTGGGAATGAGGCCACAGGGCACTTGAGTAGAGACAGAGGTACAAGAAACTGGGAATAAAAGGCGATGGGAAGACTCACACGGTAGGTATCCCACCTGTAGCCAGGTTTCTTCTTCTCTAAAGCCGTGGAAGTGAGCACAGAGGACAACATTAGATGGAGAGGGATAAGTGGACTTAGCTTCTAGAACTTCTAGAACTTCTTGTAGAAGCTTCTAGAACTTCTTGTAAGGTGTTTCTCCTGCATGCTCTACAGGATGGCTAAGTTTAAGGGCTGCTTGGGGCAGGGTGCAGTGACAATGAGTACAAGATTGAGGAACACTGATGTATCTAGTGTGGTAGATTATATTATTGGTCCCCATTCTTCACTCTGACCCCAGTTTTTGACTTTGGGTTCAGCCATATCATTTGCTTTGACCAATGGGAATGTTGGGGCTTGGGGTGTGAGCTGAGCTTGCAATAGGACTGTAGAGTTGGACCTGTTCTCTTGCATTTTATTTTATTTTTTTTTTAAGATTATATTTATTTGGCAGAGAGAGAGAGAGAGGAGGGGGAGCAGGAGAGGGAGACCAGGCTCCCCACTGAGCAGAGACTCCCCCTCCCCCAATATGGGACTTGATTCCAGGACCCCAGGATCATGACCTGAACCGAAGGCAGACCCCCAACCGACTGAGCCACCCAGGGGCCCCTCTCTTGCATTTTAGCAGTCATGAAACCACTAGCCCTTCAGTTTGGACCTATGAAGCCATCCTGAACCGACCCTACAGCCTGGAGCAGAGAACCTACACCTAGTCAGTTGCACCTGTGATTGCCAAAACACATTCCATCTGCAGACCCACGAACGCAAGAAGAAATGCTTTTTTTTTTTTTTTTTTTTTTGGTAAGCCACTGAGGTCTGTGCAGCGTTACTGTGGCAATAATTCCTTGACACACCCAGAGTCCCAGAATTCCCGTACAGTGGATCCTTGACGTCTCAAAAACAATGAGTTCCCTTTTTTAAACCGGGGTGCCCTGCGCCAAAATTAGCCCCAAGTTTTACTTTAAACCCAGCAGTATCATCATCTTGGACATACAACGTACCTTGCCATTACTTCTAGCTTTGGTCCTGATGCCGTCAGTGGCTGCCACTAATGAGACTGAAGCGGACTGTAATTTTATCGGGATGTCTGGATGCTTGGTGGCTTTTGGATGCTCTAACTCCCGCCCTGTGCTGCTGTTCCTTTGCCGACGGGACCTCATAGGGCTTTCGTTCCGGCCTCTCTGCGATTGGAAGGCTTCTGGCTGGTGTGGGAATCCACTGGCTTTAGGTTAATGGGGTTGCCCAGTAAATGCTTGTTAAGTCAGATGTGAGTTTTTACTTTAATTAATAAAGCATCATTTGGTATGGGCTCCTTCTTCGCTTGCTGTGAACAGGATGTGAAGCGAAAATCAGCTCCTTGCCAGGATTCTTTTTCCTCTATGTCTTCAAATGTATGTAAATATCTCAAGACTTGGCTCAGTGTAGACAAAACAGTTTTGCTTCCGATGTTTTTGATGTCACGTAGATACAACCACATTACAGCATCTTTGAAGAGTCATTTTGAAGACATTCTTCAAAGGAATCGCTGATGCATTGGTTTCTGAGAGCAGTTACTATTTATCACAGAGTTTTATGGCCTTAAAGCATTTTGTGTGCTGTAGAGAAAAGTAGCATTAAAATACATTATACTTAAAAATGCAATCAGTGAGTAGTCAAATGAACAAATGTATTTAAACCCTAACCAATAAAACACAAGAGCATGATATATCGATTTTGCCTTTCCTTCTAAGCATGATTATAACATAAAAGAAAATTCTAAATTAAATTCAAAATCACAATAACCATAATTTATGACCGGATTGTGTCATAGTCGTGAAACACTGCAGTCCAAGAAGAGAGGGATGGCATTTGCATATCACATTTTTAAAAGACAGAGTTATAAAAGCCCCGCTAAGCTGAGCTTTATCTTCCTGAAGTTTTTATATTAAGGAGGCAAGCCTTTTATAATTTCCTAAACGCTTCTCTCACAATGAGATGTTAGAGAACCTCATTTGTTTCGAAAGCCAATGGATTGGGGCTTTATCCCCAGCAGGCCAGTTTTCCCTGCCTTCTCAGCCTCCAGGCTCATTACTGTCCAATACTGTACTATTAAAAGTGTGCCTCAAGGGACCTGCAGCATTGATTTCACCCGGGGGCTTGGGGGAATGCAGAATCTCAGGCCCTGCCCCAGCCTTCCTGTATCAGAATCTGCATTTTAACACGATCCCCGGAGGACTAGTGTGCTCCCTAAGTGGAAGGATCAGAATCTATCTTTATTTCAGTTACCAGAAAAATGTTGGGATATTAGGCCCCTCATACTTTCGGTGGCTGCTACGCTCCTGGTCCCCCATCGCCCCTTTTTGGAAAGCTGTCTTTTTTTTTTTCTTCTCTTTTCTTTCTTTTTTTTTTTTTGGGGAAGAGAGAGAACAGGAGTGGTGGGGGTGGGTGGGCAGAGGGTGAGAAAGAGAGAGAATCTAAAGCAGGTGCCATGCCCAGCATGGAAACCAACATGGGGCCTGGCTTGTGGTGGAGGGAGCCACACATCAGCTACCACAGGGGACTGGACTGGCCACTGTAGGGCCCAGCTTCCCCTGCATGGGCTGCTGTCCTTGGGATGTGGTCGGCCATGGAGACTGGCCGGGTCTCTAGGGGCTGAGCCTTTGGCCCAAAACACCATGAAACAAGACTTATACCCAGTCTCACTGATGGGGCGCTTACTATCTACCAGGAATCAAGCTGGCTGCCTTATGCACATCATCTCATTCAATTTGAACCCTTCTGGGAGACATAGCTCTTACTATTATCATTTTTTAGACGAGGGAACTGAGATGCAGAGGTCAAGTGGTGTTCGAGAACCCTTGACCCATAGTGGCAAAGTGGGATTTGACCTCAAGACTGTTGATGCCAAACTTAGGCTCTTCTTACTCCATAATGAGCTAAGTGCCTGGTGCTTTCTGGGCAATGAGCCAAGGGTTAGGGCTTCAGGGTTCATGGCCAAGAATGCCTCCCATCCCCACGAGGGAAGTGATGGGCAGGCTGCATTCATGGTGGGCCCAGTGCGTGGCGCCTTCCTTCCCCCATCCCCACAGAACTAGACTTATCTTGCTTGTGTGTGTGCTTGTGTGGGGAAGTCCAAGAGGGCTTCCTGGACCATACTGCCTAGAGCTGGGAATGGCTGAGTGTGTGAGCCACCCTGGGGCCACAGACCATAGCAGCCCCTGGAGGAGGAGCCAAGGGCAGCGTTTTCTTCTTGAACCATGACATGGAGAGAGAAACAGGGAGTGGCGGGAAGGAGACCCACCATTTCTGGGCATAGAGGAAGATGAGGAATGGTTTAGCTGGTTCCTGCCTTTATCCCAGTACCTAGCTGGCTCATAAAATGTGCCCCACTGACTGTCTCCAGATGTCACCTTCAGTCAGCAAGGCCTCTTCCCCTTGGGGCTGGCATGAACAGAAAGAACACAGAATCATGGAGGAGAGAGTCAAAGGTCTTACCTTCCTACGTGTTCAGGAATAAATATTCCCCTTTGCCCAAGCAAAGAGAGGCAATGCCAAAGAGACCGAAGACAGATTTTTCTACCCCAAGAAATGTTGGCTCTAGTTTGGACAGCTGGCAAGTGGGTGGCTGGAACCAGCAGGGGCAGGCTTGTGAGAACCCGTTGTATGTATCTTTCCCCAACTCTGCTTCTGCTGATGTCATGTTGGGAGCCTGACATGGGCCGCCGTGGGAGTCTTACACCATAGAAATTGGCAAAATGCTACACAGTGAAGCGTATTTGTCCCAGGGAGCCAGTTGTTAAAACCTTGACCAGCAAGCTTCTGGAAGCAGGTATGAACAAAACACAAAAGATCCACTGAGTGGAGCTAAAGGGTAATTCAAACAAGAAGTCCTATCTGATGTTCAAGTGAAGTTCTCTTGCAACCGCGCGAGCAAGAGAAATTTCTCGAATAGATTTCTAAGGTCTAGCAAATGGCCTTCTGGCTTTCCAAAAATAATTCTGGTGAACCCAGAGTTCGGAGTAAAGGATATTGATGTAGATGATCCAACAGGCATGAAAAGGGATTAGAACGGTGCTTCATCGGGTTGCAGCCTGCCTCTGGATACCCCCGGGGGGCTTGTTATAACTCAGATGGCTGGTCCTCACCTTTGATGTGTCAGATTCAGGAGCTCTGGGCTGGAGCCTGAGTGTTGGCATTTCTAACGTGTTCTCAGGTCATGCTGACGCTGCTGGTGCAGGGACCACACTTGACACTTTGACACTTGACACGGTTGACACTCAACCGCTGGATGAGGGTCGGGGACCCGTTCAGAAGCATTTCAGTGAGAACAAGAGCGAGGCTGGGGTTGGCTGGAGGGGAGGAGCAGTATGAATGCAAAATGAAGGTGTGAAAGAAACACCCCAGTTAGCACCTGTAAGGCACTGGGCACCAAGTGCACTGAATTCTCCAGATATGTTTTCCTTTAATATCCGCTCTCTGATTAGTAAATGCATTCAGAGAGGATGTCATGGAAAACAAAGTTCTGGAGAGAATAGCCGTGTCCTCCATCGTGGAAAAACTGAGAAGGAAGGTGGCAGGGATACGGGAGGAGACGTGGGAGTTTTATTTTTCTCTGGGGTCCTGAGCTGGGATGATTATGTGCTAATCTGTTCGAGGGGGGCAAAACATGTCTTGAATGTCAGCAGAAGGAAGGATGATCGTTCCCATTTCCTATGCCTGCCTTGTCCCAGGGCACTCATTTCTCCGCTGAGCAGGTGCCAAATAGTGGAGAGGGACAGTGGGTAGGAAGAGCTGCCGTTGCTGGCGTATCGATGAGCACAGTTTTCCATCACCAGCACACTCCAGTGCTGGTGTGCTCTTCCTTTTCCGTATGCTATTCCTTTTAATTTTCTCGGTACTGTAATTGTAAATGAAAAGCAATATTGCAACACATCTAATTAGAACCAGATTCCTGTCCCCCAGGACTCATCGGAGAGAAAAAAAAAATGTATTTATGGTGGCGAGGAGTCATTAATCGCCTCACTTATGGCTTTGCATATGGTCCTACAGCAGCTGGGAGACTGGGACTCTCCCTCTCTTTCCTTTCTCTAGAGATGCACTTTATCAAGTCTCAGCTGGGTGTTTTATTATAAATTAAGCCTTGAAATATCTGTTTTGTAAGCACCTTGGTTAAGATCCACTAAGATTTCTTCTTTGGTCTCCAACCTGAGACTATCCATTCTTTCCAGTGGGATGTCTCATTTGCATGAAACTTCTCTTTGACAGTCAAAAGCCCTGTTTGTTTGGAAAAAGCAGAAAGGAGGCAAACCATCCCCAGAAACTGGAGAAACGAAACTTTTTGTGGTTTTGTCTGCATGACTGATCCCTGTTCTGGAATGATTAGGAACCAACTACAAGTCACTTTTCTCTTCTTTCTTATCCAGACCATCTCTTCCATAATCTTCTGCTATTTAATGCACACTAATACTTAATGGATTATTACTTAGTATTTATGTATTAATAAGAAGGACATTAATAGTTAATGCATTAGTTATCTTTTGTTGCATAGCCATATTTCCATGAGCTTAGGAACTTAAAACAACTCACATTTATCACCTCACAGTTTCTCTGTGTCCAGGAGCCTGGACACTGCGCAACTGGGTCTTCAGTGAGGTCTGCAGTCAAAGTATCAGGTGGGGCTATGATTTCATCTGAGGCTGGACCGGGGAATGATCTGTTTCCAAGCACGCATGGTTGCTGGAAGAACCCAGGTCTCCGTTATGGGATTAAGGGTTTTAGGTTCTTGTTCTCAGTTCTGAGGGGCCATATGTCAGTCCTTTCAACATGGGCTTCCCAAGATATGTTAGCTTCCTTAAAGCCAACAAAGGAGAGAGAGAATCCAGCAAGACATGTGCACCTGAATGTTTATAGCAGCAATGTCCACAATAGCCAAACTATGGAAAGAACCTAGATGTCCATCAACAGATGAATGGATAAAGAAGAGGTGGTATATATATACAATGGAATACTATGCAGCCATCAAAAGAAATGAAATCTTGCCATTTGCAATGACATGGATGGAACTAGAGGGTATTATGGTAAGTGAAATAAATCAATCAGAGAAAGACAATTATAATATGATCTCTCTGATATGAGGAATTTGAGAGGCAGGGTGGGGGATCATGGGAATTAGGAAGGGAAAAAATGAAACAAATAGGATACGGAAGGAGACAAAGCATAAAAGACTCTTAATCTCACGAAACAAACTGAGGGTTGCTGGGAGGTAGGGGGGTAGGGATAGGATTGCTGGGTTATGGACATTGGGGAGGGAATGGGCTATGGTGAGTGCTGTGAAATGTGTAAGCCTGATGATTCACAGACCTGTACCCCTGAAGCAAATAATACATTATATGTTAATAATAAATAAATAAAAAGGGGGGAAATTCTAGTAGAAATAAACACAACTGTAAGCACAATTTATTTTATGAGTTGCTATTTGGTGATGTAAGTAGTAGATCTGAATCCAAGCTTATTGCCCTGGACTCAGCCTATCTGTCAGGAACTTTTGGATGTGAGTGACAGAGACACATGGAGCATGACTCAAACAGAGAAGGGAAATTGTTGACTCCCATAACTGGAAAGTCACACATCTAGGGCTCAGATGACATCATCAGTCATGGTGTTTCCCCAAAGGACTCAGATTTTAAAAATAGGCAAAAAACTTGAATAGGACATTTCTCTAGAGAAGATATCCAAATGGCAAAAAAAAAAAAAAAAAAAAAAAAAGCACATGAAAACATGCTTGGTATTGTTAGTCAATAGGGAAATGCAAATCAAAACAATTAAATACAACTTCACACTTGCTAGGATAATAATAATAAATAAAAACATAGAACAGGTGTTGGTGAGGATGTGGAGAAAGGAACCCAGTGCGCCATTGGTGGAATGTAAATTGGTGCAGCCACTATAAGAAACTGTGACGTTTCCTCAAAAAATTAGAAAAAGAACCACCATATGATCCAACAATCCCATTTGGGGATATATATCCGAAGAAAACAAAAACTGGATCTCAAAGGAGTATCTGCACCCCCACGTTCACTGGGGCATTATTCTAATAGCCAAGACATGGAAACAACCTACATCTCCATTGATGGATGAATGGATAAAGAAAATGGGATCCAGATATTTTGATGTATTTATATATTTATTAGATATATTATATCTCTTTAAATTTAGATAGACGTACTACAAACAGAGTAGACTATTGGTTATCAGAGGCTGGGGGAGGGCTGGGGGAACTAGGGGAGAGGTTGCTCGGAAATCCAGTTATAAGATGACTAAGCTCTGAAGATCTAATGTACTGCATGGGGATTACAGTTAATAAATACTGGATTCTGCACCTGAACGTTGCTAAGAAAGTAGACCTTAAATGTTCTGAAAAGAAGAGAAATTGTAATTACGTTCTATGATGGAAGTGTTAGGTAAGACTCTGGTGGTAGCCATTTTGTGATGTATAAGCATATCAAATCAACCTGTTGTTCACCTTAACCTTACATGATATTGTTTGCCAACTACATAGCTCATTAAGGCTGCTTGTGGAGATGAGAGTGGGACAGATGCATGGCTCAGTTCAAGCAGGTGCAGTCTTCTGCATTTAGATGGTGTTTCTCGTGGATGAAATTTACATACAAGCAAAAGTGACATTTGCACTGTGCTCACATTGTTCCCGTGGTATTAATCCCAATGGAACAAATTCAGAACAAGCACGATCCTGCAGCTGCTCAAGTAAGTGATCCCAAACCAGACTCCTTCTATTTTCTTGCTCTGCAAACTTTTGTGTGTGGCTTTTGTCTTCATGGTGTTGGGAGGGCTGCTGCACTTCCGGGTGTGATTTCTACATTCCAGGCAGAAAGAAGGGAGGATAAAGTGTGAGGGCAAAAATCCCTTTCTCTTTGAGAATTTTTGCCTGGGGAAGGTGAAGCTTCCCCAGGGATGTCCATTCGTCTCTCACTGGTCAGAATGGCACCACGTAGTCACCTCTGGTTGCAAAGGAGTCTGGGAGGGTGAGTAGATTAGCAAGACACCTTGCGAGTTAGTTCTCTTTCATCATCAGCCTGTAGGTTGAGAGAGCTGTAACAGGTCCAAGTTCTAGAGATAACTTCGTTTAGCAAATGCGTTCCTCTTTCAGGATCTGGAAAGACATCTGACCCCAGAGCCAATCTATCTGGGAGAGCTTGAAGAGGTTGGAAGACATGTATCAGACTTGAAGTTTCCTATCTGCTTGAATATGTCGCTATTTTATTTTTAGCCCATCCTAGGAGTATTAATATGAATTAGCCTCATAAACATCGAATATACAACAGTTACGTGCCAAGTTTCATGCTAGGTACTGAGAATATAAAGATACGATGATGGTTGTAAGTAATGCTTAATGAGCCCATACCCTGTGCAAAGCAACATTCTAAGTACTTGACTCATATTAGCTAGAGGACTTCTTACAACTCTAGGAGATAGGCTTATTATGTCTCCAAATTTATGAAGGATAAGGACATGGAGGCACAGAGACGTTAAGTAATGGACTGAAGGTCACTCAGCCTGGCGAAGAGCAACATCATGATTTCAACATGTCTGTCTTCTTGACTCCTGCTGAACCAGTAAAGGGCTTAATATTTAGTTTTCGAGGCAAGCACAGAAACAAGTAACCAGTAGAGAGAGGTTATTGGTTGGCTTCATAGTATTTAAAACATCAAAAAAGTTAAGTGCCAATATATAAAAACTGAGGGGTTTTTTTTTTCCCCACCACAAGAATCTGGATTACTGGTGTCTTTGTCATGGATCGCCAGAGAAACAGGACCAACAGGGTATATATGCAAATATATAGAGAGAGGTTGATAGGAGGGACTGGCTCATGGGATTACGGAGGCTGATGGGTCCCACATTCTGCTGTCTGCAAGCTGGAGGTACCCAAAAGCTGGTGGTGTAGTTCTAGTCCAAACTCAAAGGCCCAAGAACCAGGTAAGCCAATGGCGCTAAATTCCAGCCTGGGTCTGGACGGCCCCAGAGCCGGGAGAGCCAGTGTCCGGGGCAGGAGATCTGGAAGTCCCAGGTCCAGGAGAGAGAGCAAATCCACCCTCCCTCTACCATTTTGCCCTACTTAGGGCCTCAGTGGCTTGGAAAATGCCCAGCGCACTGGCCAGGCTGATCTTTACTCAGTCCGCGATTCAAATGCTAATCTCTTCCAGAAACACCCTCAGGGACATGCCCAGAAACAATGTTTTACCCACTCTCTGGGCATCCTGTAGCGGAATCAAGAGGACGCACAAAAGTAACCATCACAACTAGCTTCTCGTGACACAACTCAGCATATTTGTCAATAACCAGGAATAGGACACGCTTATGGGGAGGCTTAGTGGTCACGGAGTGGTGGCTCCTTCCTCCCTTTAGGAGGGCACTCCGCGTCCTGCTCCCCGCTCTCCACCACCCCCTCTTGTCCTGGGCCTCATCCGCGTTGTTCACTCGCGCTCGGTCATGCCGGAGTAAGCTTCCAGGTTGCAACTTGGGTTCTGAGTCTGCAATTTGCATTTGCAGTCCCTGCTCTATG
Organism: Mustela nigripes; assembly: GCF_022355385.1. Lineage (NCBI taxonomy): Eukaryota > Metazoa > Chordata > Mammalia > Carnivora > Mustelidae > Mustela > Mustela nigripes. The sequence goes on from NC_081567.1 coordinate 28,135,343, forward strand.
ATGCATGACGGGTACAGCGGAGGATAAAATCGGCGTCTTTAGGAAGCGCAGGGAAGAGAGTTGGGGCAAACCATAAGCAGGCCGTGTCTAAGGTGGGTCTTCAGGGTGAGGGCGAGCTGATTAAATGACAAGGAAAGAAAGGTATTCCTGGCTGAGAGAACAGCACAAAGACCTGCGAAGACGCAATATTGCTCCTTCTCTTGTGACATTTTTGTGCAATTTCCCATCGTTATTTATCTATTAATTTGTTTGATACTAAAGAAAAGAAAGAAAAAAAAAATATCTGTTGCCTGTAATCCCTGTGGCCAGCCTGCTTTCCTGGTAGAGCTTTAATTTCCCTCTTGTTCTATTGATCAAACAAACAAAAAAAGTTGTTTTTTGTTGCAATTTTTTTTTTTTCTCTTAAGAAAAGATTTCTTTTTGAGCCGGCATTTTGCTTCCTTGTCTATACTTGCTTTGCGTAGAAACGGATGTGTTTTCTTTCCTGGGTGCTGGGGGACTGACCTTCCCTGCCCTCACCTCAGCTTCCCCCGCAACTTGAGATTCTCAAATTGAAAGCTCAGGACAGGGGGGCTTGCTGAGGACAGACATGTGTAGGCTGTTTGAGCTTGAATCCTGCATCCATCATCCCCAGCTGTGTGTTTCCAGGAGGCATGCTCAGCCTCTCTGGGCTTCAACGGCCCCATCTGTAGAATGGCAACAACAGGACTCTCTACCTTTCAGAGTTGCAAGGAGTGGCTACACGAGGAGGACTTGGGCCAATGGCTCCAATACGGCTCAGAACGCGTGGCCGTGGTTGTAGATGCTGCTCAGAGCTTGGCTGTTTGTTGGGGAAACAGGAGAGATTCATCCCAGCAGCAAGGAAGCTGAGTTTCTGGCTGAAAGGTCTGAGAGGAAAAAAACACTTAGCTTTGGAAACCCCTTCCTTTTTCATCATAGATGGGAGAGCCAATACCACCCTGAGTCTAAATCCTTAGTTCAGAAATGTCACTCTCTGCTGATCTTTGCTGGAAACTTCCTGCTGGGTAGATAGACACATCAGTGCCCCGATGCTGGGCCATTCCACACTGAAATCCTTGGCTGTGCTTTGGCATGTGTTCCTTCCCTTTAGAGAGAGCCCAGCGGTGGGGCCAAGATAGGGGAGGGAGAGATGTGTGGGAAGAGATATACTGGAGATCCTGTTTCATGTGGCCCAGTGATAAATCAGTATTTGCACTGGGTATGCATTTTTGCTTAGAGTAGCACAGTCAGAACAGATCTATGTATTAAAAACCAAACCAAACTGCAGAATTTTTAAAAAAAAATCAGGTAATATTGTGGACTTCATGCAACAAGCTCCAACCGGGGTTCTTGGAGGTGCCTCATAGTTCTTATTCTGATGGGGAAGCAAATGCCCTCAGGGCTGCTCTCTCCCTCCCCCCCCACCCCGCCCCCACTGCTTTTTCACTGTGATGGTGCTTTTAGCTGTCACCTTTCTGTGAAAAATGTGCACCTTGTGGGTGTTGAATTTATTCAACTAGTCCAACTAGGAAAGATGACAAATGAGGAACAAAGGTCAGCTCTATGAAACACACTTGTAAAGGGGAAAAAAATGTGGCTTTAGGGCGATGCTGGGGATAACACCTCCTCCAGCACAGCACGGAAGGGGATGCGCCATGAGACCAATTCCAATGTGACTGCTGCATATCCACAAAACAAGGCCAGAGGGCAGCGGGAAGGGAAACACCGAGCCTCCACTGGAACAGTGATTATGGACAAATGCGTCTGAAATTAATTGGCTTGCACAAAGTGATATCTGGAATTAATCTGCCATTTCTTTTGTATCCATGTCCGGCACAGGAGGCCTGGAAGCTTAGAATGGGTGGCTGAACTGATAACACCGCCGTGCAAAAATAATTCTTAAAACAAGCAGAGCCAAATGAAGGATGCTCTTTCAGCTAAGAGACTTGACATTCAAGAGGCAATGGAGGATAAGGAATGCAAACAGCTGTTACTGACTGGGCTATTGACAATAAATCTACTAAAAAGTCGCCCTGGTGCTGCGGGAAGGCTGGTGCTGCTCTCTTCCTGGGAGGGGAGTTGGTGGGAGGGGGAGGAGGGTGGAAGGGGTTCAGGATGAGAGGAAAACCTACCTCGCCTACTCCGTTCCCCATAGCGATGTTCCTTAAAAAGCACCGATGGGGGCTGCCTGGGTGGCTCAGCGGGTTAAAGCCTCTGCATTTGGCTCAGGTCATGATCCCAGGGTCCTTGGGATCGAGCCCTGCAATGGGCTCTCTGCTTAGCTGGGAGCCTGCTTCCTCCTCTCTCTCTCTCTCTGCCTATGTATGATCTCTATCAAATAAATAAATAAAATCTTAAAAAAAAAAAAAAAAAAAGCACCGATGGGAGAGAGAGGAGGTTTACCCAGACCAGGGTGAAGCTGGTTCAACCCCAGCTCTTCCCCAAGTGTCGGCTGCCCACAGAGCCCTTCACTTAGGTACTATCTTCACACATCACACAACATCTGAAAGTTAGGTGACGTTGTATTTTCTCAATAAACTTTAAATTTGAGAACAGTTTCAGATTTGGAGAAAAGCTGCAAAGAGAGTACACAGATTCTAGGATCCCCTAGTGTTTCCCCTTGTCAGTGTCTTATCTCACTGGGGTGCACGGTTCAAAAAGGAAGCAACTGACCTTGTTAGGGTACCGCTCACCAAATCCAGACTCTATTGGACGAGCTGCACCTGGCCTTGTCTTGGTCCATTCGGGCTGCTGAAATAAAAATGCCGTAATTAGGGGGTTTAAACCATGAGGATTTCTTTCTCACAGTTCAGGAGGTTGGAAGGCAAGATCGAGGGGCTGGCAGATTTGGTGTCTGGTGAGAGCCTTCCTCTTGGCTCATGGATGGTGTCCCTGTGTCCTTACTGGTTGGAAGGGATGAGGCCACTCTCTGGGATCTCTTTTATCAGGGCACTGATCCCATTCACGGCCGCTTCCCCTTTGTGATCTTCTCACCTCCCAAAGCCTCGTCCCCACCTTATACCGCTCAGTCTCCAGCTGTCCTCCCCTTAACCCAGGATCCCATTCATGGTACCACACTGCTTGCTGCCATGCTGTGCCCCTGACTCCTCTGGTCTGTGACAGTCTCTCATCTCTCATGTCCTGGCCATCTTGAAGAGTACTCATTCTCCTTATTCTAACCCCTCAAGAAATTAAGCCTCAGAGGGGTTCAAGGACTTGTTCAAGTTCAGACAGCTTATGGAGCAGGGCCAGATTTATCCTAAGCTGCTCCAAGTCTGGCTCTCAGACCCACGCATTAGAATTACCAGGTAGGGGGCGCCTGGGTGGCTCAGTGGGTTAAAGCCTCTGCCTTCGGCTCAGGTTATGATCCCAGGGTCCTGGGTTCGAGCCCCTCATCAGACTCTCTGCTCAGCAGGGAGCCTGCTTCCCCTCCTCTCTCTCTGCCTGCCTCTCTGCCTACTTGTGTGTGATCTCTGTCTGTCAAATAAATAAATAAAATCTTAAAAAAAAAAAAAAAGCCAGGTAGGCTTGTGAGGACTCTCGTGACTTCCAGAGTTTCAGATTCAGTAGTTCTGGGCAGAAGCCAGAGTCTGCATTTTAGCAAGTTCTCCTGTGACAATGGTGGTGTCTTACATTCGGGGACCACATTTTGAGAACCACGGTATTCAGCCAAGGCCCTTTGGAGCTGTTTACCTAAATTAATATTTAATTAATCAGAGAGCTATCAGATCTCCACTTCTCTTTCTGGAGTGTAGAAATGAAATCAGGCTCTGAAATGACTTTTCCTTCCTCCCTCCCTGTATCCCTTCCTCTCTCCCCTCTTTTGAGCACCACCGACCCAGGCACAAGGAGAAAATTCAGAGGCACCTGATACCCTAGGTGAGTAAAAAGGGCACAGTGCTCGCCACCGGGCAGAGACTGATTTGTGGCCCCAGTCCATCTCATCTGAGGTGGCTTTGTGGCTTTAGGTGACTGTCTTGGTCTTAGTATCCTCATCAGAAAGATGCTAATAGTGAATTCCTACTCTAGACTGAGCTGAAGCAGTTATTGAAAAAGACGAGATGGGCAGATGAACCAGTGTGAGCTCTGTATGTTCCCCTGGAAATACTAATATCTTATTAATATATAGTTTCTCCTTGAGAAGGTTTCCATATTACTGATTCAAACTTTATTCTTCCTTTCCTACTTTTTTTTTTTTTTTTTAATTGAGCTGCTATAAAACTGAAATGAGCTCAAGGCAAAAGCTGCAGTTGGTTAACTACTGATTTCAGAATTAAGGCACCAAAGGGAATGCACAATAGAGTCTTGCTGAACAGGTCCACTCACTGATTGAACGTGAACCGCAAATGGTAAAGTAAATCTTTATGTGAGTATCACAGGGACCTGGCATTCACGGAGGCCCCAGGTAAGAAATTACCAAGCCATTGTTAGTTACTTAAAAACAAATTACTTACATTACAGGTTGTTTTCTGGAGCCACTGGTGAAGGGGTAACTCCCGGTCCTCATCTGAGATGACTTTGACCCTAGGAAGAGAAACAAAAAAACACACAACCACCGAGGGCGATCTGTGAAAGCGTTGCGAGGTTTTCGAAACTCCTGAAGAATTCATCACCTGAAGCCCTCCCCTATTCATGATTTATGCTATTTGCACACTCTCTCTTCCTGTTCCCTGCTTGGATTCGAAGCTCAGCGTGACTTGTGAATCAGACCTGATTCACAATAAAATATGGAACTCGAGTCTCTTTGTTTGTTCCCCTACACATCTCTGCTCCTTAATCATTTAAAACAGTCCCCAACAAACACAGGTTTCCTAAAACAAAGTATCCAGATCACGGTGCACAGGGGCCCCGGGAGCAGAGAGCTGAATTCTGCTTGTGTTCGCATATTTAATCATCCCATTTTGGGGAGGATAATCCGTTCTAATTTTCTCAGACCGTGTTCACTTGCTTTCATTATTTTCTTTACTTCAAAGATCAGCTTGACGACTATTTTTCTTTGCAACAAGGCTTATGGTATTACTCCAAATCCATCTGATTTCATGGCCTTCAGGGTTGCTTTCATGTATTATGAATTTCTGAATTGGCAGTGTTTATTAGATGGAAACTTACAACTCTTTGTAGAAGTGTTATCTTGCAGAAATTGTTGCTAGGGTAAAAAAAAAAAAAAGAAAAAAGAAAAGACGGAAATATTAATGCTCTCAGTGGAAGGCTGAGGAATAGTTTGCAAAACCTACTCAGGAACCGTGTGTTGTTGGATCATGCTGTTGAGATGTGTGCTGTTTTTTTTTGTCTCCTGGTTCCTCTCCCTCCGCCCCCAATTAAGCAGTGAGTTGGCTCTGTGTGTGCCTGGGGCTGCATTTGTGGCAGTCTCATCTCCTTTTCCTTTCTCCCACTTCAAAATCTTGAACCCATTAATAAGAAAAGCGTTTGATCACAGAGGGCCTTTTCCCCAGACTTAGGAAACAGGCCTCGTATAGATTCCTAGGTTTCTGAAGTGGCAGAGCAGCAGAGAGAACTAGTAGATTTTGAAGTAGGAATTACCTATGCCTGTGAGTGACAGAGACCACTGTGTCCTAATCTTGTGGCTTAAGTAGTCCACAAAGTGGTCTAAACAAACCCAGAGAAGACCAGAGGCAAGCAGTCCAGAGCTGGCGTGCCAGTGACACAAAGCAATCAGGGGTTTCTATCTTTTTGTTCCTCTATCCTCACTTTATGATTTCCTTTTTCAAGGTTGCCTCATATTCCAAGGTGGCTGCCAAGGCACCAGCCACCACATCTGCTTTCTTGGCAGGAGGAAGGTTGAAAGAGTGCTTCTCCCAGGCAAAGCAACCCCTTCAGAAAGATCTGTTCCAGCACTTATGGTACATCTACTTATACCTCACCAGCTAGAACTTAGTCACACAGTTGTGTCTAGCTGAAAGGGAGACTGAGGAGTTTAGCATTTATAATGGAGTTCTCTTACAAAGGAAGAAAGGAAGATAGATATAAAGCAACAAGCAGCGTATGCCACAGACCTGAAGGGGATAATAGGCTGAAACAAGGTAAGCTTCATGTGTATTCTATGTGGCTCAATGAACATAGACCTCTGTCCTCCTTGATGAAGTGGCAGAGTGAAAAACCAGTAGAACCTTACCATAACCTTGGAGGTAGGAGTGGGGAAGAACCTAAGACCTTCAGGTAAAAGGAATGAGGCTTAAACTAGAAATTAAGCGGAGTTATAGAAAATAAAGACAGCTTTGATTTCTTAAACGCATGAGTTCAGACTGAGATTTATAATAATTATTGGGAAAGGGTATCTAAGAGTGCAAGCTTTCCTTCAAATGCTTCTTTTTTTTTTTTTTTAAGTTAAGCATCAAGATTTGATTAATCGCCTTTGTTGTAAAAATGCATTATGTTGGAAGTCTTAGCAGTATTTTTCTAAAATGATCCACTAATTGCTGAAGACTGGGGCTATATATTTTGCCTCTACAGAGTGCTTGACAAACTTAGGCACTTCACATGTGTTTGTTAAATGAATGAATGAATGATGGTGATCTAAGAGATTTTGGTCCTGTTGTGTTTTCCTATTTGTGCCTCTATATTTGCCAAAATTCCTTGAGCTGCAAGTTACAGAAATTGAAGTCAAAATGTTTAAGACAAAAGGTAATCTATGACTCTAAAACTTCAGCTATGGGCTTCAGGCACTGCTGGATCTAGGGGCTTAATGATCTCATCCGAATAAGGCTCTATATTCCCCCAATGAACTTTTCTCTCTATTAACTTCATTCTCAGGTAGCCTCTCCCCTCTTGGGGCTAGAATGATTATTAGTAGCTCCATGAAAACTTATTTTTTAGCTCTGAGTCCAGAGGGTAAGAACATCATTTCTTAGACAGCAGTAAGAACTCTCTCTCAATCATGTCATTGCCTCTGATTGTTCTGAAACAGGATCAGAACCCTTCTCAGAATGTTTCACTGGAATGTGATAGGCTTTAAGACTCATGCCCACTGTGTCAATCTGGGTCCAGGAAGGAGAAAGAGAAACACACTAGTTACTTGTACAGAATAATTTAAGATGGGTGGGTCAAATCCTGTCCATTGCCTGCTTTTGCAAATGAAGTTTTATTGGGATATAGCTATACCCATACATTCAAGTGTTTAGTGTATGGCTGCTTTCAGGCTGAAAGATAGCAAGAGGGTTGGGGTGCCTGGGTGGCTCAGTGGGTTAAACCTCTGCCTTAGGCTCGGGTCATGGTCCCAGAGTCTTGGGATTGGGCCCCACATTGGGCTCTCTGCCCAGCGGGAAGCCTACTTCCCCTCTCTCTCTTGTTGAACTCATGGGTGGCCTCCCTCCCGGTCAGCTTGCACATAGATCCATTGAGCAAGCACAGGGGTGTGGGGGGAGAGGGCTGAAGGACAGCCAGAGAGCACGCCATCTTGCCCATCAGAGTACTGGGAACCTTCTCTCCCTAGGATTTATGTCTCATAGGATCACTCTGAGCCTACTCCAAGGTGTCCCTCCTTTTATACTTCCTACAGGTCTCCCTGTCACCAGCCTCACAGGTCTGTTCTTTCTAAGAAGCTCCCCACCCAGCCATGATTGGCAACTACCTGTATATTGGTGCAGCTCCAGGCTTCTAATTCGCCCTTGGCCAAGGGTGTACTGCCCGAGTTCTGACTCCTGGAGGATGCTTCTTCACCACTGTCCCTCTGGGCCACTTCTGAGTTGGACCGGAAGGCTGGAGATAAACACTTTTGCTTGGCACCAGCAGGGCTAACCCCTGTCATTTCTCTTGGCACTCCCTAGAACACTCTATCTTTTGGGCCTCCGTGTTTTTGGCTCAGCCCAGAATGCCTTTGCCTTGCTGTCTGTCTGTGAATCCTCTCCCAACAGCACTGGACCTTCTTTAATACTGCTCCTGGGCCCTTGGCAGGTGTCTCTGCTATCACACTTTTTCAATGCTTTTATTATGTATCCTACTCAAGCATCAGCTGAGTTCTCTTGGCCACTTCAAGATTCAGAGTACATCAGTTTGAACCCCCTTCAGTTTCCCCCTCAGAATCCAAAGCCCACCTCAAAATGTCTGCACATTCTCAGGTAGCTTACATTCTCCCCTGCTGGTTTCCAAATCCAGATTTTGCATCTGTTTTCTCTGACTTTTGCCATATTAACCTGGTTGTGAAATTAAGCTCTGTTGACAATGGGTAGCTTGCCATTGTATTTCATTTTTAAAGATTTATTTATTTATTTGAGAGAGAGACAGCAAGCACGAGCAGGGGGAGGAGTGAAGGGAGAGAGAGAGAATCTTAAGCAGGATCTATGCCCAGCACAGAGCCTGGCATGGGCTTCAATCTCACGACCCTGAGATCACAACCTGAGTGGAAATGAAGAGTCCGATGCTTAACCGGCTGAGCCACCCAGGTACCCTATCAATGTCTTTTATTATCTATCCAGATGATAATCTCTTTTGCTCTACTAACATGGTGTATTATATTAATAGGGAGTGAACTTACAGGAATCCTTGCATTCCTGAGAGAATCCCCACTTGGTCATGGAACATGAGTGCTTTTGGGCTCTGTTTGTTGGTATTTTGTTTAGATTTTTACATGGATATTCACAAGAGAAGGAGAGGATGGTCCGTATTTTCTTCCCTATTTGTTGTTGAGGTTTTTTTTCTTTTCTTTTCTTTTTTTTCCAGCTTCGTGAAAACACACGTAACTTCTCTTCCTTTTTGTTTGGGAAGAATCTATTTTCACCTTGGGTTATTTTTTCGCCCCTTGCCAGCTAAGCTTTGAAATGTATTTCTCCTAAAAACTAATTTGGGAAAATGTTCTACTTCAACTACATGGGTCTGCCTATCTTTGATGGGTCAGGATAGTCTGGGTTAATCTCCAATTCACAGAACTGGAGGGAAAAGTAGCTTGAAATAAGCCTGGAGAGGCAGCAGGGACCTTCAAGCAAAACTTTGCAAGGATTTGTTTTCATTTGAAGAACAAAAGTCAGACAAGGGTTTTCAATAGGGCAGTTGTACAATCAGATCTTAACTTTTGGAAAAAATCTTTTTATTAACATAATGTATTATTAGCTCCAGGGGTACAGGTCTGTGAATCGCCAGATTCACACACTTCACAGCATTCACTGTAGCACATACCCTCCCCAATGTCCATAGCCCAACCACACTCCCCTACCCCCCTACCCCAGATCTTACCTTTTGAAGATCTCATGCTGACCTTCTCATCATGGGAAAATTACTCCTCTGAGGTTTAGTTTCCACATCTGTATATCACGGAAAAACAACATCTACATTACAAGGTCTGCAAAAATCATTTTAGGCAAATGATATCTGTAAAACACTTCTCCCAGTGTTTGAACATCACATTTACAAATAAAGCTAATTATTTTTTGGTTCATATTCACACAAGTCATTCTTTTTGTATTTAAACAGCAGTTTTGTACTACTTTTATATAAAAGCCAGACCTATTTTTGTAAAGGCCTGTATATAAAATTTTGGGATCTTTTTACATTATTGATTTGTGGGAGAGCTATTGATTTCTGTATATTTATCTTGTATCCAGCCATCTTACTGAATTCTTTTATTTATTCCAGTATTTCTTCAGCTAATCCTCTTAACCATGCCATCTGCATATAGTTTATTTCCTTTGCAAGCTATTATTTGTGAATTACCTTCAACTTGTATTTGTTTGGAAGATAATATTTATCCTTGGAATCCAAGCTAGAATCGTATATTACAAATAGGTTGTGTGATGGACATGCAACCCACAGTTTAAATTACCTCTACAGTTGAATAGGATGGTAATTGCAATGATTGCATAAGACCATTTGGAAATTAAAAGTTGGATATTTAACCTCCTAGGTGGAATAGAAAACAGGTTATTATGTGTATGATTGAGTTTAATAGGATGTTTATATGACCTCCATTTTGCCCATGTGAAATCATGCATTTATTCCATCTTGAACCAAGGAAAGGTCAGAGAGGTTTAAATACATACCTCTTCCTCTCGCACCTTAGTGCTGATTGGGAATATAAAATAGGTCTTGATTTCTAGAATTGCAGATTATGTTTATCACTCAGCAAATATTATGCATATTTAAATGTAGATCAACATAGGGTGAGTACTTAGTATACAGTTCCTGACCTATAATAAGTGCTATAAGCAGAATGTTTATGTCCTGTTTTCCCATCAAAAGCCCATATGTTGAAATGCTAACCTTCAGAGTGACAGAATCTGGAAGTGGGGCCTTTGGGATTAGGTCACGAGAGGGGTGCCCTCATAAATGGAATTAATGTCCTTATAAAAGAGGCCCCAGAGAGCTTTCTTTCCTTTTCCCATCATGTAAGGACACAGCAAGAAGATGGCTATATATGAATCAGGAGGTGGGGCCTTACTGAACGCCAAATCTGCCTGAGCCTCCGTAGTGGGCTCCCTAGTCTCCAGAACTCTGGAAAAATACATGTTTGTTGCTTAAGCTACTCAGTTTATGGGATTTTGGTTACAACAGCCTGAACTGACAAGGACAATAGGCATACAATAAACATAGGCTTCCCCTCTCCTCCTTTCTAAATGCAAATGTCCAAGGACTGTGGCCTAGCATTTTCATTCCCCAAACTGAAGTTCCTCCCGTGCTCTTCTAGGCCTACACAGTCTACCTCCACCTCCTCTCTACCCTCTTCTGTCATGTTCCCCTTCTTCTTCCTTCACTCTAGCCCCAGAGATCTTGATCTTCCCTATGCCTTTGCATTTTGAATGGATGAATGTTACAGTTTCTGACACATCATTGATGATGATGAACAATAAAAGGATTGTGGCTTGAATTAGCAAAATAAGACCCCAGCTGTGCTCTTTCCTGAGGGGGTGTGGGGGTTCCCTGGGCACTGAAGTCCTATATCTTAGGCATCACTGTAGACTGAACTGTGTCCCCTCCAAATTCATAGGTTGAGGTCCTAACCCCCACAATGGGATTATATTCCAATACAGGGCCTGTAAAGGGGAATGAAAGTTAAATGAGATAAGGGTCTATAGGGCTGGTGCCCTTATAAAAAGAAAGAGAGACAGCAGAGCACTCTCTCCTCTGACCATGCGAGCAAGAAGGCAGTTTTCTGTTAAGATGGGAAGAGAGACTGCACAAAAACTGTGGGTGGGGAAGTAGCTTATCTGGTTACTGGGAATGGTGAAGACTTTCCTTTTTTTTTTTTTTTTTTTAAAGATTTTATTTATTTGACAGACAGAGATCACAAGTAGGCAGAGAGGCAGGCAGAGAGAGAGAGGAAGGGAAGCAGGCTCCCTGCTGAGCAGAGAGCCTGATGTGGGGCTAGATCCCAGGACCCCAGGATCATGACCCAAGTTGAAGGAAGAGGCTTTAACCCATTGAGCCACCCAGGTACCCCTCTTATTCTATTTTCTTTTCTTTTCTTTCTTTCTTTCTTTTTTTTTTTTTTAAACTGTTCTGCTTAAGCAAAGGCAAGAAGAGACAGAAATGTTGGAAGTAAGCATAGAGATCAGGTCCAACTACCATTAAGGAACCTGGTATTCTGATACATCTTAGCTAATAGTTTTTGTTGTTGTTGTTTTCTTTTTAGAGAGAGAGAGCATATACCTTCATGAGTGGGGGGAAGAGGGGGAGAGAGAGAATCTTCAGCAGGCTCCACAGTCAGCATGGAGAGCAACCTGGGGCTTGACCCCATGACCCTGAGATCATGACCTGAGCCCAAATCAAGAGTCGGACACTTAAACAGACTCAGCCACCCAGGCGCCTTGCTCATAGTTTTTGATCAGGTCAATATTTTGAGTAGAGAAGAGCCCCTCCAAACCGGAATGCCTCCATTTTTGGGCTTTCACTCTTGACATGACGATTTCATCTCTGCTTAACAATTAACTTCCGGGGTTCAGCATTGCAGACATGATCTCACCCCCACTGTAAAGATGAGCTCATCTGTAAGGGTGAGGGAACTGAGCCTGCAGAGGGCAATGAGATGAACACAGCTGATGTGGGCAGAGCCTCAGCTCAAGCCGGCTTTCTCTGCTTCAGTATGTGACACTGTCATTCTTAGGGCATGTATTTTACATTCCTTGTGCCGTCTCATCAATTCTGCTCATCCTGTAGTATCTGTTTGTGCATCCTATTGTCATCCATCCCGCACTCCCCCCCCCTTTAGCCCAGGAGAGCAATGTCTCAGCAATCAGTCAATGCTAATTTCCAGCAATTTCCCAGAGCTTTGTTGTTGAGGAGCCTGTCTTGATTTATTATTCTAAGTGTGTTGCTCAGGCAACATTGATTAATGATCAATTTCTACATTACAAAATAATCATAGGGCCTGATAAAACTGTTCAGGAAGCAGAGACAGCCTCTTGAGCAGGTATAAGTTATTCAGCCTCATAACAGATTGCCTGTGGCTGCCGCTTTACAGATTCCTAGTGGATGCTACACAGACTCCACATTGGAGTTTCTAGACTTCTTAAAGGGGTATTGGCCATCAGGTTGCAGTTTTCTGCTTTGTCGTCTATGAATGTACTTTACTTTAGAGTGGGGTGTTACCAAATGTAGTAGAATAGCCTTTGGCGCTCAGTTCTTTTTTTTTTTTTTTTTTTTTTTTTTGTCCAGTGGCAAGCAGCGCCTAACCCACAGTAAGCTCATAAATATTGTGAATGATGAATGCATGAACGGGCCGTTGGGTAGTATGGATAGCTTTCTTGGCCCTGGCTGGTCACAGCTCCTTTCTGTGGGCTTCTTGGACATTCTTATGTAGTGTAAAGGATTCCAGGAGTCTCCTAGATTCTACGATGGTTGGGTAGCACCCATGCATTTTGAAACATTTCTGGAAGGAGACAATAGATCCCAGCTGTTAGTGGTCTCTGAGGTCCAAGGGCTTGGGTTTGAATCTTGCCTCTCCTTTGCTATCTCATTAACTTTAGGAAAGTTTTTACCCCATTGAACCTCAGATTCTTCATTGGTAAGACAGGGATTCTGTAGTCGGTATCTGCTTCATGGGTGGGGCAAGATTGAAAGAATTAATGCATGTGGAGTGCTTAGCACAGTGCTTGGTACCTATTAAGTCCTCAGTGACTGTTAGCTATTAATTTCTGTTCCACTCAAGACTTCATGAAGACAACATTGAAATTAGCTGAGAAAGAACGAATCCACCGATGGAATGGGAACTCGATAGTTTGCTGTAGAATTAGCTCAAGTCAAATATTTACAACAATCACGAAAGGAAGTCAGAAGGATTACCAGAACAATTAGTCTGATACGGCTCAAGGAATACCGTTCACTCTCGTTGGCTTGGAGCTCGCTCTCCTTGTGTCCAATACGTTTTACTGATCCTGATTCTGTTTGTACTTCTGCCACTGTCCTTGGACTTCCTGACCTGTACCAGGATATAGTGCTAGGGGGTTCTTTGTTTCTGGACCTTTATTCTCAGTCTCGGATTCAGCAAAGTTCTTACTTTAATGACAAGGATTTTGTCTGCTGTATTCCCAGAGACCTGGCTTCCCTCCAATTTATTCGGCAAAGTACCTACTGTCTTTGCCAAAGAAAATCTGGAGGTTTTTGTTTCACTCACCTCTAAAGGTTGGTCTCATACCAGTCTTGGGACTTGCACTTTTGCAAACTTGTACTGGTAAGATGCTTAATTACTCTCCTAATTATAAAGTAAAATGCACAGATTTTAAGAGTAAATGAGTTTAGCTAATGTTTATGGCTATACCATCCAATCCCCTATCAAGATACGGACCATTGTGAGCACTCCAGAAAGATCCCTGATACCTATTTCTGGTTATCTTCCCTCCCCTTCAAAGGCCACTGTCAATCTGCCTTCTATCTTTATAGATTAGTTTAGTTTCGTATATTCTTTTTTTTTTAAAAAAGATTTTATTTATTTATTTGACAGAGAGATCACAACTAGGCAGAGAGGCAGGCAGAGGGGGAGGGGAAGCAGGTTCCCTGCTGAGCAGAGAGCCCGATGTCCATCCCAGGACCCTGGGATCATGATCTGAACGGAAGGCAGAGGCCCAACCCACTGAGCCATCCAGGTGCCCCTAGTTTCGTATATTCTTGAACTTCTTTGGTTCGGTCTTACTTATATCTGTCAGATTTATCTTTGTTGTTGCGTGGATTAGAAGCTCCTTCCTTTTTATTGCTCAGCAGTGTTCCATCGCATGAATATTCTGTGGTTTATTTATCCATTCTTGTATTGATGAACATTTGGGTTGTTTCCAGTTTTTAACTCTATGAACAAAGCTGCAATTAACATTCTTTTACAAGACTTTTTGTGGACATATGGTTTCGTTTACTTTTGTGGAAATAGGAGTGGAATTGTTGAATCATAAAGTAAGTGAATGCTTACAGGAATTGCCAAGCTGTTTTCCAGAGTGGTTACCCCATTTTGTATATCCATGAGCCTCAGTTCCTTGGTGTCCTCACCAGCTCCTAGTGTGGTCAGTCCTCTTAACTTTAGCCACTCTAAGGGATGATGACTAATGATGTTGACCATCCTTTCATGTGCCTTGCATTTATGGCTAATTAACATTCATTCAGTTGAAGGGAAGAATAATTTCACAATTGGGTACTAAACTGAACATAATTTTTCCCATGGATCCAGTTAATGGATGTCACCCCATTCCCTATGTAATTCTGCTAAATGCCTTGTGATGGTTAATTTTATGTGTCAACTTGACTTGGCCACAGACTTCCCAGATATCTGGTCAAACATCATTCTGGGTATGTCTTTGAGGGTGTTTTTGGGTGAGGTTAACATTTAAATCAGTAGACTGAGTGAAGCATGTTGCTTTACTACGGAATGTGGGTGGGCCTCACCTAATCAGTTGAAGGCCTGAATAGAAGAAAAACACTGATCCATCCTGAGTAAGAGGGAACTCCTCCAGCCTGACTGCCTTTGAGCTAGCTGGGACATCAGTTGCTTGCTGGTTTCACAGTTGAATTGAAACATTGGCTCTTCTTGTGTCCTAAGCCTGCCAGCTTTCGGACTAGATCATATACCTTCAGGTCTTCTAGATCTCCAGAGTGCCAAATGCAGATCTTGGGACTTGTCAGCCTCCCTAAGCACATGAGCCAATTCTTTCTAAGAACTAACTAACTAACTATCCATCCATCCATCCATACACCCGTCCTATCTATCTACCTATTCATCATCTTCTCTTGGGTCTGTGTCTCTGGAGAACCATGACTAATACATCTTTCCCGTTGCACCATTTTCTCCCAACGTGCCCCATTTCAACTCTGTTTCTGCATAAGCATTTATACCTAACCCTGTGTTGGCTTTGTTAAGTAGGCCGTAAATATCGACTCAGTGCTTTCCTTGAACAGATTTGGGGCTGCACTTGAAATCTTTGCAGAGAATGTGATCCAAAGTTATCATTAAGGCATTCAACACAGCCACATTCAGAAATGGTGGCCTCCCATGAACACCGCAGGAGATGGAACAAACGGGTGGTGGGCCCCGGGATCTTACGCTCTTGTTCTGTAACTGTTTTCCAACTAGAAGATATGAGGAGGCAACATAAAAACGAAATGTTTCGTGCCCTCCTAATAGCAGAATGACTAAAAGAATAACTAAGTGGATAGTAAACCTCTACCCAGGGAGGGTTAAGGATGCTGACAGATGCAGCAGCTTTGAAAGAGAGGTTTGTCTCCTCAGTACAGGCTGGATGCAGACCTCTTCTTCATGATGGGAACTCGGGCATAACATTCCACGAAGCTGAACTCACATTAATCAAGAGCCTGTGTGCATATCCTGCTGAGACTCAACGGCCTGTTTCTTTCTCCCTCTCTTTTGAAACAATGTATTTATTTACTTGTTTGTCTACTCACCTATTCATTTATTTATCTACTGCATATAATACTTGTATATTATGTATTTACCTCCTAGGTCATTAATTAATTTAAAATGTATGGACAGAACGAGTAACTCCCCTATCTGGGGAGTACTTTAGTCCCCAGATAGGAGTAAAATACATCCCTCCTCTTTTCATTTTTATTAAGATTTTTATGTAATTAAACTTTATTAAATGTATTTAATTATATTTTCATTAAAATTTGTCTTCTTAAATTAACCACACCTTATACTTGTACGGACAGCAGGTCTAATGTCTTTCCTCTTGAGACCTGCAACCCCTTCCCGGATTACACATGAGCCCCAGAGGGAGGCTACTTGGTTCGAACTTGGATTTCCAAATGCAGGTAAGGAGAGGATGACTTAGTGATTTGGGCACTAGCTCACCCAGGTTGGTGCACCATTTGCTCACCACCAGGGGTCCTGCTCGGCCTGCTGCATGGGCTTCCACCCCACTACCCTGGAGTCTTTCCTCAGCTCAGGGATCATTTCTAGGGCTGGGCTCACACCACTCCTTCCCTACCTACCTCCTGGGCGTGGTGTCAAGGCTGGTTGTGGTTCAGAGGCCCTTATGGCGAGCATCTCCTCTGCAGCCTTGGTGTCTGTTTCTGCAAACTCGGAGTCTCAGTGCATTCTGGAGGATCTGGCAAGACCTATCAGCAGCAGCAGCACCATCATCATCATCATCACAGGAGGGTGTCACGCTTCATCTTCTTGGTCCACTCATGGTCCCCTTGACCATGCTCCCCCGAGCTTCTGGGTCAAGGGTGTCAGAAGGGACAGCACCTGCCGGGCTACAGGGATCTCATGACTCGTCCCTGCAGGGTGGTGGGTGCCTGTGAACCCCAAACCTACCTCCCTTGGAGCTCAGGGGAGACATGAAGACAAACTTCTCTAAGGATTTTCCTATGCCTCTCTGGCTGAAGTAACTGCCTACGATGATCTTACTGCAGCATCTTGAGAACAGCTCACCAGGCGCTTTACTATGGGAGTTGTGTTTGTTCATCATAAGAGATTAAAGAAACAAAGATTCACAATGAAAGAAAGTAAAGTTGCTCATTTGTCCATCACTCCGCCTTCCAGAGCTGCTGGGGCTGCTCTGGGTCCCGGGTGTGCAACAACAGCAAAAACCCTTGTCCTCAAGCATCTTGCCTTCTACGTGGGGTGGGGGTTAGTGGATATCAGACAGACAAATAACTAAACTATGTTCCCTGTTCGATATTGAACAGTAGAGAGAAAACAGAAAGGCAGGAAGCGGGATATGATGGGTACCTCTATGCTCCGGGGAAGGTGACATCTTGGATGGGATGTCTCTCAAGCGAGGTGGTTTCTGGAGAAGGCGAGGAGGGAAGAGCAAACCATGCAGAAGGAATGGCCAGTGCAAAACTCAGAGTCCACAGCACACCTGGCTTGCTCCAGGAACGGCGAGCAGGCCCACCACTCTGTGAGGGAGGAGATGTGGACAGATAGGGGGTCGAGTGCATAAGCATCATGAAGCCACGAGCACGGAGAACCCCCTTCCTTGCTGTTCACCATTTTCCACAACAGGATTCCTAACGGCTCTTTCCTTACTGGCGGTCATTTATGTAACCCTCCAACCCACTACTGGACGTCTACAGTTTCTAGTTTTCCCGCACGATCATCTGGAAGCCCGTGCTGTGGTTTTCACCTACAGAGTCTCAGGGTCCAAAAAAGGAGAGCACATGGTGGGAAATGGGGGCCCATTTCTGCAGACGGTGTGAATTGTTGAGTCATTGCCCTTAAGTCCCATTTGTTTTGGGTTTGTGAAGGCATGACAATGCTGCTGCCCTCCAGGGCTGGGGATGGTGGCCTTTGGGTCCTGAGCAAAATTACTGGGATGATCGAATGCCTGCTAAATTTACAAGACAGAGGCAGGAAGAAATGGTTGGGGGGAAAGAGCTAGAAATGACAACCGAAGACCTGGAAATCTTTATAAAACTATCAGTATCATTGCTGTTCTGATTTAAAAATAAAGCATGCACATTAAAGAAAATTCGTAAAGTTCCCCAAAGAGTAGGTATTTAAGTTAAAGCCATATAATCCCATTTTGGAGGTAACGATGCAACATTTTGTTGCTTTTCATCATGTATGATCATACACGTATGTGGCTTTGGAGTTTGTTTCTTGTCACTTAATATTTTGTCAAGAGCACCGACTTACAATTGGAATATTTCAAATGACGATTTTTGATTATCGTGTAATATTCCACCAGTATTGTATCAAATGAGCCAGTTAATGAGCCAGCGTTGCAACGAATGCTGTGCGTTTTGGTTGTTTTTCAGTGTCCTCTTATCAATAATGGAGCCATGGAGCCCTTCATCAGGCATCTCTGATGTATCCCTGAATACTTGGACAAATTCCTAGGGGGAACACAGCTGGCACAGCAGATGAATTTTTCCTCTTCAAATGCCCAAAACCTTGGAAGGAAGTGGTTGATAACTTTGTGCAATGCTACTTATTTGTTGAACCGATCATGACCAGGTGACCGTCAGTTTGGATCAAGATAATCTTGACATTGCCGTCCACTTAGCGGCAGTTCCTCAGACTGTCATAAAAATATTTCGGAGCATCCTGCATGACAGGTTAGACTCTGTTTTTTTAGGAAAATCCAACTTAGCGCTAAAAGAGATACAACTAGAATCGGGGTAAGAAAGGAGAAGAGAGACTTAAAAGGGTTGTGTGAACCTTAATTGTATCAGGTCAAAAAAACATCTGTAAGGATGTATCATGTTTTTTTAGACATGCCAAAATTTGAATGGTGACTGAATTTTGAGACTATTGGGACGTTACTGTTGACCTTTCAGGTACGATGCTAAAAGATGAGCCCTTATCTTTTAGAAGTATGTTTGGAAACACTGAAGATGAAATGATATGATGTCTGGGGTTTTCTTCAAGTAATCTGGGGGGCAGCTGATGGGACAGAATGGGCTGTGGGTTGATGGTAGCTGGAGCTGGTGATGGGTCCTTATTTTTATCAGAGGTCAGCAAACTACAGCCCGAGGGCCAAATCTAGCCCACAGCCTGCTTCTGTAAATTAAGTTTTATTGGAAAACTATAGGTATTTCCTCTGAGTTTGCTGACCCTTGATTTATACTATTCTGCCTGTATCTGCTTATGTCTAAAGTCATTCATAATACAATGTTTAAAATACAAGTCATGTAAGAAAGATCTACATGATTCCTCCAACCACTACCACCCAACACGGTTTATCTACCAACACTGTCTTGAACATATTCAATCACGGCGGAATAGCACGGTCCCTATAATAAATTCCTGAAGTATCTGTGAGATTATGATTCTATAAAAATTTACTCTTCGGTATAGAAAACACATGCATGGGAGAGGATTCTATAGGACACACTCTGGAAAGGAAATCCCCTTCCCATTCCTGTCTCTCACCTACCCAGTTCCCTTCCCTGGGGTTTCTGGGTTTCTTGCTTATCCTCCTGGGAATAACCTTTACATATACAACCATGATATAAATATATAGTATAATGTCACCTCCTATATCTCCAAGTGAGGGAAAACGATATATATATTTGCTTTTTGTCGGTTAATAATATATCTTGGAGATCTATGTAGGTTCTACAATCATTCCTAAATTATATGTGTATTTGTGCACACATGCACGTGCATTAAGGTATATTCCTAATGTATACATATTAAGATATGTATCTTTTTCTTTCTCCATGTTTTGGCAGAATCTTGGGAACACAGAGCCACAGCCATGGAGCTGAACCCTGGAGAGCATGCGTGGGGCTGAGTAGCCAAGGTTGGGGTGGGTATCTTCCCACTGGACTTCCCACTGGACTTCCCCAGCCCCATTCTGAAGAAAGGCTATAGAGAGAATTCAACAAACTGGAGTTTGTTGGATATTCAAAGCCCACTTCTCCTCTTTGTACTTCATACTATTCTATTATGCTCAGCATCTGGGGGAGGGGCGGTAAGTATTTGCTGCAAGTCAATAAATGAAATTTTTTTTTTTTTGGCCACAAATTTTACCAGTATTGTAGAATTATCATTTCTTCTCCCCACTGGTCAGAGATGCCTCAGTTAATACATCATTTATCAACAAAATAATTTGGAATATGAGGACTTGGCGTGAAATGTGACTTACATGAGTGAGCGGCTTAAGTCTAAAATAACTCACAGAGTCCATTTATAACTAGAAACTTTGAATGGGGAAAAACAACATCTAAAAAGAAATGGCAAACATCATAGTCACTCATCATTTTTTTTCACAGAAGATCTACACGGCTTCATGGTAAAAAGTTCCGGATCTCCTTGATGGTATTAGTATTTACCAGTGACTATGAACTCTAAGCATGGTTTTGAACTTTTAAAAAAAGATGCCTTGCCCCTGCTTTGGGCTTAAAAATGGAGTAGGTTAGAAACTGGGTTGTGGCTCAAAATTGGCATGTTTGGGTGGAAGATTCTGCTCCAAGAACAGAGATGGGCTGGGGCTCTGGGATCGGGGGATTGGGCCTCTCCCACACAGGACCATCTGTCCTTCTTCCTGGTCCAGGATGAGAGATGCTCCCAGAAATGCTTTTCTGTGTCTGGAAGGAACAGAGATTGGTAACAAGATTTATATTTTGACTCATAGTCTTCAACTCAGGGTTTATGATCGAAACAGGCTCTAGGGACTGTCAGAACTGCCACCCCACTCAGCTCCCGGACCCTCTCCCAGAGTGTACTTCACGGGAAAACTATTTCCCTTGCCCTGAGTGCCTGAGCATCCTGCCCAAATCCTAGCTGCAGACTCGTCCTGGCTCGGCTCCAGAAAAGTGTTCCAGTTTTCTTTCCCTCTAACTGCCTGAGAGGGTCATAGCCCAGACGGGAGCCTCAGTAGGATCTTCTGTTCTTTACAATTTATTATTTTCAGAGATGTTCCCAGCTTTTCAGTCGCAAACAAGAGAATAGGAGGCATTGAACATTCTTCTCTAGTGATCTTTTTTTCTTAAATATCTTCCCCATTCCCCCCTGATTATCAAAGAAACACAGGCTTGCTATTCAAAATATGGGAAAGAAAAAGAAAAGAGTGCTAAAAAAAAGTCTAAATCACCAATAATGCTGCTACCAGAAATAACTACTATTATTACCTGGGTTTATTTTATTTCACTATTATCTAAATGAACACCTACCTGTTTGAATGTCTATATAAACACAGTCATACTTGGGGCGCCTGGGTGGCTCAGTGGGTTAAGCCGCTGCCTTCAGCTCAGGTCATGATCTCAGGGTCCTGGGATCGAGTCCTGCATCGGGCTCTCGGCTTGGCGGGGAGCCTGCTTCCTTCTCTCTCTCTCTGCTTGCCTCTATGCCTCTATGCCTACTTGTGATCTCTGTCAATAAATAAAATCTTAAAAAAAAAAAACCACAGTCATACTTACATAATTATAAACATTTATTATAAAGTTATTATGCTTTGCCTATAGTGTTTTCAACATTTTATTGTAAAGCTATTTTAAACATACCAAAAATTAGAATGTATAGTGGACGCGCATGTACCAACCATTAGATTCTGCCGTTAACATTTCACTTAATTAGCTTTACCATTACCCTTTACCATTAACCTTTACCAATTAGCTTTACCATTACCCTTCCTCTCTCCATCTTTCCCTTGTTCTGTTAATTCCTTCCTCCTTTGATTCCTCTACCTATCTCTCTCTCTCTCCATCCACATATCCATCCACCCCTCCCTCTGTTCACCTATTCATACTTCTGTCATTTTATCTACCTTATTTTGGGGGTACTTTTCAAAGTAAGTTCCAGATGTGAAGACTGTTTTCCTCTAAACATCTTTGTTCATACAACTTTTATCTTGCTTCTTCGCCTAACAGGGTATCAAGTTTCCTATGTTTTCAAATCTTCTTAAAAAGCACTTTAAAAAAATAACTGCCCAATTTTCCCTGGTATAGATGTGCCCTAACTTATTTTCTAAACCCTATTACGGGAAATTTTAATTTTTGTCCAGGTTTCCACTTTATTAAATGATACTGCAGTGAGTATCTTTGAACACGAACCCTGGAACCAAACTTCTGATTATCTCTTTAGAGAATAATCACAAGAGGAGTACTGCTGAATCAAACAGTATGGATATTTAAAAAAAGGATTTGAAGTATAATTTCTAGTTTTCTCTTGAGATGGGACCTCACTGCCTATCATCTTACAAAGTTCAGTCTAGAGTCCAGGGGGTAGGGGCTGTATCTATGTTGTGGTGGTAAGAGAGGGTGGTAGTGATGGGAATGTGGCCTTGTAGTCCTAAGTCTCTGGTCAAGTTTTGGGTGCAGTGAAAGAAAATATTCATGTTGGTATTTCTCCATGGACTTCTTTCTTGAATAAATGGGTCAGGGTTAGTTATGAGAGCCTGACTATATGGCATGAAGGAACAGAGGCTGCCATTCCTGCCATTAGGTCTTGGGTGTTCAATCCTTTTGGCAACTGAGAGACCCTCTCTTGTGTAAGTATATCTGTGAGTGCCCAACCCAATTTCCAGAAAATTTCATGGAGCATTAAAAGTCCACTAGGCATAGTGCTAAGTGCAATGGGGTTGCAAGATTGGAATATTGAGAATGACAATAGTTCTTTTTTTTATTATGTTATGTTAGTTATCACCATTAGTTTTTGACAATAGTTCTTAAGGAAAATACAATCAACACGGGGAGTCGTAGCATTCTGAATATAAGACCATATTAATGGGAATAACAGAGGCAGAAATCAAGGGGACAGAAGAGTATTTATGAAACTTTTGTTTGTGCTGGTCATGATATAAAATATGGTGGTTGTGTAAACTGTGGTTAACACGGTTTGGAAAGCCCAGAGGAAGACAAAAAATGTTATGAGATCCCAGGAGGAAGGTGCCTTTTGAGGGTTGGCAAGGTTCAAGGCAAATGTCCCAGAGATGATGGCATTTTACCTAACTCTTGAAAGACGAGAAAGGAATTTTCTAGGTGAGCAAGAACAAGGATTGAGGGTCCCAACAGAGGGAACAGCTGGTACAATGTCAAGAAGACAAAGAGGAAAATGTTGAAATCAGACGACATCAAGAAGTTATACGTTATAGGTTATAAGTGATAGGTTGAGTCCCCTGGGGGTCTCAAGATTGAGACTCTGGTGGGGAGTGATGGAGACCCACTGGAGGATCTCCAACAGGGTGATGACTGTTAGATTTGGGACAGATAGTTTGTTGGCTAGTTGGGTGGTCTTGGGGTCATGGATTTGCTCATAAGGACTCTTCCCCACCACTGCATCTTTTTTCGGGCTGTGTTCACTGCCAGCTTATACTTCAAGAGTCCTTTGAGGTGTCCTTTCCTAGGGTTGGGGTCCATGCTGGGTTAGATACACTTCTTGCTCCTACAACATCAGGTTTATCCCTAGAACTCCCATTGTGTTTTCATTACCTGCTCATAGCCTACAGGTAGTTAAGTTCTGAGAGGTCAGAGCTTGTGTTTTATGTACTGTTGCTAATACCTGGGCCTGCCTTGTTCAATCTGTTTGTTGAGTAAGAGGACATATTATGGGCTAACCAGACTGAAGAAGACAAAGATCTTCTTTGATAGAGGCAGACTGCTTTCCTAGTCAGGCAATCTGCAAAGGCAAGGTCTCCATCTACAAAGTGCGGAAAATAATAATACTTTGCCTGTGGGTTGTTGTAAAGATTAAAAGAGTTCATACCTCATTATAAAAGTGCTTGATAAATGGTTCAAGTATTCAATCAATGTGAATTCCTGGTGACGTTGGTGACTAGGACATCACCTGTTTGAGATACAGGAAGGGGAGTCTTGTAGAAAGAAGTTGGAATGGTTCGGGGCTATCCCATGGTCCATAGCCCAGATTCTACTGATGGCCAGACTATGTTATCTGTGGGCACAAAAGGCAGAACACAATATTTAGGCTGAATGAGGCTCCTGATCTCTATCCTGAATTTGTCTGTGTTGAAGAGGTTCTGAGGGGCAGAAGGATGCTCAGTCAGGCCTGGGGTAAACCTTCTCATCCGGGGTGTAAACAAAGGACAAATGTTGGCAATGGGCATCTCAAACTATTTAGCCAGTTGTGTGTTCTTCAAGAGCAGAGGCTGGAAATGCTTTCTATACAGAGCCGAATGGTAAATACTCAGCCTTTACAGGGCAGACCATCTCTGTTGCAACTACTTGACACTGCTATTAGAGCATGAGATCAGTCATAGATAATATAGAAATGAACAAGATGGCTCTAATGGTTCCAATAAAACTTTACTGGATGTTTTATTTTGTTATTGAAACAACAAACAAGGTGGTTCCAATAAAACTTTACAAAACCAAGCAGGGGGCCAAGTTTGGCCTGGAGGCTGTAGTCTGAATGAGTCATAGAACTTTGTTACACCTTAGTTCCTTCATCTGCAGAATGGGGTCATAATAATGCCTACCTTATAGGAGTGTTGAGAACATTAAAGGAGATAACATGTACAAAAGGATAAAAGCAGGGCTTCTCAAACTTGACATTACTGACCTTTTGGGTTGGATATTCTTTGTTTTGGAGAGGAGGGTACAGCCCTGTGCATTGTGGAATGTTAGCAGCATCCTGGTCTCAACCTACTTAATGCTGGTAGCACTTCTCCCCCTACTTCTGATGACCAAATATAACTCCAGACACTAACGGTGCCCATGGGAGGCCATAAATGTCCTCGGTTGAGGATAATTCCAACAGAAAAAAATAACTGGCATTAAGAAATGTTGATTCTTGAAATTTCAAATGTCGAGGCTGGTGGTACAGATTTTTATGTATCCAGATATTGCACAGTTTGGGATCTCTGAAGATAAGAACCGAATTTTGTATAATGCTAATAACAGAAGGGGCACTAGCCAACCCCTCTTAGTTCTTACTATGCACCAGGTACAGCTTTGAGCAGGTCACCCGTATCCCTCAGCAGGCTCCCCAGCGCTCCAGATGACAGCCTCTGCTGCTGACGTTGGTTGGTACAGAATAAGAGAGGCCTGAGCCTGGGACAGATTTGGGATCATGTTGTGAAGGGAGTAAAGGGCTCCACAAGACTGTGCAGAAGGTGATTCTGATGACCTGGAAGTATGTAATACCATAATATGGCAAGCGCAGTAAAGTTAGGAAAGTTCCCTGAGATTCTGCCCGCCAGACCTGTTTCCACAGTCACATGCTCCCGCCATTACCCAGGGAGGCCCCATCTGTCTGGGCAGAAGAAGTTCAGGATCCCCCAAAGCTTGACTTGTAAAGCTTTATTTGGAAAAAAGAAAATCCCTTCGATTCTTGGTCAAATCACTGATTATGTTCCCTAGACACAAACTTGCTGAGTACACAAGAAGGAAGGTCTTCTAAGATAGCCAACCTTTCCTACAAGAGGAGTTCCTGGGACTCTGGGTGAAGAAGCTGTGGTGGGATTTTTTGAGATGTGGCTCAGCTTTAGAGAGAAGATATGGACCGCAGTGATTACTTCTCTCTTCTCCTTCGGGCAGCAGGCAGATGTGCTTACAGCATGACTGTGGAACTCTCCCCAGGATTCTCCTAGCTCAGACAGCAGTGTCCTTTTTATTCTGCACCATAAGATGGCACTCCAGTGCCTGCACTAGGAACTGGGTTGGCTGGAGAGAGGGCTCTTTGGCCCACCACAGGAGCAGAAAGCCACTGCTCTCATCTGTATTTGCTTCACATCGCTATGCTAACAAGATGCGGAAATTTTATTCCAAATACGTTAATATTATTGAGTTTGCCAAGGATTTTTGCCTGGATCCTCGACAGAGGACTGATGTTCAGGACCAAAAGGAGATGAGAAGCAGGGTGGGGAAGGAACCAGAAAGCTTGCCCATCCCAGCTGGCTTCAGCCTTCCGTTCCCGTTCCCGTGGATTGAAGCACTTTGTATTAACTCACTGCATTGCGCATTTCTTTGGGACTGTGGCTCATATGGAGCCTGTGCTCTGGCCTTAGTTCTGCGGGAGGCTGTTCTGCTGTTTCTAGTGCAGCCAGGATTGGGGGCGGGGGGTGCAGAAGCAGTCAGGTGTCTGCCTGGGGTGGGGTTTGGTTTCTCTCATGCTTCCCATCCCTTGATTGAATCTCTCTCCTGCTGGTGGATTCTTATCTGAAACCTTGCTTAATTGAGGGTCGGGCTGCCTTTGAGGGTAAGACCACAAGTCTTCCCCACTTTGATGACTGCAGGCCATACATATACCCTGTGTTCCCCCAAGCCAACACCTTCCCCCTCCCAAGTCCAGCAGGGAGTTCTGGGTCTTACCTGAGTTGTAGTGAAGACTTGGTGCCAGAGTGGCTGGTTTTTCCCCTTAAGCCACACTCCTGTCTATCAGTTACTGCTTCAGAAAGCCTAGCTCCTCAGGTGCCAGGCATGCCCAGAGGACCTCCAGTTTTGCTGTGTTTCTCCTACTTCACTTTCTGTGCTGTCTTAAGAGCCTGAAAGCAGGAATACATGATCAAATGGATGGAGGGAAGATCTATTATTACCTGACAGGGTATTTATTGTATGATCGCATGCCAGAAAGCAGGTGGAATCTTGACCTTTTATTATGAAAATTAAAGATCAGGTGAGTAGTTTCTGTCTTAAAGCAGCTTAGTCTTACGAGAATTTTAGATATGCTGTTAATGAGGCACCTGGGTGGCTCAGTCAGTTAAGCATCTACCTTTGGCTCAGGTCGTGATCCCAGGGTCCTGGGATCGAGTCTTACACTGGCCTCCCTGCTCAGTGAGGATCCTGCTTCTCCCTCTGCCTGCCACTCCCCCTGCTTGTGCTCATGCTATCTCTGACAAATAAATAAATAAAATCTTTAATAAAAACCTTTACAAGATGCTGATAATTATTAGATAATCACAAAAACTACCAGCTATTGAGCAACAGCTCTATGCCAGGCTTATACTTATATAACTTATGTATCACTGTAATACGTATCACACTATTTTCATACTTATGTGCTCTTATGTATAACCTAACTAAAAACTTCAAGAAGTTATATATATTTACGTTTTCTTAAAAGAAGTCCGAGGTGTAACGCAGTGGTCGCCACCATGTTTTTTTCAGTGTTCATTGTTCTCTTTCTCCTTCCTAATAAAATTCTGCATTTTTTCTCAGTTATTCTCCCATCCCCTACTCAGCAGGTCCTTTCCTTCCTGGGGGCTGTACAGTCGAGGCCATTTATGAGAAATCCAACCCTCTTGGCAGTGTTTGGTTCCAGAACTGGGCTTAACACAATTAGGGCTCAGCATCCCTGTGGATACTGTTCCTGACCCAGGAGGGATTATGTCACCCACGTGAGTGCCACTGGTGTAAGGAAGAATACCCCACCATGACTCAGATGGCCTGAAAGCTTGCTGCCTTCTGTAGGGTTGGTACAGTGTAGCCTGGGGCTGATAGCTTTCTTACAACTAGAAGGAAACTGGCTTTAGGATGACATTGATGGTTGGCTGGTGGAACAGTGATAATGGGAAGAATCTAGGTCCCTAATGACATCATTGAGTGGCTGAATCCATCAGCCTGAAGCCTACTTGACCTCTAAACTTCCTGTTAAATTATATATATATATACACACACAAGTGTATATATATATATTTGTTTATTTGAGAGAGAGAGTGAGAGAGAGCATGAGAGGGGAGAAGGTCAGAGAAAGAAGCAGACTCCCCATGGAGCTAGGAGCTCCATGATCAATCCTGGGACTCCAGGATCATGACCTGAGCTGAAGGCAGTCGCCAAACCCATTGAGCCACCCAGCCACCCCTAAATGAAATATAGTAAAATACCTTTATTGTTTAAGCCAGATAAAGTCAGTATTTTGGCTATTTTTAGTAATACAATTGCTTTTGTTAAGACATACAAAGAAAATGATATTCAGAGAGGTCAGCAGCAACAGCAGGCTCAAAAACAACAAAATAATATTAAGGGACCAAAGGCCAGGTTCTAACCCTGGGCAGTGCCCCCTGATGGTCTGATCTCCAAGCCCTAGATCCAAGCCCATGGAGTTGCCTCCAACTGAATGCGATATAGATATAGAATGTGCCTGGAAGAAAGCCAGTGGCTTGGGGAAAAAGAATAGAAAGAACTTACAACTAGGGCAGGGAAACACTAGAAGCTATTGAATGAAGCTCATTATTCCCATAGAATGTGAGACAATAGACATGTCAACAGAGTGAAAATCTGGTTAGCTACAAACTCTAGTGGGGAGAATAGTTCTACTATAAACTTTGATAATCTTTCATAGGACTTGAGATTGGATATAAACTAAAATTTATGCCCCCGCCCACTTGGGGAGGGAATACTCTCTCCTTTTTTTGGAAACTTTGTGTTTTCAACTCCTTGTTCTGCGATTAGGGCGTGAGAAAAGATGATTTTTCTATGTAAAACCAGAGACAAAAAGCCCATTCTTTTTAGACCAGAATGAAGGACAAGCTGACAACTGATGACAACTTGATTTTACCTTAGCTCCTGCCTCCTGGAGTGTGACTTCTTGGACCTTTGCCCAAAGCTGGATTTGCCTGTCACTTCAGAGGTTGGAAAGAAGCTTTGTAGAAGTGCTCTCAAGGAAACTTGCTGACCAACGGAACGAATGATACACTTGGGCCTGAAATTTGCTGAGAGATGAAGATGAGTGAAACTCTGATTGTCAGAAATATCGGGAAAGGAGCCTTCCTGAAAAAGGTGGCAGTTTAATTCAAGCCACGGGCTGGTGAAAACTTAAACATTTTTATTTTGAAAAGTTTTAAATACAGAAAGCTTGGATATATATTTCTCAGAGAAAGATGCAGAAATGACCCATAAAGGATAATGGACATCGTCGACATTCCTTGTTGCAATCCAAACAACAAGGAAACGCGATTTCACACCTGTCAGGATGAAGGATGCAGAGAATTTGGAACCCTTGTGCACGGCTGGTGGGAATGGAAAATGGCGCAGCCACCGTGGAAAACAGTACGGTGGTTCTTCAAACAATTAAGCATGAAGTTACCTTATGATCCAGCAATTTCCATTCGTAGGTGTATACTCCAAAGAACGGAAAACAGGGACCCAAACAGATAGTTGTATGCCGATGTTCACAGCAGCATTATTCACAATAGCCAAAATGTGGAATCCACCCAATGGTCCATCAACAGATAAATGGATAAACAAAGTGTGGTGCGTGAAGTTTTCCCCCTGAGCCATATATGGTGAATGCGCTCTGTGGCACCCCCGTGGCCAGTCGGGAGTCCACTTGCTGCTACAGTGGACAGTTTCCATGCATCCTGCTGGCATGAAACTCAAAAGCCTGCATCTCTCAGCTTCCCTGGAGGAGAGCTGCCTTCAGTGGCAAGGAAACTTGCTTTCTGCCTGCAAGGCAATCCAAAAAGGCTCAGAGAAGCAAAGCCCAGAGGCCATCCCTCAAACAATGAGAGATGGAAATTAGGAAAAAAAAGTATCTCATATTCCTTGTCTCTTGGTGTATCAATTCTGGGGCATACGCCCTTGTGACTTTTCAGAGGATCCCAATGAGACCGCGTGCCCGCAGCAGGAACCCTCTGATGAATACATGCCTTACAGGCTTTTCTTCCCTTCCTGTCTTTCTTTCCCCACGTCCCGCCATTGCCACTCCAAGAAACTCCTTATTTAATTAAATTTAATTAATTTATTTATTAAAAAGATTTTATTTACTTATTTGACAGAGAGAGAGAGATCACAAGCAGGCAGGCAGGCAGAGAGGAGGAAGCAGACTCTCCGCAGAGCAGAGCGCCCGATGTGGGGCTCGATCCCAGGACACCGGGATCATGACCTGAGCCGAAGGCAGAGGCTTTAACCCACTGAGCCACCCAGGTGCCCCGAAACTCCTTATTTTAGACTCTGTTTGCAGAAGAACCCAAACTAGGACATCTCCATCTTCCTCATTTCCCTCTTTGTTCCTAAGAGGCAACCATTTCCATGAAATTAGTGTAAATGCTCGTGATGGACATTTTTTAAAAAAACTTGTAGCTAACACATCAACATACACTTGAATGGGTTTTACATAGTTTTATGAATGACAGTGTGTGTAGGGTTCTGCAACGTGCTTTTCTCACTCAATATGTTTTCGAGATTGCTCCATGTGATAACAGATCTGGTTCATTATTTTTGATGGCTGTGTGCAATTTTAACCATTGTATGACTGAACCATATTTAGCTGTCCCTGCCATGACCAGCATTTTTCTTTTCCCATTTTTTTAAAAACTATTATAAGCAGTATTTCAATGAGCAACGTTATGCCTTTATTTTGTTTCAAGGAAATGTATCCAGCAGTGGAACTGTTGGATATTACGGTCTGCATAAACAATAAATTTCAGGGCGCCTGGGTAGCTCAGTGTG
Source organism: Mustela nigripes (assembly GCF_022355385.1). Classification (NCBI taxonomy): domain Eukaryota; kingdom Metazoa; phylum Chordata; class Mammalia; order Carnivora; family Mustelidae; genus Mustela; species Mustela nigripes. Next base: position 28,165,526 of record NC_081567.1, read on the forward strand.
TTAAGCCTCTGCCTTTGGCTCAGGTCATGATCTCAGGGTCCAAGGATCGAGCCCCGCATCGGGCTCTCTGCTCAGCAGGGAGGCTGCTTCCCCCTCTCTCTCTCTGCCTGCCTCTCTGCCTACTTGGGATCTCTGTCTGTCAAATAAATAAATAAAATCTTAAAAACAAAACCAATAACTTTAAAAAAATGTTTTAAGGCTAAATTCATATAATATAAAGTTAATCACTTACAGGTAAACAGTATCATTTATCATATTCACAGTGTTGTGCAACCACTAACTCTCTTCCTAGTTCCAAACATTTCCATCACTCAAAAAGGAAACTCCGTACTCGTTAGCAGACACTCCCCATTACCCCCTCCCTTCAGCTCCTGGCAACCTCCATTCTCCTTTCTGTTTCTATGGATTTGCCTGTTCTGGAAATTTCATATAAAAATTAAATTATACAATTTATCGCCTTGTGTATCTGGCATCTTTCCCTGGGCATGGGTTCAAGGTTTGTACCTGTTATAGCTTCTATCAGGATTTAATTTTTTTAGATCTAAATAATATTCCATGATATGCAAATATCACATTCTGTTTTTCCATTCCTCTGTTGATAGACATTTGGGCAGTACCCACCTTTCAGCTATCGGAAACAGTGCGGCTATCAATGAACATGTACCTGAATGTGTTTGAAGACCTGTTTTCAATCCTTTGGGGTCTACGCCGTAAACAGTAACTTTTCCATCAGCAAGTGTAGAATGGTTGGATCTAAAGCATTTGTGGTCAACCATGTCTTTGAAATGGGGACCTACTCATGGGCAGCAATTATGCTATAACCTAGACAGAGATCATTTAGTGGCTAGAATTAAAAACTCCAGCTAGTTCAAGAGAAGTGGTTTACTGGAAGGCTAAAACAGGCCATCTTACCAATGCTCAAACACTGAAAACCCCCAGGAAATGGGGGTTGGAAAGCTCAGGGGTAGGGTGAAGCCCTTTGTTATTCACACAGTTCCCTCCTTCTCGCTAAGAAACAGTTTACTTACCAGAGCACTCATGGCTGAAGCTTTGAAAGGTCCTGGCAGCAAAGATTTTAGCAGATACCCCAAAGCCTTGCTGGGAGAAGAAGGCTGTCTCCAAGTATCTGCCCCGCACCTTTTCACACCTCTGAGCCTCTGCTTATGCTCCTCCTCATCGGTAATGATCATTCCGTGACCAGGTTATTGTGAAGACTGGATGAGATGCCTATAAAACATTTAACGTGGGGCTTTATAAAGGTTCCCTACTGACCTCCCTGTGACTTAACACTACATTACTTCTGTTAATTTGAACGCTTAACTACATGCTACACAACTAACAGCATGAACTTGGGAGCCAGACTGAATGTGTTTGAATCCCACCTACACTCCTGTGGTCTCTGACAAGCCCCTGGACTTCTCTGCTAAACTTTCCCATCTGCGGGGCACCTGGGTGGCTCAGTGGGTTAAAGCCTCTGCCTTCAGCTCAGGTCATGATCTCGGGGTCCTGGGATCGAGCCCTGCATCGGGCTCTCTGCTCAGGGGGGAGCCTACTTCCTCCTCTCTCTCTCTGCCTACTGGTGATCTCTGTCAAATAAATGGATAAAATATTAAAAAACAAAACAAAAACAAAAAACTTTCCCATCTGCAAAATAGGGGTATCGACTGCACCTGCTTCACAGTATTAAAGTGAGGATTAAATGAGCTAATGTCTGTGCAGCTTCTAGAAGCTGCCTTGTAGCAGCTTCACACTGAGATGTTATCTGTCTTACCTTTCTGGACAACAATGCAAGATAGGAGGGGCGTCTGGGTGGCTCCGTCGGTTAAGAGTCTGCTTTCTGCTCAGGTCATGATCTCAGGGTCCTGGGATCGAATGCCAGATTGGGCTCCCTGCTCAGCGGGGACCCTGCATCACTCTCTGCCGTCTGCTCCCCCTGCTTGTGTGCTCACAAATAAATATATAAATAAAATCTTTAAAACAAAACAAAACAATGCAAGATAGGTGATGGTACCCTATTTTACCGAAGAGGAGACTGAGGTCAGAGGGGACCCACTTTGTGAGGTCAGGTCCATCTCACCGTAATGCTTGTGCCCTCTCTCTCATACCGCTTGGCTAAATTGTTCTTTTCATCAGCTTCTTTTAGAACTGCAGAATATCCCCGTTTCTCTGCTGCTTTATCTTGTGTATTATTTGAGCTCCAAATGGCAGCCCAGAGCCCCCTGCTTCACTTTTCTTTTTTATTGGTGTAGCAGATGATGAGAAGGCTCCCTTTGCTCTGGCAATTGGGGTTGAAAATATTTTTCTTGAGAACTGGGACTTGAATTCCTGCCCGTGTACCTGCTGTAAACAGACTTCCCCTCATCACTGCTTGCAATTGCTTCTTATGGAAAGAGTCTCTCAGTAAAAAAATAAAAATTAATTGGAAACTCCACTGATCCTGGCCCCAGATTAAAGCCCCACCTTATGTCTCCTTAAACTGATTATTTGTGGGCCAGGGATCCATGGGCTTCTTGCAGGAAGTCCTTTGGGTGAATGCTGGTGGGATTCTGGAGAGGATTTTGTCGTGATGCATGAAGGGAGGTGAGCTGGGGGTGGGCGGCGGCATGGATGGGTTGAAGCAGTCAATATTGCTACGTGATTTAAAGCAGACCATTTCCAGCAAAGTTGAAAGTAAAGAAAAGGGCTTATTCTGCAGAAGCGGAATTTTAGCAGAGCCAACACACCAAAGTGAAGACTTCCAAGAGAGCTCCGAGACCGTGTCTCTTTCGCAGAGTGTTGCATTCCAATGTCTGTTTAAACAGCAGCTAGGCTGGACCCTCTCGGGTTTATTTCCCGATCATTAGCTGCTTAAAGGAGAACATGCAGAATAATAAACGGAGAAGCTTCAAATTAAAAGGTAGAAATTTTGTCCTCAAGGGCGCCTGGGTGGCTCAGTGGATTAAGCCTCTGCCTTCGGCTCAGGTCATGATCTCAAGAGTCTTGAGATCGAGTCCCGGATCCGGCTCTCTGCTCAGCGGGGATCCTGCTTCCCCTTCTCTCTCTGTGTCAAATAAATAAATAAACTCTTAAAAAAAAAAAAAAAAAGGAATTTTGTCCTTGAATGTGAAGAAATAAATGCATGTGGGGAAATTTCTAGAACTCCAAGTTTAAATTAATAATAAAAATTTAAAAAAAATTAAAAAAGGATCCTTTTCACTCAAAGTCGACTTCTCCGAAGCTTGCAGAGGCTGTTTCCCCTGCTCGGGGCCCTGCTCCCGCACTCTTGCAGGCCGGTCTCCGTCAGCTTGACCTTCCATCTCCCGCCTCATGGCGGGTGCGCCCAACAACGGTTTCCAAACTCTGAGGCAAAGAAGGGAGGCAAAATTCCTCCTGTTGGCCTCAAGAAGTGACGTATGTTAGTCCCGTTCACAGCCCATTGGTCAGCACTAGACACGTGACCCTCTCCTTACTGCACAGGATGCTGGGAAATGTAGGCGGGGCGAAATGGAATATTTGCTGTGATTTCACCATCTCTACTTTACCCCCTAGGACTTGGTGTGGTATCCTGCCTGTGTGTTTTCCAATCATTCAATTGGATCGCGTCTCTCTCTGTCTCTGTCTCTCTTTTCTTTTGTAATTGCCTGTTAACTCTCCCATGCAAGTTCGGAACCTATAAGCTCTTTGAGAGAAAGGGCTAAACTCCATTCCCTACTGCATCTCTTACACCCAGTCTAGTACGGCACACGGTGGGGTTCGCTAATTCCTTCTTGAAAATGTGAAAAAAAGAAGGAATACATGGCCTTACCAAAAAAATAGAGACTTAGCTATGCAAAATCGATCAATCGATCAATCAATCAGTCAATCAATAAAAGGAGCCCGACATTGTTTTTATAAATCTCTCATCTAGGAGGTGAGTGCTTTATCTGCGGATCAGACGGCCTTTAATCTCCTAGAGATCAGTCAGGTCCTTTGATCTGAGAATCTTCAGGCTGCAGGATTTGAAATCTCTCCCCACCCCCCAGATTTGTACACGTGATGGATTTAATACTAGGCTCTATGGAAAGCTTCTTGACTTTATTCCTGCTAGCCTGTAAATCCTGACTTGTTTTATGGGTTCCTATCATACATATCCAAATTAGGGAAAATAAGCTCAAGAGTCTTTTCTCCCAAACACGACTAGATTTTAAAATTATTATTAATGTTAAAAGTAATACTTTTTTTTTTTTGTTTCACACTTGTGATACTGTGATTTATAGGAAATATATTTGGTCACCTGAATGATCAAATATATATATTTTTTATGTATGTTTATTCTTCACCATAGTTCCTAGCTAATAGCTTCCAAACCCTTGGATTTTTCCTAAGTGTTGAGAGTGATAAAGGTGTCTTTTGTCATGTTAATGAGGTTCTTTGGAATGTACCTAAAGATGGGGTGGTTGCCCCCCCCCCCCCAGCCAACCTGTGGATTAGGAGATTGGAATTTTCAGTCCCATCCACTGACCTCCCCCAGAGAGAAGAGGGCCTGAGGACTGAATCATTCACCAATGGCCCAGGGGCCCATGATTTAATCAACCACACCCATTTAAAGTAGCTTCTATAAGAAAGAAAGGGTTTGGGTAGCTTCTAGGTTGGTGAACACATGCAGATTCTGGGAGCCGTGTGCCCTTTCCCTGCAAATCTTGTTCTGTGCTCCTTTCCTGTCCTGGAGGTTCCTGAATTAGTAAGTAAAATGTTTCTCTGAGTTCTGGGAACCATGCTAGCAAATTAATTTAAGCCTGAGAAGGGGGCCTGGGACCCTCTGTTCTGTGGGCAGTTGGTCAAAAATATAGGTAACAACCTGGACTTGCAATTGACATCTTGAGTTGGAAGGGGAATCTTTGGAAACTCCAGTCTGCCCCGGGTCAGTGAGAAGCACAGCTACCAACCTGGGGTAGCGATTGGCCTCTGAAGTGGAGAGCAGTCTTGTGGGACTGAGTCCCTTTCCTATGGAAACTCATCTCTGGGTAGATAACATCAGAACTGAGTTGAATGGAGTCGAATTCTTAGACCCCAGCTAGTCAGTGTAGGGAAGCCTACACACACACACACACACACACACACACACACCCTGGAGAACTGTGCCCTGAAACTCCAGAAAATAACATACACTTTTAGGGCATGTGATAGGTCCAACCTCAACCCATAGCATGCTGGGAAATGTAATCTACAGCTGGATAGCTCCTCCCTTCACCACAAATGTCCCAGGGACATTTGCTGGCTGCCTCTCCAGCATCATTTGCGTTCATAACAAAAGGCACGTTAGCTTTCCTTGTCCGAATTCACTCTCTCTCATTCTCAGCCACATGATTTAGATGGGGTGGACTCTTGTCGTGGTGGGTGGGCTCTGCCCCGTGTATGCCAAATTAGCAAGTCACACAGTACTAGCCGCGATGCCGGGATCAAGGATGGGTCCTTTATAGAATTCAGGCCATTGGGAAAAGTGAATCCTCAGGCTTGTGCTAGAGTAGACAGAAAAGACCCTCCCTTTTATTTTCCCTGTGAGTAAGTATGTGAGGTCTGCATCAGCTTCTGTCTTGCTGATATCACGTGATTCTAAATGGCACAGACCAGGGTTTCTCAACCTTCAGCACTAGTAACATTGGACAAGTGACATAGATCTACACGCATAGTTACACACACATGTATAAATAGCTGGACAGAGATCTCTATTTCTATCTCTCTTGTACATATATTCTTAAATTCTCTGTATGTTATTATGTTTTGACGCCTTAAAAAAAAAATCATTCTGGCTGAGGAGAGATTGCCCCTTCTGGGCTAAACCTGGCAAAGGGCCCAGCAGGGAAAGCGTCCCTGTGATATGCCAGCTAACCAATGCCAAACCAGATCTCCTCAACCCAGCTTTCACTCCCCAGGAGACTGTTCTGCAGCTTTCATCATTCCAGAGTGGGGACCAGGCAGCTAGAGGCCACCCTATGGCCCAAAGCCTGCTGGAATGATTCCAACTAGCCATCCTGAGCTGTCGACCGTGTCTTACCTTGCCATACTTTTGTTTTTTTTAAAGACTTTATTTATTTATTTGACAGACAAAGATCACAAGTAGGCAGAGAGCCAGGCAGAGAGAGAGGAGGAAGCAGGCTCCCCACTGAGCGAAGAGCCCGATACAGGGCTCGATCCCAGGACCCTGAGATCATGACCTGAGCTGAAGGCAGAGGCTTTAACCCACTGAGCCATCCAGGTGCCCCATTCTTTTTCTTTAGGTGTCCCTAAACACACAGTTTAAATAGCTTCACTGTCCATTCATCCCACTGGCTCTGTTTTTCTGTTGAGGCTTGCCTAATACAATAGGTTTGGAATCTATTGTCAGGACCGGACTAAGAGGTTTTGCAGATTGTCTAAAGGGAGAGGGGGTGGTAAAGCGGGTATCAAGGATTGCTCGTACCCCTGGCCCAAGCTAGTGCCTTCCCACCTGTCCTCGCAACTTGAAAGAGCAAAGGTTTTACGGAAGTCAGGCTCTAGCAGCTCACCTTGTGGGTTTCTAAGTGATTTTATCCTCTCCTTTGGTACTTTCCTGCAGAACAGCGTTCACCTCTTCAGACCCTATTTGCCGTGCCTTACAGAGCCTGCACCTTTTGCTGCCCATGCTTAATTAGCAGCATTTTCTGGGCAAACCCACTAGAATTGCTTGCAAAACTCCATTTAAGTATAGTGAGCATTCCACTGTCATTCCAACCCCAAGAATCTCTCGAGGACTTTTTTCATTCCTTTCCCTAGTCTCCGTCACCTTCCTGCTGTGCTTGGATGGTTAGGGATGGTGGTGGTGGGTGGGATTTGAGCTGTGTTCTTCCAGAAGACCCCAGGTTAGAGGAGACGGATGGCTCTAAACCAGGATTCCCATATGGGGGTGCGCAGAATAAGGGATCGCATCTGAAGACTTTCAAAGGAGCCTGGTAGCCGCACTACTGATCTCAGGGGAAAGGACCATTCCTTTTGGTCGAGGCTCCATGGGAAGGTGGCTCGACTAACCAAGATCCTCCTGGAAATTTCTAGATGTGATTGACAATCTCTGCTCCGTGTGGGCAAACAGGCATCCGGGTAGTGGGTAATTGGGGCAAAGGCAGGGCAGGAGGGGGTCTGCAGTTTCTCTCCTTTTGAGGAGAGACAGTGGCTCTAAACGACAAGGCACAACAGTTTAAAAAAAGAAGCCAAGCTCATTTATAATCAGTCAGCCCATGGCCCTTTTCTCTTTTTCCATCACGAGTCAACGAGGGAGACAGACTCACCTTGGCTCTTGCTCCTGTCCAAGGCTTTTCTTGAAAGTTGCAAAACCCAGGAAAGAGCCCTCCCCCATCATAAAAACATGTGCTTGTAATAAAAATAAGATTCATTCAATACTGATATATATAAGATTCATTCAATACTGATACATGTATATATATATATATGAAAGAGGAAAGAAAAAAACCTAAACTCCCACTACCCAGAGATAACCACTCTTAACATTTTGATAAATATTCTTCCGGATATTTCTAAATACACATTCCCTCCCTGTCTCCTTCTCTCTCTCTCTCTCTCTCTCTCTCTCTCTGTCTCTCTCTTTCTCATACGAGCGCGTGCGCACCTGTGCACACACACACATGCCCCCACACTCCTATGCAAATGAGATCACATCCTGCTTGTTCCCTTATTGTGTAACCTGCTTTTTAACTCCATATTATGCCATGGTCCTTTTTCTGGGTCAACAAATTTAGAAATACCTCATCAATTTTAATGGCTGCTTAAAATTCCACTGTGTGGTTAAAATGTACAATATTTAACCAGTGCCCTATTGGTGGACTTTTGGGTGGATTTTGATGTTTATTGTAGAGAGTGTCGCCTATGAAAACCCCTGCAGTTATATCTTGACCCACATGTATAATTTATTGCTCATTTAAACATCTCGCTCTTTTTTTAAGTACTGTAATAATAATAATAATAATAATGGTCTTTTCCAGGGTTGAGATGAGAAAATAATGTGGCATTTCCTGAGACTTCTATGTCCCCTGGGAGAGTTCTCAGCATGGAAATGAAACCCAGAAGCCAGGCCTGAGTCCGTGCTGACCAGAATTTTCTGATTATAAGGATCACGAGGATACACACTGCAAGTCCTTGTTTCTGGGAATTCTAGGTCTGTGATCTAATGCAATAGTCTTAGGGGCTAAAACAGAGGCAACAGGCATGGGGGAGGGGGTTCTCAGGGCAGAGAGAAGCAGGAAGAAACTGGGAACTCAGAGAAATGATGGGTTTTGTAACTGAGGTTTGAACCAAGTTTACATGTCTGGGAAGGGACACAGGAGGCCAGGAAAGGGTGATATGATGAGGTCTGTGTTAAGCACAAGATATATTGGAAAAATCAAAAGGGCTCACTGGCATTTGGAGGTCTGGGAAGGCTTCCTAGAGGAGGTCATCCCTAAATTGATGCTCTAAGGTGTTTTGGAAATGGTCAGGAGAATGAACCATGAGGAGGGGCTTAGGGGAAAGCATCCTGGGAAGAGGACAAAGTTGTTATGAAGGCCAGGAGGGCTGAAAGTCATGGTGCTTGCCCTCACTGAGCCCCAAATCTAGACAAACAAATAAATAGTAAATTCAAAACACAGTGCTAACTATGATAACAGTGGGTTCCAGGACCCAGACTGGGGAGATGCTTGGGGGTCTGATATGACTGACCGAACCCTGACATTCTCTTGAAGGGCATTTCTTCCCTCTGGTCCCCATGGACCCAGAGGGATTTTTCTGTAATTCAGAAAACAATGCACTGGTGGTTGCTTTCATGGCTAAAATCATGTCGTTAAGCGTCTTCATTTTCACGTGGCCAAGATAGTAACTGAGGGAATTTACAATGTGGGAGGCACCATTTGGGAATGCCAACAAAGCTTTATGAATATCCACTCCCCACCCCCACCTTTTTGGGTGACTACTTGTTGTTTTACATGAGGAGTGAGAAACAGATTTGTGGCTGTCCGTAGAGCTGGGATTATGAGAAGGACTCTGGGAGAAAAGGTCATCCCAAGAAACAGAAATGCCCCTGAGCTATATAACCTAAAAGTTTTGCGACTTCAAAATTTCCCTCGTCAGCCTGTGGAGGTTCCTGGAATGTCTACCTCTAGCTGCGGGGGAAAGGGTGACTGTGAATGAGTGCTTATATATGCAGCATGGTGTGGGCCATGATTCTCTGACTGTGGTTCATGAGCAACATATTCTAGAATCATCTGGAAGCTTCCAGAAGGGACATCTTTGGGTCTGACACCTTGGCCCTTGGAAGTGGACCCTTCTGGCTGTTTATTTAACATCCGTCTTGGGTCTGCTCCCATCCTCTTCTCTTTCCTAACAGAATCCAGATTTTGTGGTTCAGGTGGATGCCCTCCCCTGTGCCATATTAAAACGCTAGGAAAACTAATCTGGTATAATTTGACTGCTCTCAGGGAATTGTTATTTTGCTGCCTATGATTGCTTCAGGAAGGGCCCTTGGACCTAATTTGGTCCAGTGAGAAGTAGAGGGAAGCCTGTTGAAATCTCCAGGGAAGGTTCCTCTTTCCTAAGAAAAATCAGGAGGAGAAATAGCATCTCTTTGTCCTTTGGCCGCTGTTGACTCAGAACTGACACTGAAGGAGCAGAGAGAAGAGATGAACAGAACCTGGGCTCTTGATGGCACTTCTGAGTGGCTGAATTGGCCTGCCCCGAGGCTTGACCTCTCTGCAGACTTCGCTTATGTGAGGTATTAAACTCTTTTATTGAGTTGGAGTTTCTGCTGCAGTGGAAGCCCCATAAGCCATATACGCTCACTGAATCAGCATCCCTGGTCATGGGCCAGCCCCAGGCTTTTGTGATGTACACTCCAGTGTGGAAATCACCAGAGAAATTGTGGGGACACTGGGCTGGCTATCACAGGTCATCATCTGACCCTGGCTCGGCCACAAAGTTGCCAAGCCACTCAGAGCAAGTCATTTCCTCTCTCTGAGCCCCAGCTTCCTCACGGGACCAAGAAGGGATCTACCCCAGGAAATCTCTCCATCTTGGTCTTCTGCTGTTCTGCTAGAATATGACTCTAGGCGAGCATGGTGGGTACCCATGCCAGGAGAGAGCACCAAGGGAAAGGTCTCACAAAATGCTTTGACATCAGTAGCAGAGTGGCAAGGGGCTTTATTATTATCTTAAACAAAAGCTGGCTGCAGATTTTCTGCTCTCTAGAGAAATGGTGTAATTAATCTCAGGGACTGGAAGGTTCTATTGTTTAGAAAAGTGCCGTGATGGACATTTGGTTCTAATGTGGGGCATGACCCCTGCTCCCTTGCAGAGCCTGGGCGAATGATGGGGAGACAAGAGAGGGCTGAAGTTCTTGATATCCTACAGTCAAGGGCGAGGCAGCCCATCAAAAAAGAGGGTGGGAGGTTCAGAGCAGAAGGGAGATGAACAGAAGGTTTAGGGAAGGAGAAGCCTAAGGAGATGGATGGTGGTGACGGTGGGGCTCAGGAGGATGAGTCCAGAGAGGAATTTCCTCAGATGAGAAGTGGTCCATATTTACCAGGCAGTGACATCTAATGTCCAACGTCCTGGGAGAGTTTCAGAATCTGCCTATCCTGGGGCACCAGGGTGGCTCAAACGGTTGAGCATCTACCTTCCGCTCAGGTTACGATCCCAGGGTCATGGGATTGAGTCCTATGTGGGGCTCCCTGCTCAGCCGGGACACTCTTTTCCCTCTGCTTGCTCCTCCCCCTGCTTGTGCTCTCTCTTTTTCTCACTCTCTTTCCCTGTCAAATAAGTGAATAAAAATCTTAAAAAAAAAAAAAAAAAAAGAATCTACCCATCCTACAGAAGCAGGATCCCCCTTTGAAGACTAACCAGGTCCTGGTCATGACGCAGTTTTTCCAACTCCTGAACAATTGGTTAGTTTCAAGTAATGAGGATCCTGGAGGTGGGTGAAGCTCTATGACGTCAGCAGCCACTTCCGAAGGCTCGGGATCTGCTTTCCTGGGCCACGTGCAGTACTTTCTTCTGCAGGCTGGTCTTTGGGAAACACTGAAACCCTCCCATGAGACTGGAAGTGGGCCTCTCAGCCCTCCCAGCCCTGCCTGGGATCTCCAGATGGCCTGGCGGGGCGGTGATGAAGCCACAGTTGCTAAGAAACCAGGGCTGTAGCTCGAACAGCTGAGGGTTGTAGGCTGTGCTGACATGATGGAGGACAATGGTACATCCCCAAACCACATCTGGTTGCAGATCTAATGGCTAAAAAATCATATTAATGAAGACACTGTGTCCTAGGGGGCTTTGCTCAGCTGCTTGCTCTTCCTTCATTCAACTTGTCACCTCCTGTTGAGTTTACAAAATGTAACTTTCCTATTGGCATCTCCCACCAGATGGCTCTTCTTGCCATTGGCTTCTTAGTTCATACCTTATCATCTCTCATAGGAGTCACTGCCATAGACCTTCCCTGTCCTCCGCCTCCCATCATTTCTAATCTCCCTGCACTCTTGAACTCGTCATCGGGATTCGTTAAATGTCTCAAGAGCTACTCGTAGCTCTAGTATCATAAAAAAATATCCTTCGGTTTTGACTAACTTTGACTGTCCTCCCTTTTGTCTCCTGGTTCCCATCATTCACTTTTCTATTACAAATACCTTCACGAGATAAGAGCTTTTTAAGACCAGACTCCTTTTATAGATTCTCAGGGCAATTAGATAAGCAATTATGGATAGGAACGCGGGGACAGGTTTTGATTATTTTTTTATAGCTCAGTATTAACTCATACTCATAAGGACCCAAGCACTCATTTCCATTTGACTTTTATTTCTGAGCTCCTTCTCTGTGTAGGGCACCAGGACAATTTCTGTAGAGACATGGGTCAGGCAGCTGTTGCCAAAGCTGACTGGTGTGGTCCTTGATGATAACTCTGTGTAGGGCTTAGTACTGTTTTCTGAGTTAATAACAGCATGTCCTTGGAACTTCTTGTTCTTGAAAATGTCCAAATAGGGTGCCTGAAACCACCTCATTTTTGTCATTTTTTTCCCCTTAGTGATAGTCAAGTTCCTTCTCCATAGCTGTTCTAACTTGGCCAGGAAAGCATTTTAATTTTATTATATATATATATATATATTTTTTTTAAAGATTTATTTATTTATTTTAGAGAGAGAGAAAGACAGTGTGTGCTTCAGGGAAGGGCAGATGGAGAGAGAGAGAGAGAGAGAGATTCTCAAGCACACTTCCTGCTGAGCATGGAGCCCACCCAACAAACGGGGGGCTTGGTCTTATGACCCCGAGATCATGACCTGGGGTGAAACCAAGAGTCACTTAACTAACAGAGCCGCCCAGGAGCCCCAAGAAAGGCATTTGAGGAGCCCATTTTGATGAAACACAAAGGAAATTGACTTTTTTAAAAAAAAGATTTTCTTTTATTTGAGAGAAAGAGAGAGAGCATGAGCGGGGTGGGGACAGAGGCAGAAAGAGAAGCAGACTGCCCTCTGAGTGGGGGCACAACCCCCATACCCTCATCCTTGTGGGGGTTGGGGAGACATTGGGCCAGATGCTCAGGCCAGAAACAGGAAGTGCTCTGCTCAAATCCATTCACATGCCTCTGAATGTTGGGTGCCTCCTTCCTGTAGAATCTGAGGACCTAGGGTGGGGATGATAACCTCAGATCTCTCCCAGGGCCCAGCAGGGGAGGCCCATGAGTGGGGCAGGTGGTGGGGTGGTGGGGTGGGGTGGTGGAGGGGTACTGCCGAGCCCTGTCCTCCCCATCCATCAGATGGCTGCTGTGTTCAGTGGGCCTTCTAATTCCTTTCAAGAGAAGCCATAAAATTATATTTTCATTTGAAGCAACCCCTTTAAAGATACCAACAACGAGTTAAAACTTACTAGACATTGTGCGGGGAGGGGGCAAAAAAAAAAAAACAAAAAACCCACAAGGGTTTCCTGAGACCTTATCCTTTAGCTCTGATGGAGCAAGAACTTTCATTTCCTTTGCACAATCCTTGGCAGCTGCCTTTCTAGTGTCTGTCTGTCTGTCTGTCCTCACTAATCCACATACCATTCTGAGACACAGTCAGCTGTTCATCAGAATGGAAGAGAGGGGTTCGGGCAGAGATTTTTTTTTTCTTGAACCAAAATATTAACTTTATTTAGCAAACACCTATGCATAGCTTACTATGTGGCAAACCTGTTCTCAGCATGAATATTAGCTGGTTTCACCCTCCTGAGACTGCAAGGCAGCTGCTGATGTAGGAAAGACGACGTTAGGATTCGAAGCCAACAGCCAAGAAGGGATTCTTGAGACATCTTTGGTGCAAAAGAGCTCAGGTCCTAATGCCGGGGTCCTGGGATCGAATGCTGTATTGGGCTCTCTGCTCAGCAGGGAGCCTGCTTCCCCTCTCTCTCTGCCTACTCCTCTGCCTACTTGTGATCTGTTTGTGAAGTAAATAAATCAATAAAATCTTAAAAAAAAAAAAAAAGGCCTTCAGCCAAGATTCAAACCTGGGAAGTTTGACCCCAAAGTCTGCACTCCAAATCCGTACTCCAGTAGCCTCTAGAAACAGACCAGAGAAAGCAAACTTTGCTTTCTAGTGAATGTAGAGTCATCCTTAAAATTGAAGAACTGGAGACAAGAAAATGTAAATGGGCCAGACACCAGATCTACTCTGAGGGGCAATGAAAACTCACGGTAAGGACCCAACCATTTTCTTCTGTCTCCACCGCGGAAAGCAGCCTGGGGTCCAATGCGGTCCCTGTTCTCCTGTGTTCTGTACCGCTGCTAGGGTATCACAGAGGAGGAGGTGGATACTAAGCCTGAGAAATACAGAGAAATGAGGTAAAATATTTGTCTCCTATAAAAGATAATTGGACCCTGAGAGAGGATTTGAAAGGCTGCCTTAAAAAAAAAAGGAAGCTGAATTCGTTTCTAGTCATCAGAAGTATTCTTGGCAAGATAAGCATCAGGGTGGGGGGGCAGGGAATGAAAGGGGCAAGCATATTTATGTTTCCTCAAGAATGCTCCAAGTTCAGGGAGCACTGTGTGGTGAAAACAAACAGCCCCATGGGTCTGTTCTTTCTGACATGGATGGCGTGGTCAAAATTGCCGACACTCTACCAGAACCTCTGGACACGGCTCGGGTCCTATCAGTCCCTTCGGGATTATTGTGATAAACTTACAGGAGACACAACACTGGGGTTCCCAAGTGTAAATGAAGTTTCTGTACAGGCTTTGGGAAAGCCTGGAGGGTCTCCAAAAGTGGGAGGCCTCCTGGTGGTGGAACGCTGGTCATGGAGTCCAAGATCATCCAAGTTCTCCCTTTGCTATGTTTTGAGTTTTGCGGGTGTGGACGTGAGGATGAAGCCAACTAGCATGATGGAGAGGGTGGGTTTGAGTCTCTTACAAGGTGGGGCGGTGGGGGTCCTGGGAGGAAAAGCCTGGTGGGAAGAGATGCGGGGGGTAGGTGGGAGTTCAGGATAAAGGTGGGGAGACTCCGGTCGACTGGGTTTAAGCAGCATCTCTGACTTTATCAGTACTTGGGTTGGGATCTCTGGAACAGCACCCCTAGGGTGGCCAGAGAAGGCCCAAGGAAATCTTAGGAGAAGGAGCTCTGGTCTAAACTTCCCAGATATGAACTGGAGAACTCCAGAGTCTACACCCAGCTGGCCCAGGATGAAAAATACCTAGCACACAGGCTATCACTTCCCTGTCCTTCACTCATGGCAGACATTACTAATCAATCCCAGCAGGTTGTCTTAGAACTGGATATGGCCCCAGAGTCCTTTTCAGCACTGCTACTACCAATCAAATGGACTTGGCCCAAGAGAGGAACTCTATGGGGCTTCCCTGATGCCCTACCCAAGGACTCACCCAATCTCTTCTTCCTGACTTCCACCATGTTGGAGGGAAACAGCGTGACACGTTAGTTACGGTTCTGGTATCAGCCCTGGGGTATGAATCCCAGCCCTACCTCCTACTGTTTGGGATCTTTGTCTCATTGCTTATCCACACCAAGTCTCAACTTCCTCCCCTGTGCGGTGAGGCAACACCAGCATCTACCCTGTAGGAGAAATGATAATGGTAACCCGCACATGCATGTGCGTGTGTGTCAATATCTAGCATGATGTTTGACTAGGTGCTCTACAAATGAGGTTCCTCCCCGCCCCCCCCCATAAGGAGCCCCACAAAAGGTGTTGGGGAAGCGTTTGGCATCAGCTGGAAGGTAGAAGTGTGAGAGGTGGACTTGAAATGGCAGGAGATGTAGCAGTCAGGGGCTAGGTCATGCAAGGCTTTGAGGTCAGTGTAGGGACTTTGCCTCTTTCTTAAGATCAAGTGGAGCAGGAGATGGACAGGTTGGGATCCTCATAGTTTGCCATGCTCCCTCCTGCCACAGGGCTTTGGTTCAAGCTTGTCCCATTTTGCTAGAATGTTCTTTGTCTCCTTTCTCAAGCCCACCAGCATCTCATTAACTCTAATTTTTTTTTTTAAAGATTTTATTTATTTATTTGAGAGAGAGAGAGAGGTCATGAACAGGTGGGAAGGGTAGAAGGAGAAGCAGACTCCCCACTTAGCAGGGGGCCTGACACAGGACTTGATCCCAAGACCCTGGGATCATGACCTGAGCTGAAAGTGGACCACTTAACTGACTCAGCCACCCAGGCGCCCACATCTCATTAACTCCTGAAGATCTTCCAGTTGGCTCTCAACCATCACCTTCTCAGGAAAGCCTTTTCTGATCTTCCATGCCCTTCTGTTATGTGTCCCCTCGTGGCCACATCCTCAACCTCCAACCACCCCCGCTACCTGCTACTGGCAGCTTCATACCTATTTATGTGGTTAGATGACAAAACCAGTCTCCTCACTACACTGTGCCTGCTGAGACTGGGGGCTTGGCTTTGCCCAGCATTCTCTCTCCAGAGCCTAGCACCTAACCTGATACACGGTAGAGGCCCAACCGTTGTGTCCTAGAAATATTATTCTGGTCATAGGGTCACGATGGAGGCAGGGAGATCAGTGAGGAAGCCATTACTCCAAACCAAATGAAAAGTCAAGGTGGCCTTGAACTAGGATGGGGACAACCCAGACAAAGGAAAAGTACATGATGTCAGGAGCTATGAAGGAAGCTTTGTCTTGATAAATTACCGGCAGGCAGTTTTTGTTATTCCTCTTTTCCTTCTGTGGATTTTTACAACGCCTTTGTGCTTAACAGAAATTCCCAAAGGAGAAGAAAGGAAACTACAAAGTATTTGCAACTTGGGATGGGTGAAGTCTTATTCCCCCTGCTAATCAGAAGTGGACAGAGCCTATCTGGCCAATCCCATTCCTCCAGATCCCTGCAAAGGTTGTTACCGCCTTGGAAATCTGCACCTTGCTCTGCCATCTCACTGCTCCAAATCTCCAGTAGGAGTGTCTTAGGAGCTCAGGGAATTAACTGCTGAGTGGCAGAGGAACAGGCTTATTGAAGTCATCAAAGCTGAAAGCGCCTTTGAACTGTGATGTGTCCTGCCGAGCATTTTATGAATATGCAGAATCAAACAGGAGCCGGTGGAAGCCAGAGGAAGCAGGCAGAAAGAGGCTCTCTTTAAAATCCCAGCCAATGGAGGCACACATTTCAACTCATTAAAACACACAACAGGCTGTTACAGACACTTTCCAAAACAGCTTTCTATTGAGTAATATCCTGGGGGACTTTTATTTATTTCTTATTCTTTGTAGAAAGTTTTCCAGGGGCAACACCAAAAGTTCTAAGGCAGGCGGTGGTCTCTAAGGGCTGGACGGAAGAGCTTTCCTGCAGGTGACAAATCAAATCGCGGAATTGGGCTTTCAAAAGGCACTTTCCTCCTTTTCCAATTTATCTGTCTAATCTCCCTGATTCATTTACACTTTTCAGTTTGATGGTCTGCACTTGACAGCGGGGCCCATATGCTTGCTACTTTTGATGGAAAAGATTCTGCCTGGATTCTCTTCTTTAGTTTTAATTTCCTAATTTTAGGTTCTGCTCTCGGTTTTTTTAACCACTTGCGAAAGTGAATGGCTTCCTCTCCAGCACCATGCCTCAGCGGAAGGCTCCCTCTCTCTCCCCGAAGTCTGATGGTCCTGCACGGGGTGACCTTGAGGATTTCTCAGGTGTGGAGCAAAGCCTTATTGCCAGTTCCTTAGGCAGGAGACTTCCCCAGGGAGGTGGCCCCCTCTCTTGGGGGGCTGGAGCAGAAGGTGTGATTTTCTTTATTTGATAGGAAAGTCTTCATCTTTCCTTTAAGTCCTTGGGTATCCTGAGTTTTCTTACTCAACATTCCAAATCCACGGGAGCCTTCTATTTCTGTCTTCCCTCTAAGCAAAAACCACTTAAGGAGATGTAAAGAAAATGTAACTACAGTGGGCAGCTAAAATCTGCTACTTTCTATCGCCCAATACAAAATAATAAGACCCAAGACTCTCCCTATCACCTTCTCCAGGTCAGTTTCCTTGCATGTAAACATGGTACCGATTCTTTACATCTCGGGAGAACTGTGTCATGTGACTTTGCACAGCCCTCTCACTCTCACGCTGGACAGCCATGTGACTTGATTCGGCCAATGAGATGTGAGCAAATGTCACACAAGTAGAGGCAGGAAAATGCGTCATGATGGGTTTCTCACTTCCGCGAGAAGGACATTCCCAGGCCCCCAGGGGGAGGACAAGAGACAGACCCGTGGAGCAGAAGTCAAGCTCCCAGTCATTGCGGCTGACGTCTAGCTGAGACCAGAAGAACGCTTGAAGCCAAGAGGATTTGTGAGCTAAAATAACTATTGTTTCAAAACACTGAGTTTTGGGGCAGTTTGCAGCATTCGTTTTTAGCAACAGATCACTATTATCTCCTGAGAATGTAACTATGAGTTAATGATGGCTCTGTATGTCCCTCAGTGTTTCAGGGAACATGGGTGACATAGTTGGGTGTTTGGGGAGAAAGCCACGTGTTGACAAGAGTGTTATAAGCTGGGTTAGTTTTTTTTTCAGGAGAGATGCCTGAGAGCTTTCAACCAAGAAGACTCAGAAATTGAACCCCTGGAAGCCAGGGAAGGTCTTCCTTACTTTTAGCTTGTTTCTCCTTATTCTTTTGGTGGGAGAAGGTTATATATTACAGTACTGTTCAACTATTGTTGGCATTCTGTATCGTTGGCATTACATCTCCAGAACTTACTCATCTTATAACCGAAAATTGGTACCTTTTGACCAACATCTCCCCATTTCTCCCGCCCTCCAGCTGCTGGCGACTCCCGGATCTACTCTTTGTGTCTTTGAGTTCAGTTTTTCTAAGATTCCACATATAAGTGAGATCGTACAGTACTCGTCTTTCTCCGTCTGACTTACTTCACCCATGTTGTTGTAAATGGATGAATAATGCACACTCTTTCTCAGTAAATGTGTGTGTGTGTGTGTGTGTGTGTGTGTGTGTGTGTGTGTGTATCCTCATCTATTTAGTGGATCTATCAATGGATACTTGGGTTGTTTCCATGTCTTGTCTTTTATAAATAATGCTGCTTTAAACATGGGGCTTCAGATATGTCTTAGACATACTGATTTCATTTTCTTTGGAAATCTATACCCCGAGGTGGGATTGCTGACATCCTGTGTTACTGTATTTCTTAATTCCTGGGTGCCGTTGATTGCAAGACAAACTATTGTCAACAAACTATTGATTTAACATCTTTTTTGGGTTGGGGGAGTGACATTAAATGGACATATCAGTTACATGCCTGGGTGGCGCAGTTGGTTAAGGTTCAACTCTTGATTCCTGCTCGGTTCGTGACTTCAGGGTCGTGAGATCGAGCCCCATGCTGGCTTGGTGCTGGGCGTGGGGACTGCTTGAGATTCTCTCTCTCCCTCCTCCTCTGCCCCTCCCCACTGCTCATGCTCACTCACTTTTTCTCTCTGGAAAACAACAACAACAACAAAACAAAAACAAAAAAAGAAGAATCTGGGTTCTTTGTAGATTAGTTTCTCAAAGTGAATTTTGAAAAATACAAAATCCATAGTTTGATATTATGGGATGTTAGGCCAATTTTTTAAAAAAGATTTTATTTATTTATTTGACAGAGAGAGAGAGATCACAAGTAGGTAGAGAGGCAGGTAGAGAGAGAGGGGGAAGCAGGCTCCCCACTGAGCAGAAAGTCTGATGCGGGGCTTGATCCAGGACCCTAAGATCATGACCTGAGCCGAAGGCAGAAACTTAACCCTCTGAGCCACCAGGTGCCCCTGTTAAGCCAATTTTTAAGAATTGTTTTTTTTTTTTTTTAACAAAAGGAAAAGGAGGCCATGATCCCATGAATTAGAGAAACATTGCATTAAGCAGAATTGTAGAGGTGTCTTTATTGCAGGACTTTTCAGGGCCTTTAATGCCCTATAGTCTTCCCCACAGTGATTTCTGCACCTTAGGGGACTTGCACTGGGACACACTACAAGCTGGGATATGCAGCATGCCTTGCTAGGAATTGCCTCTTCCTTAACCACATGATAGCGGGAGCCGCTGTGTAGCAAATTCACCGTGCTCTTATGACCTCAGAGAGTGATGGTGTGAATCAAACTGGAATAATCAGAATATGCTGTCCCCTTCAACTAATAAGTCCCTTCTGGAATCTGTACTTGGACCTTGGCACAAGAAGAGGCAGTGTCTTCCCGTAACATGCAAAATTCAGGAGCTCTTGGTACATTGTATGTTCTGGGATGGCAATTGCGAAGGCAGCATGTCCAACACTTAGGGGTACTACCCTTCCACAGGGTAGTGAGGGGTGGGGACTGTGCCCCACCATATTCACTTCATGAAACTGCATTCTGCCGAGTTTCATCTTACCCATCCAGACTGTTTTTCTCTTGTAATGAGAATTCCAAATCTAGGCAATAGCTGGCAGTGATTCCGTGGTTTCAGTATTGCTGTGGCCGGTATCTCTGTACTTCTCTTGATCTTTCCCTCATAGTCACAGAGTGGCTGCTGCCTTTCCAGCCATCTTTTCTTTATCCAACCCCGGATAACAGAAGGAAGGGTCATGTCTGCTGCATTTTACTTTTTGCCAAGAAAGTTAAAGCCTACCCAGAAATCCTTGCAGCAGAATTCCATTATGTCTCAATGGCCAGAATTGGGGCCTGTTTTTCACACTGCCCCACCATAGACAATGGTTTAGAGATGGTTGTTCTTGAATGGTCCTCAAAAGGAATTTTTAAAAATATTTTTAAAGGGTTCTATAATAATAGTGATAATAATAACCACCATCATCATCATAAATCATTTGTGATGGAGACCATCTGTGTCCCGCAAAAGCTATGACATTCACCATCTGGCCCCTGACAGAAAATGTCTACCAAGCCCTGGCTTAGAGCATGGATTCTAGAGTTAGTCTACCTAGGTTCAAAGCCTGGCTCTGCCACTCACTGGCTGTGTGACCTTGGGCAAGTTCCTTGACCTCGCAGATTCCTCATCTGTAAGGTGGGGTTGTCAATAGCACCCACCTCATAGAGTTACTGGAAGAATGAAATGGACCATCATATGTAAAGTCTGAGACTAATGCCTGGCACACGGTAAGTCCTGCCTCACACTGGTGTCCCTGGGGGCATCGGGCAGACCAGACGGGGTGAGGCAGAACTTCCACCATGTTATTGACTAAGCTGAAACTGGGCACACATGCTTCGAGCTTCAGGCTTGTATAAGCTAAGCTGTCTTTAGTCCCGGGTGTGTGATGCACTGTGTTCTTAACCACACTTGCAGGTGTATCTGTACACGTACACAAACACTACAGAAAAAAAGCAGGCTAGACTCATCCTGCCAACAGGATGGCAGGTGAAGGGTGGCTTGCTCCAGCTGTCCTGTCTCCCAGGAGTCGCTCGGCCAACCCTCGCATCTTCTCAAGCTCTCCTGTCCTGCTGTGACACTGCGTGGTGTCTTAGCAAAGTAAGGATGAGCAGCTGGTTCTCAGGGGTGTTCCAGCGAGCCATTTTCGGCTGGCATCTGGGTGCAGCGGCTGTCACTGCTGCTGCGTGTTGAGTCACCGCGCTGCTCTGTCGGGGAGAAGGTGTGCACAGAGGAAGGTACCGATTCAAGAACCATCAGGGACGCCACTTCTTTATTCTCCAAAGTAACTGGGTGCTGAGACCTTTTGGACAGGCACGCCAGAGGACCATCCAGGACCCCATAGTTATTGGTTGGAATTGACCCAAACTGTGTGACCTTTAAAAAATTTGTTTAAAGATGTTTTTTATTTATTTTATTTTATTTTTTCTTCTCTTTAAAACAATTTTATTTTTTCAGTGTTTCAAGATTCATTGTTTATGCATCACACCCAACACTCCATGCAATACGTGCAAAATTTATTTATTTTAGATAAAGAGAGAAGCGGAGGAGGGGGGAGCATAGGGAGGAGTAGGGAGAGGGACAAGCAGATTCCTGGCTGAGAGCAGAGCCTGACTTGGGGCTCAGTCTCACAACCCTGAGATCATGACCTGAGCTGAAATCAAGAGTCACATGCTTAATGGACTGAACCACCCAGAAGCCCCCCAAATTGTGTTATCTTAAAGTCACTAATCTTTATTTTTTTTCTTTTTTAAGATTTTACTTATATATTTGACAGAGCGAGAGAGCAAAAGTGCTCAAGCTTGGGGAGCAGCAGGCAGAGGGAGAGGAAGAAGCAGGCTCTCTACTGAGCAAGAAGCCTGATGTGGGGCTCGATCCCAGGACCCTGAGATCATGACCTGAGCCGAAGGCAGATGCTTAACCTGCTGAGCCACCCAGGTGCCTTGATCCTTAATCTTCTTAAACTTCAGTTTTCCTCATCTGGAAGATGGGAACAATGATGGTTTTTGTCTCATATGGTTAACGGTAGGATCAGAAGAGAATATTCTAAAGCAGGGGTTAGCAAACTACTGTCTATTAGCTAAGAATGGATTTTGCATTTTTAAATGGTTGAACAAAAATCAAAAGCAAAATAATATTTCACAACGCAGCAAAGTCACATGAAATTCAAATTTCAGTGTCTACAAATAAAGTTTTATAAAAACACACCCATGCTCATTCTTTTACATATTGTTTCTACGGTATTCTGCAACAATGATGGAGTTGAGCAGCTGTGCTAAAGACAGCCTGCGTCAAAAGACGACAATATTTACTATCTGGCCTTTTATGCACCACTGAAGAGTGAGAACATCATGTAAGGGAAGAAAAGCCAGTAAAAGGTGTGTCATCCAGGTGGGTCCCTTGGCCCTAATCCCATTGGGCAGCTCTGGGAATTGGGTTAGAATATAGACTTCGTGTTATCTGATCCAAGGACCAATATCAATTGTTGGGGAAGGAGTGCAGCATTGATTTCCTGCTATTTCTGAGAATAGGCATACCATCTTGAATATACTAAGGGCTCCAGAAGTAGTAACCATTAATAAAAAAATATTAAGACAGACACCTGTGGAAATTGGCAAAGGATGTCAGTTAAGTCAGGCTCTGTGTGACCTTGGGCAAATACTTAACTTCTCTGAACCTTATTAAGACTGTAGTCAGGATTAAATGAGATAATTCTTGGCTCCAAGTAAGTGTGCCATAAATTTTAATTACTATTAATACTTATTGGGTTGAAATATATTCACATATTGAGTCAGATTCATAAAACTTTTATGAAAATTGTGTCTGTTTCTTTTAAAATCCCTGAGCATGTAATAAGATTCTGTAATTAAAATATTCAAGAAGTCTAAGGGCCAAAGAAGTCAAATATTAATGAGTTGAGAAAGGAGAATATGGTCTGATGGTGCCATTTTGTGGGAGTGTTACAGAAGTACCTGGATGCCCGTGTCTGAGCAGAGATATGTCCTAATACTTAATTAATTTCCAAGGTCTCTGCCACAGATCTCATTTTTATGGAGTGAGAAGGCTCAGGAAGTTCAGGACACGCTTCTTAAAGTCCTCTTGGTGTCCTTGAGACTTTTCAATCCACTTGACTTCAACAAACTAAGGTCTGGGTGCACGTGGGCCAGTCATTGTTAGAGATTGGGGACACGGAGCTAATTGAGGTGTAGTCTCCACATTCAAGCCACTCCTAGTCTGCATGAGATGTTCTTACCCTGATCACAACAGCCTCACCCATGCTCTTGAAGATACAAGAGGGAGGTTAACTCAGAGTCAGCAAAGGAGTCTCCTACTTGAAGACAAGTGTGGGTCTGGAAAGATGAGACGGATTTTACAGTCAGGAAAGAGGAGAATGGACAACGATTTCCTACAAAAGGAGGAAACTTGAAAGAATGCTTGGTGACTGCACTTAGTCCATTAGGAATAAGGTTGGAGCCAGAAAGATGGGGTTGCGCCATCTTGCAATGGCATCTCCCTTTTGAATTTGGGAGCCATCAGATGTTTCAGAGCAGGGAACTAACATGATCAAATGTTCTGTTAAAAATTCTTCTGACCCAAGCATAAAGGATCTTAGGTGGGGAAGAGTGGGAAGCAGGGAAGAGATTGTTTAAGTTAAAGGTCCAGATAAGGGGCTGGAGTTAGAGAAGTATTGGAAGAAATGGAAAGGTGGGCATGAAGTGGTCTGAGTCTATGAATAACGAGCTTTTCCTCAGGGGACAGAAGGGAGAAACAGAGGCAGGGCCTGGATAAAATGGTGGATCTCTTGTCTTTTTAGTTAGGGCTGCTGCCAGGCTCAAGATATCCATTCTACCGTCCCTAGGGGGACCTGCTGTTCTCTTTGAACTCTGCCTCTTCTTTGTGGAAAGCCTGGCAACTCAGTTGTTTGGCTTGGTCTTCTGGTGAGTTTGTGCTTATGGAAGTCACTCACATTTGAACATGCATGGAAGATGGTAATGGAAAGAGGAAACAAACAAACAGCACCAAGGCAAGGAAAAGACAGACTCCTGGGGTGCCTGGCGGGGGTGGGGGGGGCGCTCAGTGGTTGAGCATCGACTCTTGATCTCGGCTCAGGTCTTGATCTTATGGGTGGTGAGTTCAAGCCCTGCACTAGACTCCATACTGGGCATAGAGCCTAGTTAAAAAAAAAAAAAAGAAAGAAAGAAAGAAAGAAAAGATTCCTTTGAAGGGTGGGAGTCTAATTAGGAGAGCAGGGTGTGAGGAAATAAGGTGGCTTCTTTTTATAAAAAAAAAAAGAGGTAAAATTCATACAACATAAAATGAACATTCATCCTTTTAAAGTTGGCAACACTGGGGCACCTGGATGGCTCAGGAGGTTAAGCCTCTGCCTTCGGCTTGGGTCATGATCCCAGGGTCCTGGGATCGAGCCCCACATCAGGCTCTCTGCTCAGTGGGGAGCCTGCTTCCTCCTCTCTCTCTGCCTGCCTCTCTGCCTATTTGTGATCTGTCTGTCAAATAAATAAATAACATCTTTAAAAAAAAATAAAGTTGGCAACGCTGTGGCATTTAGAACATTCGAGATGTTGTGCAACCACCACCTCTGTCTAGTTCTAAGACATTGTCATCACCCCAAAAGGAAACCCTGCACCTTTATGCCTACCTTTCCCGGCCCCAGACCCTGGTGACCATCAGTCTGCTTTTCATCTCTGTGGGTTTGCTGATTCTGGATGTTTCTTACAAATGGAATCATTCAGTATGTGGTCCTTTGTGTCTGGCTTCTTTTTACGTATCATTATGGACCTCAAAACTGTCATGCTGGGCCATGCCTCTGATAAGGAGGTAGATGTAGGTTCCATTCTCAGGGCATTTGAACTTGCAGTGCCCTTCACCTGGATTGCTTTCTCCTGGCACCAACATATGACTGACTCCCTCACTTCATTTCTTTTTCTTTCTTTCTTTCTTTCTTTTTTTTTTTTAATTTGACAGAGATCACAAGTAGGCAGAGAGGCAGGCAGAGTGAGAGGGGGAAGCAGGCTCCCTGTCGAAGAGAGAGCCCGATGCAGGACTCCATCCCAGGACCCTGAGATCATAACCTGAGCCGAAGGCAGAGGCTTTAACCCACCGAGCCACCTAGGTGCCCCTTCCTAAAACCATTTCCTACCTGAGCTCAAATATCCCCTCTCAGAGAACTCATCACTAATGGGATTGGGGATGCCCCGAAAGACAAAGAAGGCCTCAAGCAGATAGACTTGGACTGTCAGCAAGAGGGAACTCCCCAAGGTCACGATCAGTGCAAGCCAGCTAATGCTTTGTTAAGCTCCCTCATCTCTGCTGCGTTTTATCTGATGGCTACCCTTGCACGGAAGGAAACTCCTGAGACCGGAAGATGTATGATCTCTTAGGGAAGATGGTTTAGGCTGTGTTTTTAAATGTAGGTTTTGTTAGTATTTGAGGTTAGTAGGTTTTGTTAGTATTTAAGTTCAGCAAGGTCAACAGAGCAGGAAATGGCTGCTGTAGAAAAGTTAGTTTGCTATACTCACAGTTCCCAAGAGGAAGAAGTCGCAACTCAGGGAGTGCCAAGGTTGGTTAGGCAGAGTGATTGAGGGGAACACGTGAGCTGCTCTTTACCCGGAGGGCAGAGGTCCTCAGGAAGGAAAGGGTGAGGCAGGGTAAGCAGGTTTAGGATTGGTTAGTGTGAATATTTCTAGCAGGCTCCAGGATATAAGGTAAAGGCTGTTCCTTGGTTGTCTGGCCTATGGCCCTGGGGTGATGTGGGTGATAGGGATAGTGACCCGCACTATGACAGTCCTGTGAAGAACGAGGTTGACACTGTGGGCTGTGGGTTGGTCAGTGTGCACAGGAAAGGTACACTCCCATTTTCCATCTCCAGGAATGAGCTAACTCTTGGAGGGGCCATCCCTCCAGGTCAGCAAAGCCCCGAATGCCAAAGCCTCAAGATACAGAAAAGAAAAACACAAGGTCCATATAAGTAAGCCGTTCTCCCTTAGGACCACTTGTTACCTTGACTGTTTTTCTTGCCTTATTGCTTCCTCCGAGGAGGGTCAGGCCCATCCCCAGGCGTCTGGAGGGAGAAGGGAAATCGACATAGGGCATCACACCAGCTGATAATGGCTTTCCTCTCCAGCACACCTTTCAGCTCCCGTGTGGCTCTGTGCAGCGCCCCAAAGACGCTTGGTACAGAGATGCTTTCTTTCTGCGTGAGGGCTTTCCAGGGCTTCTGGAAGCCTGGGAGCCGTTTATTTAGTGTTTCTTCATTTAGGGGAGATTGCTCTGTCACAAACCGCTTCATGGTGGTGGTTGCTTCTCTTTCATCTGATTAGTCCTGCTTCTTGGAGACATTCATCACTGTTTTTCCCCCTCTGGTGTACCATATGTTTTTCCTTTGAGTCTGTAGTATTTTGTGCTCAGATTCTGGAACTGTGATGTGGCATTTCTCTCCTGACGATTTCCTAGCAGGTGGCTTATCTCAGCAGCTGGTGACGGCAGGGGATGGTGTATTAGGGAGAAATCAGGTAGTGCCGATCTCTGTGTGTCTGTAGATCCCTCTGTGACTTCCCCTCGAACTAGTCCCCGCTTGTGTTTACTGTCCCTTCACGTCTCACGTGTGCCAGCATCCGCCGTGGCTCAGACATCTGTTCGAGGAATGCTGTATCTGTCTGCCTGTGACAGAGACGCTGGGGCTTTCTGGGGAGTCAAGTTCATATTTAAAAATGATAACGGAGACATGTATTGAGTCCCGACGTGGTGCTAAGTGCATTCCATGCGTTGCCTGATTTATTCTGCCCAATAGCCTTTTCAGGTAAGTAAATGGTTATCCCCATTTTATAGACGAGAAAACCAAGGCCAGGAGACTGGCTCAAAGCTGCGCGGATTTGGACCCATACCTGTCTGATTCCAGGGTTGTATTTACTGCTTGCACCAGATCACGGTACATGTGGGAGGGTTTGGACAGATCTGGACACTTCTGGGTTGGTGATTTGTACGTGTCTTTCTTTACCTAATAAAGTTCTGGGAACTCAAGAATTCTTAAGCATCACCAGTGAAGAAGTCCAAAATTGTGGGCTCTAGGCAAATTTGTAAGGAGAGGACATTTGGCTAAAGGGTCTTCATCTTCCTCTACTTTATTCAACTTTTTTGGGGGGGGGAGGGGGAGATGTTTGGTGTCCTCCTGGCTGCTCCTTCCCCTGATGCTAGGGTCAAAGTGAGTGAAGCTTTAAGATACTGTTTTATAGGAGTAGTCACATTTTAACTAAATTTGTGACCTTAGTTCAAGAAGTAAAGCTCTGAAGGGTGGCTATCAGGCATTTCCCATTAATTTATCCAAGTGTTCACTGAGTGCTTACTTTGTGCCAGATACCGTACCAGGCTCTGAGTACACAGAGGGTTAGAGGAGGTGGCCCCGTTCCTTAAGGGGCTCCCAAGGTTGTTGGAGGGGAGACAGGGGCACATACTACCACGACGCTGTGAAGAATGCTTTCATGGGGGAACAATCATGGCGCTATGGAAGCCAGGCTCTCAGCTGGTGCCTAACCCTGAGAGGGGTGAGGAGGATAGTCCTGGAAAAGGGACATTTGAGGTGATAAAACACTGAGTGAGCAAAATAAACTCAGGCATTCCAGGTAGAGGGAAGAGCGTGTGTGTGTCACGGGGATGTGATTTTTTTTTTTTTAAATGTGTGTTTCCAGCTTTTGTCATCTTCCTCCTCCACTATCACGTTAAGGAGAATGGAGTCCTTGCAGAGAGAGAGGAGGAAGCAGGCTCCCTGCTGAGCAGAGAGCTCGATGCGGGGCTCAATCCCAGGACCCTGAGATCATGACCTGAACCGAAGGCAGAGGCTTAACCCACTGAGCCACCCAGGCGCCCCTCCTCCAGGCTCTTCGGGATGAAAACAATGGAGGAACAGGGAAAGAGAAAGGCAGGACTCGAGGTGGCAGGACCGGATTCTTCCTTGAAGCAGAGAGGAAGAGGAGGGAAAGGAAGTCAGAAGGGTGACCAACAAAGAGTAGACAGAGAGTGGGAAGAGAGAAGAGGAATTAGTTTGTAGGATGGAGGTTGGGGAGAGTTCTCCATTAGGCTGGCAAGAGAGAGGATCTGGAGATGTTTGCAGGTGAGAGAAATGTGAGGGGAGGAAATGGTGTTGCGAGAAATCTGGCTGAGGTTTATGCCTTGCCTCCCCCGTAATGGTCTCTGAGAGACCCGCGTACAGAAGGCAGTTGCTTTGTCACTTGCTTTGGCTGTCAGCTTGGGCTTTGCTCTATATGACTCCAGGTGGGATCTGAGCCCCTGGGACCCTCAGAATTTATCTGGGTTACGTGTACAAGTGCTGAAAGACATTCAGTGACCTTGGTTCATAGACAGGAAAGGCTTTTTGGTTGGTGGTGAGTTTCATCATCCCACGCATGCTAATGGTCCCCTTAACGATGGGTGATGATGGGGAATCATCACCCATACGTTCATTCACTCAACAAATATTTATTGAACACCTGCCGTGTGTTTGATCCATTTAAGTCCATGTGGTTTATCATTCTGCATTCTAAAGGGTACGGACAGAGTCAAAGAAGGGACAGTCAGTCTCCAGTGCAAGGATTTACTGTCAGATGGTCTCTGTTTCCTCTGGAATGAGAACTTAAATTTTGCCTGAATCTCATTGGAAATTCTTTATGTTTCCAGCCCATGTTGCCTCTGTTTAGATTAGGAAAATTGTGCCTATTAAGCGCTTCCTATGTGTCACTGTTTTCCGTATACAACTGTGAAAAATATTTAGTTCTTGTTCTTAAGGAATTTTGGATTAGTGCGGGAGATACAGGAGAATATGTAATTTCAATATAACGTGGTAGAAACAAGGACAAAAGTCGGACATCCTACGGGAACACAGAGGAAAGACACTCGGGTTTTCCTGGGTGTTCATGGAAGGCTTCCTGGAGGAAGAGAGACTTGGGCTGAGGATTGAGAAATGTGAGAAACTGGTCGGGTAACAAAGGGGTGTGTGTGTGTGTGTGTCCCTGGCAACAGAGCCAGAAAGGGCATGGTCATGGAAATCTCAAATAGCACATGTGTTGTGGGGGGCTCCAGGGGGTTCATTACTTACATTGCTTCATTCGGCATTTATCGACTGTCTATAATATGATGTCAGAACGTAGCGTATATAATATGACAATGCAATGCAGTACTTATAATATGACACTAGGATTTAGATGGGGTATTCTTGCTCTTTCAAGTCTATAAATACAGAGATGAAAATATTTCCAATGATACTACAAGCAATGTAACAATATCATAAGTTTTTACAAAGCACATTTTTGTACAGTTTCTTTTTGTGTGAGTGAATAACACTGTAATTCATTTATCAAAAGTGTCCAAACACATCAGCATCCCTCAGTCTTGCCAACCCTTCCTTCCATCGTGTGGGAAATAGTGGGAAGAGAGACAAAGTCACGAGTCTGAATTTCACACCTACCAATGGGACCTCAGGAGAAGTGCTTTTCTTCTCTGAGCCCGAATTTCCTCTGTAGAATGGAGACGCTAATGTGCCTCTCTCGATAGTTTATGGGGTGGATCAAATGAAAAGTGGATACAACAACCTGTAGAGAGACTGATCCATCATAGGCACTTGGAAACTCGTATCCATATGGAAAGTCTTAGACTTCAGAATCAGACCTGAGTTCGAATTCCAGTCTGACCCACCTGGCTGCGATGTAGCGTTGGGCGAATCGCTTAGCTCCCAAGTCTCTGTTTCTTCACTGATACATTAGAAATAGTACATAAAACACCGGGCACATATTTGACTCTTAATCATGGCAGCTACTGGGGTGCCTGGGTGGCTCAGTGAGTTAGGCCCCTGCCTTCGGCTGGGGTCACAGTCTCGGGGTCCTGGGATCAAGCCCCGTGTCGGGCTCTCTGCTCAGTAAGGAGCCTGCTTCCCACCCTCTCTCTGTCAGCCTCTCTGCCTACTTGTGATCGCTCTCTCCATCAAATAAATAAAATCTTAAAAAAAATAATAATGGCAACTATCCCAGTGGCTGCGTCTGCATGGAGTTTTCATTTTTATTTATGTTTTTCTTGGAAGCTGATTGGGTATATGAGGGTAGAGAAAGCTGAGGCAACAGACAGTTGTCAGAATGCCTAGTGGCTCCAACAGAAGGTGATTTTTTTCTCATTTACGAGTCCAAGCTGGATGTTTCTGGTTGTCGGATGAGTCACCTCTGCACGGTGATACCCAGGCATGCCCAGGAAGAAGAAATGGATTTTGGTGAACAGTTAGCAATCTCTGCCACGTGGAGTGTCTTGAAAATCAGATTCCGGCCCTGCTGTGTGTCCCCATGAGAATAACATGTACCTATTCATCACTGCAAATGTGCTGCTTCTTCAGGGTGAGAATGATTAGGGTTCCTGGCTCCTCTTCTTTATCCCCTGTGAGGAGGGCGCAGAGGTTGGCCAAGGGGGGGCGTTTAGAATTCTG
The DNA here is from genome assembly GCF_022355385.1 of Mustela nigripes. Taxonomy (NCBI): domain Eukaryota; kingdom Metazoa; phylum Chordata; class Mammalia; order Carnivora; family Mustelidae; genus Mustela; species Mustela nigripes. Next base: position 28,195,799 of record NC_081567.1, read on the forward strand.
GATCCTTCCATTTGATTCAAGAAACCAGTGTTCCAAGATGTCCTCCATCCAAGCCCTGTAAAGCTACTGACCCCCTACAAAAGTTCTGAATCTATTAATTTTACTACTGAGTGTGTGTGTGTGTGTGTGTCCACGTACACGCGTGTGTGTAATAAAGGGGTGGCACACGCACTACTTACAAGGTCCAGACAGATAATGTCAATGAGTGAAGTGGGCTGAGTGGATACTGTGATAAAATGGAAAGTTCTAGAATGCCACAGTGGCCCTTCATTTCCCAGTGCCAGGCAGAGGTTTGCATTGTGGGGACAGGAGACTGACGTTAGCTTGTTTTTCTAAAGAAGTTGGAAATACAGGTTTTTAGATAAAATCTCCTTATTTTCAAATACTGGCAACTCACTCAAATAAAAACAATACTGCGGGTCCAACAAGGCACATCTGCAGGCTCTCCGTGGGCCCGGGCGCTGCCAGCAGGTAGGGACCACTGACATAGATAATGTGAACAGAGGAGACTCTGTGGTTTTATTTGCACGGCTGGCTCGGGGAGGTTAGGATGAGCACTGCAGATGGACGAAGGTGAAGAAAATTCATTTCTTTGTCTGTCGGGGGTGGGATTTAGCAGAGAAATCACTGTTGGCACCTCCTCACAGGGCTTTGTCGCAGTGTGTGCCTGAGCCCATTGTGACGGGCATGACTTTAGTTTCTCCTCTTTTGTGCGTTTCTCCTTGTTATTTAGGAAGGTAACCACTGACATCGAAAAGACTGAAGAGATTTTTGGAGCAAGGGGAAACTCAGCATCCTTCCCCCACCTCCATCGGGAGACACAAAGCAGGGTGGAGGTTTGGGTGTCTCTTTCCTTCTGGGAACGGGCGGTGGGAGCAGGCCACCAGCCATCCTTCTGCTCTCTGTGGTTGTCACAGGGCCTTGCAAGGTGGGTTTGTTTGTGATGTAATTTCCAAGTCTATTTCCACTTCATTCTTGAGCCGAGCATCTGGTAATTGCAGGGCATAACTCTCTTTATTTTTCATGAGCTACTTGCTTTGGAGGGAGGGTTAAAGAGAGAGTAGAAGGAGAGGTGCATGCCTGAGCCGAAGAGGTGCGTTCCTTGTCCCCTTCACGGGTTATTGAATGAGCTCCTGCGAGGTGCTGGGCTTGGTGGCGGGTGCTGGGGGTACGATGAAAGTGATCGGCATGGTCTCTGCTCTCTTCGGAAGGGCAGGTGCTTTTTCAGAAGCTGATACATATGTATTTTTGTAAAGATTTTATTTGTTTATTTGAGAGAGAGAGAGAGAGCCAGGGTGGGGGGAAAGGACAGAGGGAGAGAGACAAGAAGATTGCCCCCTGAGCAGGGAACCCAATGCCGTGCTCGATCCCAGGACTCCAAGATCTCAACTGGGTCGAAGGCAGAACACTTAACCAGCATGATCACCCAGGCGCCCCAGTGAGATGTGTTTTGAAGAAAACAAAGTAGATAGAATGCAAAGAGGGACTGTGAGCAGGGCTAACTTTTGGGTGGCCTAAAGGAATAGTTGACGGGAGGGTCTCGATGCAAAGAAGGAGCCCGTGGTTCGAACGGGTGCGGGAAGAGTGTTCCAGACAAAGGGAAGGGCATATGCAAAGTGCCTGAGGCAGGGATGGAGTTGGTGTGTGCTGGGGACCGAAGAAATGGCAGTGTGGCCAGGTCATGGTAAATCATGGGCAAGCAGTGCGTGATGAGGCAGGAGAGATAGGCGAGTTCATGGTCTGGGATCCCCATTCCTTTCTAAGCGTGGTGAGTGCCCAGTAAAGGGTTATAATCAGAAGAGTGGCATACTCTGACTTAGGTTTTAAAAACGTCACGCTGGCAAATGTTCGTGGAAGGAGCTTGCTGTGAACTGAATTACGTCCACTCTTCTGCCAGTTCGTATGTTGAAGCTCTAACCTCCAATGTGATAGTATCGAGGGTGTTCGGTTATTAGGGTTAGAGACCTCAGGGAACGTGACCAGGTTCACTGGCTAGTAAGTGACCAAACCAGGAGTTGAACCCAGGTAGATCAGAGTCCAAATTCGATTCCCTTCTCCTAGTACATAGCACACACACCATAGTCTCCTCATGAAGAACCCAGAGAGGGAATCAAAAGCCTTTAGGCTGGATTCTGGTCTGCTACTCTCTAATTTACACTTAATGTCTCTGTGTCTCAGTTTTCTAATCTGTGAAATGGGGTGATAATAGTTCTTATCTCTTAGAATTCTAACAAGGTTCAAATGAGTTGCTCCTTTGAACACTTGGAACACTGCCTAGCACATGTTCACTGTATAAACATCTGTTACATAAATAACAGAAAGGAAAGTAATGTCCAGCTCTAATAACCTCTGACCCTTAGGTACTGGAAGGAAATGACAGGAGGTTGTTGTGTTGGACACTTTTCGATTTCCTTGGGCCGCTCGTCAGCCCCTCTGGACTGCCCGTGGATGAATTTTGAGCACTGAATGCAGCTTCCTCTTCTCCTCCATGTAGGTGTATCCCAGGAATAGACTGGAGAGGTCTTGCAACAAAGAATCAAAATTCAGTGATACTCACACATGACAATGGATGGAGATTTGAGTTGTCCCAACGGGGGTGTTGTGCACCTGGCATCAAATGGGTAGAGATCAGGAATGCTGAGAAATGGCCTGAAAACACAAGGGATCCATGACACGGAGCCATCCGACCTCCATGGCTGTAGGAGCAGAGATTGAGAATCCTGACCAAATCCGACCTTGGCTCCATGTTGATGAGATGATGGTTTTTAAGATGCATTTGGTCTCTTTTGAGATACAGAGTCATTAGAAATCAACAAGCCTGAAAATCCCCATGAATGCTCTCCACTCCCAGGTGAGGCCACTGGAGCTGAGCACCTCTTGGCATTTCTTCTTTTAGCAGAAAATTCTACCAAGGAGAGCTGGTGGGAGTCAAAAAATCCATCAGTTCTCATTTTACCAGGCATTTAGGAAAATAACTTTTCTCCTGCAGAAGAAATTACATGAATTATATTAAAATCGGTGCTAAGGTAATAAAATTACATGCTCAGGACTCTTCTAAAAAATTTCTCTTTGTCTGGCAGGGTAATTTGAGTGTGGGGAAGACAGTCTCCCCAGCCGCCACACTTCCACATAAAGATGGAACAGAGGAAATTGGCTCGACCATGCTCTCGCTGCATGTACCATTCTGTGAAATTCCAATTTTCTCTCTCTCTCTCTTTTTTTACATCTGCAGATTTAATCACAAGGCAAACTTTCTGATGCAGAGCCACGAGAAGAATAATTTGGGGTTGTGTTAAAAATGTGTGAGAGGCGACTTCAAATCACCAAATGGATGGTGGTGCCCAAGACGGGGCAGACACCTTGGGACTGGGCAGAAATGGGCTCTGATGTCATGTGAATCGTCCTCTTGCCGGCTGCCAGTGCTCGACTGGTTTGAAAGGACATGTATAGAAATGTGCATGTGATGAGAAAAAAGTCTTTAGCTCCTAGCGTGGTAACAATTTTTAGCTCCCGAGGGGGGAAAAAAAAGTCCTTGCTTTAATGTACGAGAAAACTAAAATGACGGGAGAAAGCGACATCTGTTCTTATGATTCCCAGTAAAGGCTTAAAGGCGAATTGATGAAAGCAAGGTATTGGCCAACGCCAGAAGGGATGAGGCTGGCAGGGAAGGGGAGCGTGCTTGATGGGCGCCCAAAGAGGGCAGATTCTGAAGACGGACGTCCCAGCTGGTGTGAACTGTGGGGTTGGAGCTTTTCGAATAGTGGACCTCAAGCAGGGGTGGTCGCGCCCTCCCAGGGGTCACATGGCAGCCTCTGGAGACATTTTGGGGGAGGGGGGTCACATGTGGTGGGAGGGTTCTGCTTGGGCTGAAGGCCAGCGGTCCTGCTAAACCTCCTACGATGTGCAGGACAGCCCCTGCACAGAGACTGTCTGGTCCAAAACATCAAGAGAGCCCCAAGTCGAGAAAGGGTTTTAGCACTTTCCTTCCTTCATCTGTAAAATGGGAGTAGATGCTACATTTCTTCACATGGTTGTTCCAAGTGTTAATGATGGCAGTATGGGGGAGGGTGCTTTCTCCCAGGGGTGATGGTCTTCACGGAGTGCTGAGATCTCCAGGGCAGCCCCCAGTTTTATTTCTCTACGTCCTCTACCACGGTCACAGAGCTCCTCCTCACATGCACATCCGACCTTGCCACTTCTTTCCTTAAAATCTCTCTGTGGTTTTCCATGGACTCCTCTAACGTACCCAGACGGATCTTTGCAGGCTGCTGTCTCAACCCTGCCCTTCTCCACTGCAACCTCCATCCGGAATGCAATACACTCTCTCCCACCTCCGTGCCTTTGCACCACTGTTCCTGTTCCTGAACCTGCTCATCACACTTCCTCACCCAGTTAGCTCCTGCTAGTTTGGATGGCTTCAGCCTCCATGTCACCTCCTCCAGGAAGTCCTCTCTTCTTGCTTTAGAGGAGAGAAGGTCCCTACTATCTGTGCTCCCACGGTGCCTTCACGCTTACCCTATCCCAGAGCTTGTAATGCTATACTGGAACTGCCTGCTAATTTTCCAGCTTCTCCCTGGGCTGTGAGCCTCTTGCTTGCCGCTGTATTCTCAGTGCCAATAAAGTACTTGACCACCTAGAGTACCACTGAATAAATATTTGTTGAGGGAGCGAAGGAATAAATGAACCAGTGAGCTCTTTGAACGTAGCTGTTTGCAGCAGAAAATCACTCCCTTTGATTCCTCTCTCTTCTGCTTCCGTGGGCCCCTGTGTTACGGTCATGCTAGTAGACAATGGTCCCCAGGGAGAAGTTTGTTGAGAAGAGCCCAGCAGAAGGTCAAGACACCCTTTAACCTTGACCAATGGCCCTGACATAATACACAGGGAAGTGTCCTTGCATGGAAATAACCTCTTGCCTCCAGAGTGAATTAACTGCTCTTTTCTGCCAAGTATGTTAGTCAGAAAAAGATGAGAACGTAGTGACTTGTCAGTAGCTCTGGGACTGTGTGTGTGTGTGTGTATGTGTGCATTCCAGGCTATTTTTTTTTTAAAGATTTTATTTTTATTTATTTGACAGAGAGAGATTACAAGTAGGCAGAGAGGCAGGCAGAGAGAGAGAGAGGAGGAAGCAGGCTCCCCACTGAGCAGAGAGCCCGACGCGGGACTCGATCCCAGGACCCTGAGATCATGACCTGAGCCGAAGGCAGCGGCTTAACCCACTGAGCCACCCAGGCGCCCCTCCAGGCTATTTTTGATCATATGTCCATGTGAATTTCACGTTCTCTGCTACGTAATTATGCTCCTGGAGGGCAGGACCAACCTCTGCTTTGTCTCCAAGTGTCCTGGCCACTTTAGGGTATCTCGTCAAAGTGCCTAATATCTCCCCCGTATGGGGGCACCATATAAATGTGGTGCCTCCCATTTATACAAATGAATAAATTGAATATTCTCCAAGAGGGTAACCGTGTCCATAGAGCAAGTTAGCAACAAAACCAGGACTCAAAAAAAAAAAAAAAAATTAATTAAATAAATAATAAATGGCGTAGCTTCATTGGAGACAAATTATAGAAGCTACGATGTCTTTAAATTTAGAAAACAAAGTTAGCTCCTGCCAGAATTGCAAGGCAGTTCTGACGTCTTCTGAAAGCCACTTCTCCCATCCAATTTTATTCTTAAAGTAGGAAGCAAAAGCTCACAGGGACACTCTGGTGCGTCTCCCCTTCCATTTATCAGTATTTTTGCCTCTCATTATACCCATGGCCTAGTTTTCTCGGGCTCTTTAGATGTCAATGAGTGTATTACGCTAGGTATTGTCCTTGAAACTTTTTGAAGTCCTTTAGGCATTATGAACAAGGTCTTAAACCCCAGCTGAGTGCCACCGACTACTTTGGCTCTGCTCTATTTCCTTAAGAAATCTAAAGGATGGCGTTCCCATCTTCCAAAGCAGAAACTGATAAAGAAAGGCCGCCCTCATGCTGAGACTTTCCCCCCCTTTCTTGGAGGCAGCAGAGAAATTGCTAAAAGGGACTTTCATTGTGCAGGATGCCGCTGTCTTCTACCAACAGAAAGCAGGCTGGTGAACAGGAAGAACGGAGCATGATTTGGGGGAGGCAGGACCACGGGTGCTGAACCTGGGGGAGGGGGGAGTGAACATTTTGCATTGTAATTCCAGGCTGTGCTGGACAGGGACACAGAAACCAGTCAACTAGAGCTTCTTCCTGCAGCTGGTGCGCACGACAGAGGGATTCCGGATTCTGTCTTTGGATCCACATCTCTGGTTACTTACGGGCCTTTCAGAAGGGGACCTGGCTCTGTATTTTCTCTTTGGCTCTGGGCTTTCACCAACCCAGTTGTAAACATGATTAGTGATTCTCGGTAGAGTCCCCTGAAGCTGTGTTGGCAACTTCCAGGGTTGGAGGGGAGAATGGATGGGGTTTACCTTCAAGGCTTGGAAGGGAGTGTGTTGTGCTGAGGGCCTGCTCTTGAGTGGGTGGAGTGGGTTCATGAGATCTAATTTAAGGGACTCCAAGAAGATCCACTCAAGCCCCAAATTACCACCCCTTCAGACTCTGAAAATGTCAGCTTCGGCATCCATCCCTACGTGCCCATCATGTCTTTCTACAATTCCTGTGAGGGGACAGCACGTTAAGGCTGTAACTCTCCCACAAGGGTGGTTTCCTCTGGCCAGGTTTTCCTCTCGGCTGTGCATAGGGGATATTGGGGTGCAGGACCAAAGCCAAGAGATACAGAGAAGTGGCCATCACTGCTCGTGGCCATTGGAAGCTCCTTCGGTTGCCTCTGGGTTTCTTTAATATACTAATACGTACAACCGATGTTGGTGTTTCAACAAGTTGGGGGATAACACGAGGTTGCATTCCTTTTGACATTCAACTTTTTTTTTTTTTAAAAAGCAGGGCCTCTGAAGCCAGCCAGCTCCCCCATTTACGGGCTCCGTGACCTTGGACAATTTACGGAACCCCCTCCATCTCAGACTCCTGTGTAAACAAGAACACTTACGCCACTGGCTTCATCATGTGAATGACGAAGTGAGAAGTACACGTCACAACACGCCCTTTCTATTCTAGTACTTGCACATATGTGCAAAACAGTCATTAGGACAGTCCAGTGATGGGGGCAAAGGAAAGAGATTCTAATTACAAAGCAGGAGCGCTTTGAGCAACAAAATAAATTAGTATTGGATTATAACCTGAAATATAAATATCTGTGAGTCCACACTACCATGAATTAGTGATTGAACAAGTAAATTAATGGGGAAGAGAGACAAATATCCCATCCAGAAGCATTCCAAATAGTCTAGATAGACAGTCTGTCCTGGAGGGGGCAGGAGCATAGCTGCGCACTCCTTAAACATGGGTTACCCACAGTGAATTCTTTCCAAGGAGGACAGTTCGAAAGGGGAAGGCTCGTTACTGTGCACTGGAGAAATCTGACAAAAACTTCCTCAGCCAGGGGATCAAGGCTAAAATCAACAGTGATAGATCAGGCTGATACTATATGCCTTCGATGTGATTGGATAGAAATGGCATTTATCCTGTGGTCTTCCTCCCCCACATCCAAAACCCCAGTCTAATCATGAGAAAAACACCACACGAGTCCCGAGAGAGGCAAATCCTACAAAATACGTGATTGGGACATCTCAAAATTGTCGCAGTCGTCAAAAACAAGGAATGTCTGAGAAACTGTCATAGCCAAGAGGAGTCTAAGGAGACACTGACTACAAGTGCCATAGTATCCTGGATGGGATCCTAGGATTTAAAAAAAAAAAGGATATGGGACACCTGGGTGGCTCAGTGGGTTAAGCCTCTGCCTTCGGCCCAGGTCATGATTCCAGGGTCCTGGGGTCGAGCTCCACATCGGGCTCACTGCTTGGCAGGAAGCCTATTTCTCTTTCTCCCACTCCCCCTGCTTGTGTTCCCTCTCTTGCTATTTCTGTCAAATAAATAAATAAAATCTTTTTTTTTAAAAAAAGGATACTGGGCAAAAGATTAAGTAAATCTGAATAAACCACTGACCTTATTAATAATAATGTATCAATATTGATTCAGTCCCGGTAATAGATGACCAAACTAATCCAACATACTAGTAATAGGGGGTACTAGGCTCAGGACATGTGGAAATTCTTTGGGTCATCTTCTCCAATTTTCTGTAAATCTAAAAAGGTTCTGAAAAATAAAGTATTTTAAACGTTATTATCATCATTATTAGTTCTTCTCTGGAGTTCGCTCTCCTGTGAGAATGTTAAGGCTCCCAGGAGGACCTGTGAACTCTAAGAGATCAGTGCCAGTTGCTACCACCTTTGGGAACCAAGAAGGCCTGTTTTTTTTGGTTGGGGTTAATGTGGCCCCCACATGGTACAACTCGGGTGATCTGGCTGAGTTCTGGCTAAAGGCTCATCTAGAGGAATATCTATTAAATGTGAAAACAGTAATTGAGCAGCCCAATGGCACCCATGGCCACTAGGGAAACGCCTTTAGATAAACCAGCTTCCATTCCAGGCAGAATCGATCCTTCCTTCCCCTGCCTGTATACATCTTGGCTGAATTACTTACCACATTAGATTTTTATTATTCATCTTCTCTGCCCATCTGTGGACTCCCCAGTGGAAGACCGTTTTTGCATTTATCTTTGTACTTCCAGGACTTCACCCTGTGCCTAGCACAAATGACTCAAAAATGGACGATTGGGTAGAAGTTTACACATGCAGGGCTGAAACCCAATTCGAATGCCTGCACCAAAACAGAAGAGTTGGTAGGATGGATTGTATTTTCCAAAGATGCCTCACTAACAGCTCCCCTCCCACCTGCTCTTTCTGTGTGCCCTTCACACTCGTAGCCTGGGGACATCTGTGCCCCTTCCCCTTGAACTGGGTGGACCTTTGTGGCTGCCTTGACCAAGAGCAGAGCATGTTGCTGAAGACATGTGCATGAGTTCTGAGGTTCCATCATAAAAATCTCACGTACTTCTCTGTCCTGTTCTCTTGGAGTGTTTACCCTTGGAACCCAGCCACCATGTTGTCAGCATGTCCAAGCTTGGTTATGGAGAGATACCCATGGAGAGGAGATGAGGTCCTGGCTCACATCCTCAGCTGAGCTTCTAGCTGCTGGCCAGCATCAACTTGCCAGCCATCTTGGAAGTGGATTCTCCAGCTCCCAGCCAAACTACTCCAGATGCTGGCATGTGGAACGGAGATGAGCCCTCCTACCGTGCCCTGTCCAGTTTGTAGATTCATGATCTAGCCAATGGCTATTGTTGTTTTAAGCCACTATGTTTTGGAGTGTGTTACTCAGGAATGAGTAACAGGAACAAATGGATAAACAAAATTGTCAGGTGATTTAAAATAAGACTAATGAGTTATTTTTCCTTCTTTCTCATTTTATGCAAAAAGCCTTTTGACACTGGAGTTTATTTTTACCGTCAGTGGGATTGACTGAGAGGGACAGAGTCCCATTTGGAAGCGAGTAACCACAAGGATCTCAAAAATGATAATTAATGTATTTATCAATCAGTTCATTCAGCAATTATTTGAGCACCTGTTGTGGTCCACGCTCCTGACTAAGTGGTGGGATATGTCCGTTACTGAGCCAGACATGGCTCTTTGTCTTCATGAAGCTTAACATTCTAGTGAGGAAACCAAATAATTTAACCACTGTGGTTGAAAGAACTGAAGAATATTTAACCTAGAAAATAGGTTTGCCGACAGTCTAAGGACTGTGTTGTGGTTCACGCACATGGCTTGGGCTTCCTCGTGGTATGACGGCTGGGAGGCTGTTCATTTCATACTGATGCTATTCTATGTGATGTTTGTCTTTCTTTCTTTCTATCTATCTATCTATCTATCTATCTGTAATTATCAGAGAGAGTATGTGCAGGTGGAGGGCAGAAAGGAAAGGGGAAAGAGAATCTTTTTTTTTTTTTTGGGAGGGGGTAGAGAGAATCTCAAGCAAACTCCATGCTGACCATGGAGCCTGATGTGGGGCTTGGTCTCATGATCCTGAGAGCGTGATCTGAGCAGAAACCAAGAGTGGGATGCTTAACCCAACAGAGCCACCCAGGTGCCTCAGTTCTGTCGCTTTTCTACTCCCCCATCCACAGGTGAGCTCCCACCATGACTGGCAGTAGGTGACTCTGTCCCCTGGCCAGAGATGATTGGCTCAAGGGCAGACACCTAACTCAGGTGGAGCCAGTCACATTCTTGGATCCGTGGAGAAGGCTTGTTTACGGTAGTGTTAGAGACGAATGTCTGGGGACTTCTTCTGAGAAAACTGACCCTGAACCTGCTTGGTTTTTGAGGCTGATTTGCTTCCTCTTCCTTTTCCTTCCATTTCCCCAACCTCCCTCCTGCGTTTCCTCCTCTTTGTCCTTCCTTCTTCTCCTTCTTTATGTAATCAGATACCCCAGGATATTTCCAGTTAATTTCCTTTAACGCCAAAGCTTCCCAGAGTTGGTTTTCTTTACTCACAAAAAAAACTAAACCTTCAACTTTTACGAAGTCCAAGAGGGACTATCCCTGTCTTTTAAGACTCCCAAAGGATAAAACTATAAGACCAAGGATCAGAAGTCACAGTGGGAGAAATTCCAGCTGAATACATGAAAGAACTTTCTGAGGCCTGGAGACATATGAAGAATGGAGGTGGTGAGCTTCCTATCTTTGGAGGTTTCCAAACAAAGGCTGGTCATCCACTTAGTTGTAATGTCATCAAGAGGATTTAGGCATTAATTCAAAAATCCAACCGGTTGTTGATGACGATGATGATGGCAGCTAACGGTTTTGTTCACTTCCTGTTTCCCATGCACCATAATAAGTGTTTAACAGGCATTATCTCATTTAATCTCACAAGGTCATTCATCTGATGAGACAGATTTAAAGTCCTACTTGAGAACCCATGATCTAGGCTCCTCAGTTTGAAGTGCACCTTATTCCACTCCAGCCCCCAAGGCTCATAGGATTTCAGCATCTTTTCCTGGCTCCCAGATGAAAAGGGAAAGCCAAAACCTTGGGTAGTTGGGCCCTGCGTAATACACAATACTCCCCCCCCCCCGCCAAAAAAAAAATGCAGGCATCCTAGCTAGACATACTAGATTCAGAAGATGGTAAAAGCCAATCATCCTTGGAGCATAGTGAGTCCCATACAGGTAGGGGCAGCTCATTGAATATGTCCACCCATGTTGCTGGGTATGTGATTTTCTTCTTCTTTAAAAGATATTTATTTATTTATTTATTTACGAGAAGGGGAGCACATGTATGGGTGGGGGGAGGGGCAGAGGAAGAGGGGGAAGCAGACTCCCCTCTGAGCATGGAGCCCCGTGCTGGGTTCCATCTCAGGTGGAGATCTTGACCTGAGCTGAAGGTAGACGCATCACCGAATGAGTCACCCAGGCGCCCCTCTTCTTCTATTCTTTTGTTACACCTTCCAGTTTGAACATGGACCTGAATCATTTCTACTCTTTCTTTCGGAGCTCCGTTAGCTTTATGATAATAATTATTATTGTTGTCTTGTTTATCTTCTCACTGCAGAGCCTCCCTCCCAGGTCTGAATGATTCATTCTGTGTTGGATATTGCTACCGCTGCTGACAAAGGGTGTGTTTGCGTGGGGGAGAAGATTTGAATTGCCAATAGTCTGTTTGATGACTATTTCCCAGAAGCAGGCGTGATTAAATTCAGAAGTTTCTTTTAGAAATGTGCCTTAAAAAAATAAATCCCCAAACTCTACCTGATCATTTATCATTATTTTAAATCATAGGGAAAATTGAAGGTTCCTATCATTTCCTTAATTGAATAAAGGAGACAGACTTAGAAGGATCCTACTGAATGCTGAACAGACTCCAATCTCCTAATTAGAGTGTTTACCTGCAGAGTTCCCTTTGCGGAGGTGGCTCAGGGCCCTGCTTCTCTCCCCACCTGTTCCTGACCTGCTTTTGCATGCCTAGCAGCTTAATGCTGAGGCCAACCCAATGTGAGATTCTTTAACAGAATACTTAAGCCCATTCCCATTGTGGAGGGAACAGCCGATCTTCTAAAAATCTTCCAAGCTTGTATTAAGCCTATTATAACGTTTCCAAGGAGATGCAGTCCAGCAGAAGGCAAAGGGTGGTGGTTGTCTGGTGTTGGGACCTTGTTTACTGAACAGGGTTTGAAAAATCATCCCTTTAATTAATCATCTCCACTTCCCAGACCAGGTGGTGTTTGAATTTAGGAAGGAATTGTGTGCCTTCCATATACCATGTTTCTTAGACTCCCAGCTTTGTGGCTCTCAAATGAGGGTTTTCAGATAAAGAGAAGTGTGTTAAAATCTCCAGACCCGAGAATTCTGCTGGCTTGTCATACAGACACTGGCCCCTTAAACACTGGATGAAAGTTGGCTCCCAGACAGGGGATGGTGAATACATTTGGGGGGGGGTCCCTAGACGATGCTGATAATAATAGCTGAAGTGTATCAAGTGCCTAACTATAAGACAGGTATTGTGTTGGGGAGGGAGGAAACACTGGCTAATATTGTGCTTCTGTTATTAACAGAGAAGACAATACTGGGGGTCTCTCCATCTCTGAGCCATCAAGAATCTTCTCTAGCCATAGAGGAAAAAAAACTGTGAATACCCCAATTCTGGTGACATTTCCTGTAACTGCAAGGGGACTCTTTTTAGGAATACAGGTACCCCCTGAAGTAGGGGGCAAAAATCCCAGCAAATTCCCTGACCCTGGGGATGTATCTTTCTTGGTTTTGCTCACTGTTGATTTTTATTACCTAACGTTGAGCCTCTCATATATGGCACACGAGTCAGCAAACTTTTTCTGGAAGAACCAGATGGCAAATATCTCAGACTCTGTGGGCCATGTGGTCTTCCTTGCAACTATTTAACTCTGCTCTTAAAGCACAAAAGCAGCCATAGGCAATAAGTAAACAAAGAGGGGTGGCCTTGTTTCAATAAACCTTTATTTATAAAAGGAAGCTGCGTTTTGAGGACCCTAGTGTTTGCTGGTCCAGAGACGGCACAGAGTAGGTCCTCCATGAATATCTGTTGAGAAAGGAAATCTGAAGTAGGTCCGATAAATGGAATTCGAGACACAAAACCTATCTTTACAAAAAGTTTTTGGGGTCCCTGGATGGCTCAGTTGGTTAAGCGACTGCCTTCGGCTGGGGTCATGATCCTTGAGTCCCAGGATGGAGTCTTGCATCTGGCTCCCTGCTCAGTGGGGAATCTGTTCTTCCTCTGACCCTCCCCCCTCTTACGCTCTCTCTCATTCTCTCTCTTCCACATAAATAAAATTTTTAAAAATCTTAAAAAAAGTTTTTAACAGCCAATACCTGCTTCTTGTAGACATTTTAGAAAATAATAGTACATTAAGAGGAAAATCATGACTAAAAGATAACCTCGGTTAATAATTTGGTGTCTTTATTTCTTATTAGTCATTTCCAATGAATGCCTTTCTAAAATACAGGGTCAAGACCAAAATTTTAACGTATGACGATATGTAGTTTCTCTGCTTTATGGAAGGTATCAATGAAACCACCTTCCTTTGGGATGTACCGAAAGAGGCAAGTCTTCTGCTCCAGGGGATCTGAAGTCAGCCCAATCGCCTCCCAGTCCAAAAGCAGATTTTGGCGTAAGACCTGAAAAATCCTGAAGTGCTTTCTGGATCCTGAAGGCAGATTTAATTAAGAAGCTCAGTAGAATTTTGGCATGGAGTTCTGTGTTGCTTGTGTATGGGGTAACTCATCGAACCCAAACGGGACATTTCCCCTCTGGTTCTGGATGCTTGGGAGTGCCTGGAATGCATTTGCAAAGGCCAGAACATTCTGAGAATGTGTTCCTCTAAAATGGGCCAAGAAGGGCTGTGATGAATAGTTGAGCCACAGGAATTAATACATTAATAAACTAATAAATTGCTTTTTTTTTTAAGATTTTATTTATTTATTTGACAGACAGAGATCACAAGTAGGCAGAGAAGCAAGGCAGAGAGAGGAGGAAACAGGCTCCCCTCAGAGCAGAGAGCCCGATGTGGGGCTCCATCCCAGGAACCTGGGATCATGACCTGAGCGGAAGGCAGAGGCTTTAATCCACTGAGCCACTCAGGTGTCCCAGGACTTGTTTATTTCATGACACGGTGAGCCATAATCTTCCAGTCGCCCTCCCCCAGTACACACACACACACACACACACACACACACGACATCCCTGCATGCATCGTCTTGGGGGGTATTTGAACTGCCCTTGTCTAACACGAGTATAGCCTCTCTTGTCATGCACAGCCATTGCCCTGCTCACCTCATCTTTTTTCACCACTGCCCTGTCTCTGCACACACAGAATCAGCCCTCATACTTACAACTCCAAGATCAAGAGCCCCATGCTCTACCGACTGAGGCAGCCAGGCATCCGTGCGTTGCCCATTTCCAGGAGCCAGCAAGCTCATGGTCATCTAACAGAATTCCAAAGGATGCTGAGAAGCATCTAGTGCTCAGAAGACCTCTAGAACCACCAGGCAAGTGATGAACGCCTCTTCTCAAATTTGGGAATGGGCAACCAGCCACCAACCTGTATGTTTTAAAACTCTTAAATTATGGATATTTGGTGCGATGGGAAGAGAGGTGGCCAAATCATGGGCACGAGGCGCATTTGATATGCGTCCGTCTGGGCTCTTGCCATCTTTGACGAAGACTACATAGAATTCCACCCCCTACCCCGACACCTCCTCTGTTCTGCTCAAAGACCTATGATGGCCATTTACCAAATATACTGTACCCTGTCCCCTTTGAGCAGCTAGATGCTCAATCTGGGAGCCCCCCCTTCCACACTGGGAGGGGATAAACACAGGGGAAGAATGGGGGGTGCCCATCATGTGCTGTGTCCTCTCTGTTCAAGCCTTGATTTATTCTACCCAACAGCGTGTTCGTAGGTAGAGCATCTATATGTTACGAACTCCCCTCTTGCATCTGCCCCTTTTAAAGCACTTGAAACAGTGCCTGGTAGAAGGTAAGCACTGGGTAATTGTTAGCCATTCTTCTTCTTGGTCCTGGTGCTCCTTTGCTCAGCAGGGCTGTGGGAGCAGTAGCGTTCTTATGAGCTTTTGCTTTGGCCTCAGACAGACTTGCATTTGAGTCCCTGCTCTGCCTATATAAGCTGAGCTCTCTGGGGCATGCTATTTTCTGGTTCCTAGTTCCCTTGCCTGAGAAATGAGGGTGATGATAAAACCTTCCGTTACGGAGTTACTGTGAATGTGCTCAGCACAGAGGAGAGTCATTCTAGAAGATCCTGGGCTGGCACCAAGACCTCTCGCTAGCCAGAGGTGTTTGCCAGCTAGCTCTGCCAGCTGTGGAAAACATCTGGCCAACGATTCCTTCTATGAGTATTGATGGATGGTCTGTAGTGTGCTTGCTGGCGTTCTGGGCACTGGGGAAGCAGTTGAGAACTCACATCCCAGTTAGGAGGAAAGTAACAATAAACAGGTCAATAAGCAAGAAAGGGAATAGATAATTTTCGACAAAAATGAGCATTATGAAGAAAGTTAAGCAGGATGATACGAGAGGGATAGGAGGCAGGCGGAGGAGGACAACATTAACAGGGCGATCTGGAAAGAGATTAACGAGGGATGCCACTGGAGCTGAGGATGAAGAGAAGGACCAGCCAGGGCAATGTCTGGGAGTTGAGGACAGAGGAAACTAAGCGAGGGCAAATCTGAAATGACTTTCTGGCTGAAGTCTCCATTAGCTTCTTAGTCCTCACATTTCCCTCTCCTTAATAACAGGCAGCCTAAGAGCACAACATTCTAGACCAGGTCAGTCTGGGGACACCCAGTTCCAGGGAAGGACTTGGGGATGAATAGTGATCTTCAGAATCAGCGAGTACTGTTTGGGCTGCTGTTTAATTTTGGAAAGCCCTTCAGCCTCTGCTGGGCTTCTGTTGAAAACCAGAGCCTTGCTCTGCCCCAGGAACAGTCCCAGATGTGTATGAACACAGGTGGGTCCCAGCTCTGCTTGCTTTCCAGCAGGTGAGGGAAGAAATCCGTTAGACCATTCTGCAGGCTTCATCCCAGGGAGGGTCCAAGCCCCTGAGCCTCAAAAGATGTAGTTAATGATCCAGAAAGAGACTGTAGAGGCATTTATTCATTTAGTGAGCATTTGCTGAGCACCTTCTATGTGCCGGGCCATTATGTGGGTCATGGGAGGGGGAAGATGAGCCACAGGTATTGCCTGCTGTCAAGGAGCTCATTCTCCGGTGGGGAATCAAGTCATGGTTTTTCTAGCTACCGGCTGGTTGATTTGGGGCCATGCTGCTGCTTCTCTCTGGGCCTCAGCTCTCACATCTACAGGTCTCCACCAGGTGACGGCTAGGGTCTTCCCAGTAACGTATGATCCCAGGTGTACAAGGAAAGACCAAAACAGGGGCAGAACAGGAGCAGCAAAATCAGGGCTGAGGCTTGTAGGGAAGTCTTTTGGGAATGAGAATCAATAGAATCTCATGTTTTGTTTTGTTTTGTTTTTTTATACACTTGCCTATAGATTGAAACAGGTTTGGTTTCTTAATTAAGTAGAAAAACCTGCCATGCTCCCTGAGATGGATTCTCCGGTCTTTATTTTTTAAGTAAAAAAAAAAAAAAAAAAAAAAAAAAAGGCATAGTCTCAGAATTTATGTAAGTTTCCCATCAAATTTCCCACTGGATTTGGAAACATAGTTTTCTAAGTAAATGGAGAGAGAAACTGTGATCCTTAAGGACCTGTATGAATTCACTACACGGAAGCCATTCATCGTCAGCCCAACACATATATTTTGGGCGTATCTCACGTGTATGTGCTTGCTACCATTTTAGGCACTGGGGATACAGCAGTGAATAAAATTGTTAAGTTATTTTTTTTTTTGTCTCTCATGGTATTTACATTCCAGAATGAATGGCGCGGGGAGTAGCAGATAATAAGATAAACACATGAACAATATAGCAAGCAGGATGATGGGAAGTCATGTGGAGAAAAAGCAGCGAAGGGAGTAGGGCTGCTGTGGTTTCTTTGCTTGTGTTTGGGTTTAAAAAGGGTCCTCGGCTGGGAATGAGGACTGAGTGTTTAATGATTATGGAGTCTCTTTGTGGGGTGATGAAAATGTTCTGCAGCTACACGGAATCGTGGTGGCTGATCAACATTGTGTATGCACTCAGTAAAACAAGCAGCACATAGAAAATAGGTAATTTTATGTATGTGACGTTCACCTCAATAAAGAAAAGGCTGCCAGGGAAGGACTGGAAGAAAGGAAGAGAAGAGGTCCTTTTTATTTTAATTATTTTTGTAGACTACATATATAAGTGGGATCATACTTTTGTGGGAAATTTCTGGTGGCCCACATCTGCTGGGGTTACTCATGATACAGGACCGGTGCTATATGACCTGACCGACATGGCCAGGGTTGAAATAATTCCCAGCAGAGGCTCTGAGGAGTCTTCTGGGAGGAAGATGAGTAATCTTTGCACCATTACCTAAAGGAATGTATAAACTGTTGCATGCAGCTTGACCAAATTTATTTGTATGTATGTGTCTCTCTGTGTGTTTTCCTGCTACTGAGTAGGCAGGAAAGTCATGAGAAAGACCAGATCAGTAAAAAAATAATCTGCATTTTATCTGTATATCTGAGGGGTAATGTGTGTGAACCTGAGACTCCCAGATCAGTTCTGGATATTCACTATTTTGGACAGGCTATGGAGCAATGATAGTCCTTAGTTCTTGTAAGGTTTTCTAACAGGTATAGGACCTTAAAAATTTGAAACTCCAAGCTCCCAGCAAGTACAAGGAAAGTTGTTTTGTTTGTTGTAAATTGCAATAGGCATGCTGAGACTGTGGCAATCAACTCTGGCTGCTTTGGGGGTGGAGGGTTGTGGAGAGAAGAATGGGGGAGGTTACTTTGTTTTCATCTCTCACCAAGAGAGATGTTTCCTTGGGTAGCATCTGCACTCAACACACTTCTGGAATGCACCACCAACAGGCTGTGCCATTTGGACTAAGACCACTGCCAGGAAGTGAGACATGTAGGAACTGTCTCGTAGGAGGGTGTTTTTGCTCAACTAAATTCCTGTTGAATATATTAATGTGTGGGACAATAACAAACCATCCTACACTCTAAATTTGAACTGTAAAAGTATCTTTGCACAAAGACCCATACGCAGGTAATAATGATGTGACACCGTAATGGGAAAATATTATGTATAACCTGTTCGTCTATCAGAAGAAATTGTGGTTCATCCAAACAATGGAATAATAATACACATCATCATAATACAGTTGACTATTGAACAACCCCTTGCGCTTAAGGATGCCAACACCCTTGTGCAGTCAAAAAGCTGAAAATAGGGCACGTATTTTGTGGCTCAGTCAGTTGAGTGACCGACCCTTGATTTCAGCTCTAGTCATGATCTCAGGGTCCTGGGATCGAGCTCTGTGATGGGCTCTACCCTCTCTTGGTAGAGTCCTCTTGAGATTGTCCTTCTCTGTCTGCCCCTCCTTTCTCTCTCTCTCTCAAAATAAATAAATAAATCATTTTTTAAAAGTCTGCAAAAAACTCTGGACACCCCCCCCCCCAAAACTTAAACACTCATAGCCTACTGTGGACTAGAAGCCTTACCAATAGCATGGACAGTCAACACATATTTTGTATGGTTACTTGTATTATATACCATACTGTTACAGTAAAGGAAAGAAAATGTTAATAGGAAAGTCATAAAGGAAGAAAACACCTTTATAGGACTGTACTACATTTACTTAAAAAAAAAAATCTCTGTATTAGTGGGCCCACTCACTTTGAATCTGTGTTACCCAAGGGTCAGCCACACAGCTATTAAAAAAAAAGGCATACTGGGGTGCCTGGGTGGCTCAGTGGGTTAAAGCCTATGCCTTCGGCTCAGGTCATGATCTCGGGGTCCTGGGATCGAGCCCCGCATCAGGCTCTCTGCTCAGCGGGGAGCCTGCTTCCTCCTCTCTCTCTCCCTCTCTCTGCCTGCTTCTCTGCCTACTTATGATCTCTGTCTGTCAAATGAATAAATAAAAATATTTTAAAAAAGGCATACTGAAATAAAACAATCTTTAGAATATATCTGAAGACCTCTGTATAGAGTTTGTTTCCATCAGTATAGAAATCAGGCTGCGTATTTCTGTGTCTGTATCTGTGTATGCACGCCTACATTTCTACCTTTCTAAATCCATGTTTATACATATTTTGTTTGCTTTAAAAAAGCATATTTTCAGCAAGATTTGTAGGAATCAAATACTCTTTGTTGCCTTTATGGAGAAGAACTGGGGGTGCGTAGGAAGTCAGAAAGAGGGGCGTCTGGGTGGCTCGGTTGTTAAGCATCTGCCTTCAGCTCAGGTCATGGTCCCAGGGTCCTGGGATCGAGTTCTGCATAGGGCTCCCTGCTCAGCGGGGAGCCTGCTTCTCTTTCTCTCTCTCCCTCTATCCCTTTCCCCTTGCTCATGCTCTCTCTCTCAAATAAAGATTTATTTATTTATTTGACAGACAGAGATCACAGGTAGGCAGAGAGGCAGGCAGAGAGAGAGGGGGAAGCAGGCTCCCCGCTGAGCAGAAAGCCTGAAGCAGGGCTTGATCCCAGGACCCTGAGATCATGACATGAGCTGAAGGCAGAGGCTTTAACACTGAGCCACCCAGCTGCCCCTCTCTCAAATAAATAAATAAAATCTTTAAATAAAAAATCCTATTTGCTTGTATTCCTTAAATTATTATTTTTCTTATATTAGAAACTACTGGGTGGAGGCACATGTTTTCCCAATTAAAAAAAAAGTCAGCCACACACAAACACACAGTGCCTGCAAGAATTATGTATAGTGGCTAGAATACATATCTGGGGGACAGATGATCTCAGTCTGAATCCCAGCTTTGACCCTTAGTAGCTGTGTAGCCACAGCCAAGGTACGGAACCTCTAGGATCCTATTTCTTCCTTTATAAAATAACAGTAAAACTAGTAGCTTCTTCATGGAGTTGTGATAATGATTAAATGGGTTAGCACAGGTGCAAAGGTCTTAGCACTGTACCTTGCACAAGCACTGTTGGCGTGTTTAGACCATCGATACAGTACCGTAAGGCAGAGCTATGTCACGGATGGAGACTGATGGTCAAGGAGGTGGGGTAACTTGCCCCAGTGGCTCAGGGAAGAAGTGTGATAGCTGAGAAATTGCATTCTTTGGGCATCACCACTCCCCAGTTCCCCTGCGTAATTACCTGCATCACGAGTTCCCTCCCATTGTGGCCAGTTTCCTTTACGCTTCCAGGAGTCTGTGTGTGTGCTGGGCTGATATGTAGAAGGTGAGGATGAGAGAAGCTGCCAGAAAAGCCAGAATGGGGGGTTGGCTGAGGGGGTTATGTTGTGGGCAGGGGTGGTGGAGAAGAGACTGGGGACTTGGGAACCTGGCCTGGTCTCTGATGTGAAAATGGGATTGTGAGGGAGGCAGGCAAGACGCAGGTGAGACAGAGTGCTGTGATGTGTTTCATTAGTGGGTGTGTTGGGAGGGGAGGGACACTTGGATATCCAGTTCCACAATCTCCTGGGTCTTACATGGATTATAGGTGAACCATTCACCCACCAGGCAACTGAAACTTCCAACATAAATTATTCTCCTTCCCACCACTTCTGACAAGTGCCTCTGTGTCTCTGTAGTAGACTGCAACACTGGCCATATGCTTCTCTCATCAAGCAAAGCAGCCCATGTATCTAGCTTTTGAAAGAGAGACGCCCATATGATTTGTTTTGGCCAACAGAAAGTGGCAGAAGGGGCACTGCCCCTTCTGAGCCTAGGCCTCCATGCTCTTGATGTTTCTGAAACCCTCCATCACCTGTGAACAAGCCCAGGCCAGCATAACGGATGACAAGAGACCATTAATTGCAGATTCTTGTTGTCCCTGATACAGCCTCCCAACCAACAGCTACATGAGGCAAGTCAACCCAAGCGGCCCCAACTGGCCATCTGCTGAACACGGACACATGCAAGACCCACACTTGAGATCAGCTACACCAGCAGAGGCCAGAAGAACCTCCCTGCTGAGCCCAGTCCAAACTGCCGTGCCATCGTAGAACAGTGAACGGAAAAAATGATTGATGTCTTAAACCACTAAGTGATGGTGTCATTTATTACATAGACACACTGATACACGGACCATGGAGGGATAGGTAGCAAAGCTCAACTGGCCGAAACAGCCGGGAGCATCCCAGGCTGAGTTCTGGAAATTTTATTTGTCTCTCTGACCTCTAGTCGAGATTTTTCTGGATAAAGAGCACTTTGATTTTAGACTTCACTTGTCTCTGGTCATTGTTTCTTCAAGTAGGGCCAACTTTAAACCCAAGGAAAACCTGAAATGAGCCTCTTTCAGCAACCCAGGGAAAGGGACGTGTGGGCAGTTTGACCCAATGGTTTTTGATCTGTGATTATGAGAAATGACTGAGCTGGGGGGGTGGGGCTGGGTTAAAGCCTCTGCCTTCGGCTCAGGTCATGATCCCAGGGTCCTGGGATTGAGCCCCGCATCCGGCTCTCTGCTCAGTGGGGAGCCTGCTTCCTCCTCTCTCTCTCTGCCTGCCTCTATGCCTACTTGTGATCTCTCTCTCTCTCTGTCAAATAAATCAATAAAATCTAAAAAAAGAAAGAAAGAAAGAAAGAAAGAAAGAAAGAAAGAAAGAAAGAAAGAAAGAAAGAAATGACGGAGCTGGGGCAAGGAGCTACATTTCCAGAAATTACTACGCTGGTAACCCCGTCATATCCCACCAACTCTAATCAGCATATTTTATTTGTTTATATATACATGGATTTAAAAGAAGTACATTTTTATATCCTCACTGTGTTCTGGTTGAGCATCTCTTGGACACTCCGACTGCGTGTGGGTTTATTGACAGGAAGAACCGTCCGGTTGAAAGAAGTGTGAAACCCTCTGCCGTGTTGTGTTTTCTGGGTCCTTTTCGAAAGGTGGAAGCCTTTTCCTAAAAAGGTGATTTTGGCTGCAGTTTGGAGCCATCTGTCATCTCTGTGTCTGCCAGGAGGCTGGCCTGGCTGGAGGAAGGGCCGGGGCGGACTCCCTTGAGGTGGGAGGGGGTGGGGAGCACAGGAGAGAGATTTTGAGGGGTCTTAGTGACTCACAAGGTCTCGCCAGGGCCCCCCTCTGCAAGGTGTGCCCTTGTGGGCCTGAGGGAGTGTTGAGTCCCAGCTTCTAGCCTACCCCCAGCTGCTTCCCGACACTGTTCCTGCGTGAACCTCCCTCCCATACCCAGAATGTTCCCACCGCCAGGGGCTGTGGCCAGAACAGATCAAGCCGCCCTGACAATGGGGATTCTGACTGCTTCATTTTTCCTTCTGCTCTTCTCACATTCATGTCTTCTCCCCGGGGCCTGGTGCTGAGCAGCCCAGCCAGGGAAGGAGAGTTCTTCCTTCCTTCCTGCTTTGCTTTCCCTTCTCTCATCCATCTAGTCTAGTGTGTTCTCTCCTGTTGGTTCTTGCCTTCACACATGAGGGTCAGACACCGGACGAGGATTCAGGAGACTGGGCTCAGGATGCTAGCTCGGGGCCTCCCTTTCCTCAGCTGTGAAGAGGGGGTTGGTTTTTATTTTTGTTTTTGGTTTGGTTTTAGTTTCTACATATAAGCGACGTCCTACCATATTTGCCTCTCTCCGTGTGACGCATTTCACGAGGCCTAAAATCCCCAGGGTTCAGCCCTGTCATCACAAATGGCAAGATCCCCTTCTTTCAAATGGCTGAATAGTATCCCATTGGGGATGGATACCACAGTTTCTGTATCCATTCATCTGCTGACGAAACATAGGTGGTTTGGTCTTTTTTTTTTTTTTAAGATTTTATTTATTTATTTATTTGAGAGAGAGCTAAAATAAGTGGAACAGCAGAGAGAGAGGGAGAAGCAGGCTCCCCACCGAGGAGGAAGCCCAATGCAGGGCTCGAACCCAGGACCCTGAGATCATTACCCGAGCTGAAGGCAGACGCTTAACCGACTGAGCCACTCAGGCACCTCCACTTAGGTTTTTCTTATATTGTGGCTACTCTGAATAATGTTTTAGGGAACATGGGGAAAAATTTCTTCTTCTTCTTCTTTTTTTTTTTTTTTTTTGTATCTCTTGAGACAATGGTTGCTAACCACACTTGTTGTGGTCATCCCTTCAGAGTACATATAAGTCAAGTCACGGTGATGCACATCTCACACTTCCACAGTGTTATCGGTCAGTTATATCTCGGTAAAACTAGACAAAGAAGAGGGAGCCAGGGGCACCTGGGTGGCTCAGTGAGTTAAGCCTCTGTCTTCAGCTCAGGTCATGATCTCAGGGTCCTGGGATTGAGCCCAGCATCAGGCTCTCTGCTCAGCGGGGAGCCTGCTTCCTCCTCTCTCTCTCTGCCTGCCTCTCTGCTTACTTGTGATCTCTTTCTCTGTCAAATAAATAAATAAAATTAAAAAAAAGAGGGAGCTGGCCCCAGGGCTCCCCAAACTAGTGATCTGGAGTGGCCTGCATGGCTCGGTCCCATCAGGATGAAGCCTGCTCAAGGTTCTAACCAGAGGCTTGCTCTCTCTGTGTGACAAAGGAGATTAGCATGTGTCCAGCAGGGGTTAAACACAGAGCAACATTAACCTGAGATGTCACTTTTACATAATAAGAAGTTGCGGCGAACTGAGCGGGAGATGAGTTTCCCTTTTTGTGAATCTGTGTTTTGATGCCTTCTGTGTCTGTGTAACATGACTAGCCTCTGAGGACCTAGAGGAAAACACTGGGAAAGAGACTGATGCTCTAAACTTATCTAATTATTTAATAGCTGCACGCGGTACCTTTGTGGCATCTTTTAAATCCGCCTTCTTCTTTGTGGTACTGTGTCTGTCCCTGGCCAATGTCACTAGAAGTCCTAAGTGAATTTGGAAGTTGATCGTGTGAGGGGATCTGTAGCTCCCGCATAATCTCTCTGTCTCCCCTCCTGTCCACCATTGTTCCGCTGACGTCCATTGATACTAAGTACACACACATGGGAATACAGGCAGGTTGATGTCATATGAAAGGGAGTTCTTGAGCTTAATTGTTCTTAGACCCCACAGTGACTATGTGGAAGACAGAAGTTCGATAGCACCAGGTGCTTTGAGACCCACAGCTCTCGGGGCTCTCGAGGGACAAAGGGTCTTGCCCTCACAGAGCCGATGGGGCAGGAGACAACAGAGAAACACATCCATGGTGAGGGCGGTCGGCCCGTTAATGGCCTCTTGGAGGTGATGTCCCCGTCACCAGAACCTCGATTATGTCCTGTCACGTGGCAGGTGGGAATTAAGGGGGCTGACCAACTAACCTTAAACTAGGAGATAGATGACCTTGAATCAGGCAAGTGAACCCAGTGTAGCCATAAGGACTCTTAAGTGTGAAAGAGGGAGGCAGAAATCACGTCAGGGAGACAGCATAATGAGAAACACCTGACCGGCCATTGCTGGCCTTGAAGACGGATGGGCGACGTGAGCCAAGGCAGGCAGGAAGCCTCTAGAAGCTGGGAAAGGCAAAAAAATGGATTTTCCTCCAGAGCCCCCTGGAACAGAACAAAGTCTTGCCGACACCTTGTTTGTAGCCCACTGAGACACATCCTGGACTTCCGATCTCCCGACCCAGAAGATGATAAATTTGTGTCATCAAGGCCACTAAATTTATGACGGTTGGCTACAGCAGTCCCAGGAAACTCACACAGATCTCTCGGTTCCCCCTCTCTGCTCCAGAGATCCCTTTCTGTTTCCCCACGTGACAGCAGAGCAGTGACCCACGACCTTCAGGAGTCCTGGCCATTCTTGGGGAGAGGCTGGCGGACGTGTCGCGAATCTTCCTGTGGTTTCCGAAAAAAACCCCAACCCCCGTGAAAGACCCCCATATTAAACAGGGATCCAATCTTCAGGGACACTTGCAAGCTCCTTTTCTGTCCTCGTGTTGTAGGCTCCCCTTCGGAGCCTTGCCATATGGCAATGTTTTTCTGGGTTCCTGCGATGCCGACAGCCGTTTGACAAGAGTCACCTCGCTGAGGGCGCTGGGAGCAGGGGCGTGCTTTCAAAGGCCTTGATCTACGGTCCTTCTGGTTTCTCCAGGTGCCTGAAGCCTGGGGGTGGTGGTGGTGGTGGTCACCTGACGAGTGACCCAAGGGACCAGGGATGGCAGGGTACCAGTCACAAAGTAAGAAGGTGGAATTCTTCGTTACCATGACTTAGCTGTACCTCCTGCTTTTTTGTTTATTCATAGATATTTTCATACATTTTCACTGGGATGAGTAACACAGATACAGCAAAGGGAACACACAACACCTGGGAAAACCATGACCCAGGCAAGTGGCACAGAACACTTCTGGTATCCAGAAGCTTCCTTCTGCCCCATTCTTATAACTACTCCCTCCCTCCTTCCCAAATGCAGCCACTGTCTCACCTGCTCCCTCTCCCAACCTCCTCTTTTCCAAATTTCAAAAACGACATTGTGAACATTCAAACAATGTCCAAGCTACAGGTCAACGAACCTGGGGAGCCATTTCTTGTTAGCAATTCCTCCTTCGATGAAAATTGGGATGCAAGAGTTCAAAGATGGGGCTGTCTACAATAATCACATAAGTGACAGGTGCCCACCACATGGCTTACGGAATGAAACACGATCGCTATGATTGAAGCCCCACGCCTTCCTCTTCCTGGAAGAAAGCTCTCATCCCCCAAGCTTGGTGTTTATTAACTCCGTGCATTTTATTATTTTTTTGCTACCTAGTGATAGATTGTTTGGTTTTCCTTATTTTCACACCTTATCCTACTGTGCCTATTGTGTTTTGCTCCACGCTGCTCAGCATTTTAAAACACCTTCAGCCTCTTTGGATTTTTTTAAAAAAGAAGAAGAAAGTCTCTTTCATCTCTGTCCTATCCCCAGAGGTAAGGCGGGTAGGGGGTTGGCGCCTATTAAGTCCCCAGCCTTCTCTATGCAAGCACATACCTGCAAAATTGGGTCCTCAGAACGGTTAGGAGCCCAGGCTCCGGATCTAGAGGCCAGCTCCATCACTTTGCAGCTCTGTGACCTTGGGCAAGTTTCTTCCTCTCTCCAGGTTTGATTTCACTCAACTCTAAAATGAAATGATAAAAATAGCTATGCTAAAGTGTTGGTGAGCAGATTCAACGAGGTAACAGATGGTAAAGTACTTACCTTAATAAGTGCCTGAGAGACTGTGGCTCCGAAAAACAAACTGAGGGCTTTGGAGAGGAGGGGAGTTGGGGGTCGGGAGAGCCTGGTGGTGGGGATTAGGGAGGGCACGTACTGCATGGGGCACTGAGTGTGGTGCATAAACAATGAATTCTGGAACACTGAAAATTAAAAAAAAATAAATAAACATTTTTTTAAAAAGTGTCTGGGGGTGTCTGGGTAGCTCAGTGGGTTAAGCCTCTGCCTTCAGCTCAGGTTGTGATCTCAGGGTCCTGGGATGGAGCCCCGCATCAGGCTCTCTGCTTAGCGGTTGGCCTGCTTCCCACCCTCTCTCTGCCTGCCTCTCTGCCAACTTGTGATCTCTGTCTGTCAAATAAATAAATAAAATCTTAAAAAAAAAAAAGTGCATGTATCAGCTGCTCAGTAAATGTTTGCTGTGTTGTTGGGTTATTCTGTAATGTGCTTTACCCATTTAACAATCTATCATGCCATCTTCCCATGTCTGTAAATAGAGGACTGTCCTACAATGGGTAAACACACACTCACGTATGTGTTTGTGCATGCACACATACACTCACACACACAGTACCTGTAAAAAAGGTCTTGTTTGGAAACTCCCTATTCATGATCAATTTCATCCTATTTCACTGGCCACCTTGGAGCACCCCCTGCTTTTGCACTCTGTAACCAGATGTCTAGGCAGGTGGAAATATATTCATCATGTACTCTAGGAGTTCGTAGCCAAGTATGACAACCCCAGTCCCCGCAGCCTCCTAGACAGAACATGAAGGATGAGTCAACTTGGATCAAACATCTTTTTTCACTGACCCTCTCACTGGTTTTCAGCATTTCTTCGATGATAAATGTAGGCAACAAACAATAAAAGAAATAACAATTGCTGTGACTTTGTCGCCGTTGGAAATCATAGCTATTTTCATATCTCATTTTAATTGTTACGGCATCTCCAAATACCCTCACGCTCACCACTTCTTTGAAAATTACGCTAGTTGTTAGACCCGCTGCTAGGGTTTTTTTTCCCCTTAATGTGCTAATCAAGACTAATGTGTTCTGCATACATATTGCTCTATCACTACTTTAATATTTCCATAATAGATTTCAATATGATTACTCTTCTTAGTAGTCCAATGGACCCCGTTTTCTTCATTTAAAAACTATTACCCTGAAAGCGTCTAGAGTCTTTGCCAAGTTGCCAGAGGGACCCATGTTGCCAGAGAGATTATGAACCCCCCTTCATCGTAAAGGGGAATTGAGAGGCAGGAGGAGAAGTCTTGCCTTTGTCCCTTATTTCTTATATCACCCTAAGTATTCCTTTCACTTTTCAGGACCTCCATTCTCTCATCTGTACAATGGGGGCATTGATCTTCCTAGATGCTCTGTGTCTAAAATCTTCTCCAGCTTGGTTAGACATGCTGTGTTTTTTCAACTCACCACATTTTGTAAGTGTAGTCAGTATTTGTCATATGTTTTGGCTGCTCGGAATCTGAGGTCTTTATGTTCAGAGGAATCTTCCAAACGATGAGGCTTAGTCTGTGAAGCTGGGCATGGCAGGCACCTGCTTTCCTAGTCTCCTCGGCAGTGACCCATCCAATGACTTTGCCAGTCAAATATATCTGATATAGACTTTGAATCAGAAACTGGTGAAGAAGAAAGACATTGGAGAGTTCATATTGGAGAGGAAAAACAGCCACTTCCTTATTCTAGAGTTTCCAGGACTACACTAGGGTACCATGTTGATCTGTTGGGCAGATACAGAGTCTTCACTGGCATAAGTCTAAGAACGAATGTTTCATACTATGACTGGTTCTGTAGCCTTCAAATCTGTAGTCTTCCAGCCCTGCTGGAGATTGTACAAACTACCCAACATCCTTTAAGTAAACTTCTTCCTTCTTAAAATAACCAGAGAATTCCTGTTGCTGGTAATATGAGTCTTGGGCTTAAGGGATCTTGGAAGGCATAAAACCCATCGTTTTGGAAATCCACATCTGAGATTTCAGATTCTGAGTTTCTCTCTCCTTTTCAAAAGTGGGATTTAGTATGCGTGTAGTTTTTCCACAGCAAATGAATAATGGAGAATGATCATGGGAAGACCCATGGTGTGGTAGCCCTTCTCCAAGATGGCATCCAATGATCTCGGCCCTCTGATAATCACATCTGTAGGGAATCCTTTTCCGGAGTGTGCCGAGGTTGGTCTGCGTGACCAACAGCAAGCAGCAGGAGTGGTGGGTATCATTTCTGATACTAGGTTATACAAGATTGCAGCTTCTGTCCTAGAGGCTCTCTCACTCTCCTTCTGTGGTGGTTCACTCACTTGAGGAAAAACCAGCCGCCATGTTGTGAGTAGGCCCATGGAGCAGCCCACATGGTGAGGAAATGAGGCTTCTGACCAAAACCCAGTGAAAACTGAGTTTTGCCAACCAACCCATGGGTGAGCTTGGAATTAGATTTTGTACATCATTCGAGTCTTGAAATGACTGCAGCCCTGGCTGCCTACTTGACTGAAACCTCACAAAAGACCCCAAACTAGACCACCCAGCTGAGCTGCTTCTAAGTCCCTGACCCTTAGAATGTGAGGCTATCTATCTATCCATCTATATATTTTTTTAAGCAGGGGAGAGGGATCATTTGTTACACAGTAGTGGATAACTTGAACATAAGGTTAAATTAAATGTTCTTGCTAGTTAGTATGTGTAGCTCAGAGGAAGCAAAAAGCATGATACAAGAGTAGTTGTGAACAGTGGGATGAGTCTCTCTCCTATTGTGTAGACAGTACAATATATTATAACACACAACTGAATAATAGCCATAATATATATAAACAATTCCTACAAATTAGTATGAGAAAGATTTACGACCCAATAGAAACATGTTTCTGTGGCCTTGGGTAAGTCACTTAATTGTCTCCCCATTTGTATAATTGGGTTAACTCAGAGCCTTTTTTTCACAGAGTTCTTAGAGTCATGCCTGATACAGAGTAAGTACTATGTAAGTGTTGGTTATGCAAAACAGATTATTTCCACAGAGAAATACTGGATCATCTCCTTTATATGTGGAATAGAAAACAGTCACACTCACAAGTACCAGGATGGTCATTGCCAGGGGAGGTGGGGGAGGCGGGAGAGATGGGGAGGTGTTGGTCGAAGGGTACAAACTTTCAGTTATGTGGAGTGAATAAATCCTAAAAATGTAATGTCACAGCAAGGCTTAAATAGTTAACAACAATGTATTGTATACTTTAAATCTGTGAAGAGGATAGATCTTAAATCTACCTACTCAAAACACATATACACGCACACACACACACACACACACACACAGGCACATGGGCACATACATCCACTGGTAACTTTGTAGAGGTAACGGATGTGTTAATTAGTTTGATTGTGATGTATATAAACACAATGTATATATATTCACACCTAGACATAGTCACAATGTACAAAACTTCAGGTTGTGCATTTTAATTATCTAAAATTTTATATACAGAAGATATTTCAGTGAGGCTATTTAAAAAAAAGATTAAAACGATTTGTTGAAAATAGAAAATAAAAACCCCAGATAGTCAGAAAAATAGCTATAAAATAGACAATAAGTTTGATCAGCACGAGGGGAAAGAGAGCTCACAGGGAGAGGGAATCTTCTAGAACTTGGCATCCCTTGGGAGCAATCCTGGGGCCTTCTCTAAGGAGAGTTTTCTCCCCCACAGGTTTCCGGCAGAAAAGTGTCCCCATCCCGGGCTGCGTCTGAGTCTAGCCTGTTCGGCATAACAACAGCAACAGCTGTGTTCTCCTTGGGGACAATGGTCTGACCTCAGAGGGACTGTGCAGGCAAACGGACTTATTTTTAGAACATCTCATTTCTCCTCAACGGCAGGCAACTGGAATGTCTGCATGAACCATTCTGAGGCTGGATGTGAATGGCGGAATGAAAACCTTTAATTAAGAGTCAAAGACTTTAATCTGCCTATAACTTGGTTTTATTCCTAAATCCTGCAATTTTTGGTAAGAAAAAAAGAAACGGAGAGAACACAAAATGCCATCCAGTACAAAGCCATGAACATGGTGAGCCAAAACAATTGTAGTCTCTTTGGCAATTAAACCCTCCACTCTTCTGATTGCTGCGAGAAAATGTGTTTTTCTCTCCCCATGTGAACTGCACGCTCTCGCCAGTTCTGCTGACTCAGCACCGAATCTATTTCCTCCTCTGTCCTGCAAACACCCCTGTGCTCGGCGGCCTCCGTCCACTTCTTTCCTTCCCGGCCCCCTTCCTCCTGGGTATCCCCCATGAGCCAGCTAACAGAAACGAGGCCTCATTTCTTTTTTTTGGCTGCTGAAAAATAGGAGAAAAAAGGGCATCACATCTTTTTAAAAAGATGCCGATTTTCCACAGTTTGTGGGAAGAAGGGGGGGGGCTTGTGTCGGAGATGCCAAGGGCTTGACAGGATTGAAAGGGAGGAGAAAAGCTCTTGAGTTTCTCATTGTAATTAATGTAAGGTCTGCAAGCACTCACCTTTGGAAGCCGTCGGAGCTGTGGGGAGCTTGTGCAGCCAAGTAGACAGAATTGCTGAGGCAGGAGAGAAGCGAGCTTTTAGTGGTTGGGACTTGACTCCAAGCTAGGAGAGTAGCTCATCAGGGCAGAAGAGGGGCTCAGGCAATGGAGGAGAAGCCCCGGGGAAGACCGGGGGTCCCCAGGCACACGGGGTGTGCTGTGGATGGGGACAGCTTCCTTCCCACGAGTTGAAAATTCTCCCTGCTACAAAGAGAATAATTGGAAGACCAGGGGGCTCATATCAGAGCGAGAGAAGGGGGAAACACAACAGGATTCATATAGGTCTTACGACATACTAGGTAATCTCGTAGGTTAGCAGTTGGTAAATGTTTCTGTGCTGGACCAGACAGTGGATATTTTAGGCTCTGTGGCCCATAGGGTCCCCGTAGGAACTACGACTACCCAACTCAGCTTTGGTCCTTGGTATGTAAATGAGTGGGTAAAATCAAGTTCCAATAAAACTTTATTGTTTATATAACACTGAAGTTTGAATTTCATTTCTCATGTGTCATGCAATACTCCCCTTTTGATCAACCCCCCCATCTTTAAAAATACAGAAATCGTTCTTAGCTTCCTGACTGTAGAAACAGGTGGCAGGCTGGCAGTATGTGGCCCCTGGGTACCAGCTTGCTGATGCCCTCTGCTAGACGCTTCATATACGTGTTCACTGTTTCAGTCCTCCTAAGCCGAAATAGTCTCCTGGACAGATGAGAGCCCAGACAGGTAAAGTTATTGCCAGGGATCGCCGTTATGGGTTGAATTGTGTCCCCATCTCCCCCAAATTCACACAATGAAGTCCTAACACCCAGTATTTCTGAAGGAGACGTGATTTGGAAGCAGGGTTCTTGGACATGTCATTAGTTAGGAGGAGGTCATCAGAACGGGTCCTTCTCTAAGACGACTGGGGTCCTTATTCAAAAGGGGAAGTTTGGACCTAGAGAGGCACCCAGGGAGAACACCACGTGAACATGAAGGCAGAGATCTGGGTGATGCTTTGGCAAGCCAAGGAATGCAAAAGATGGTCTGGAAATCACTAGAACCGAGGCAAGACCCATGGGAACAGATTGCTCTTAGGGTCCCCTGAAAGGAGCCAACTTGGCTTGGTTTTGGAACTAAAGAATTGTGAGGGGATAAGTTTCTGTCATTGAATGCACCCAGGTGGGTCCTTGGTTATGGCAGCCCCGGCAAAATGCACGTGGTTGCTCGGCCAGTAAGAGGCCTGTCTGGGGTTCACAGACAGTTTGACTGCAGAGTCTGGGGCCTTGACGCTGTGCTATTCATTCTGACCATAACTTTGTAATAAAAATGAAATCCGGTGTGGCTTTGGAGCGGACAGAACGAATTTCAGCTCCTGTCTACAATTTCTATAGGCTGTGTGCCCTTGGGCAAGCTACTCAACCTCTCTGAGCCTCGCTTTCCTCATCGGTCAAGGGCGAATTCCCAGAGAGCCAGGTGATAAGGATATCATGTAAGAGACCTAAGATAACCTATAAGGCAACTAATTTAAAAAAGCACACGGCACAGAGAAGGTGCTCGATGGCTGCTCGTCATTTTTGTTATTCGCTTGGCTATCCTCAGACTGTCTTCTTACAAGTTCTCCAGTGTCACCGGAGCGGGTTTTGCAGCGATTTCCCGGGGTAGGTCCTTCCAGCTCTCCAGTCCTCAGCACCGTCCGTCAGGCTTGACGCTCGGTTCAGCCTTACGTGGGGAGGGCCCGGACTAGGACACACCCTCATGACCTCATCTCTACTAATTTTATTGGGTAGAGCCTTAGTTCCGGATGATTCCGTTGGAGGAAGCCTTCGAGAGGACGTGACCTGCGGGGGAGCCTTGGGCTTCTCACGCCGGCGCGTCCTTGAAATGCACAGGCTTTCGCGCACGGCGGGCCATTTCCAAGGACCCAGCCGGGAGAGCGTGAGGTCCTGTGCAGACCCTCCGGGCGTAGATGAGACCGACCCCCCCGTTAAGGCCCCCACGAGCTGTGAAAATCCTGGCAGATGGAGCGGAGATCTGCTTGTCTGTCCTGCAGCCTGGGACAAGCCTCGCGGGTAAGTCCCTTGGGGTCTTAACTCTGCCACCCAGCCCTCTGGAGGGGCCTCTCTCTTTTGCTCTGGCTCTGCCTTCTGTGCATAGAGCCAGTTTCAGGTTTCCGCCCGGAGAACTCTGGAGGTTTCGAACCCAGCAGGTACCGTGCGGCTGTGCGCAAGGCAAGAGGGCTCACCTGTTGGGCGCAATGAAAACCACCTGTTGATTTGATCCGCTCATTCGCTGCTTAGCGTTTGTGATGCAGGGTGGAGGTGAGAGGGCTCGGAAGGAAAAGTTAGGAGCCGTCTGGTCAGGAGGCCATGGCCCAGGGGACCTGAGAGAGGAAAAGCTCTGGAGGCCCTAGGTTGCAGAAAAGGTGCCTGGATGTTCCCTAAAAGCTCTATTTAGGCGGCACTGTCTTCCACTGCCTGGTCTGTTGTTTATGCTCAGGTCACAGACCTCACCTTCTCTGACTACACGAAGTTCCCAGTTTGGGTTCTTGAGACCAGATAGGAATTTGTTCATTCGAAGGAAGAGAAAATTCTGTGCTCCCATGCCCAGCTGTGAATTCCTGGGTAGAATTCTATCAATGGAATTTTTTTTTTATTTAAAGATTACTTATTTATTTATTTGACAGAGAAAGATCACAAGTAGGCAGAGAGGCAGGCAAAGAGAGATGGGGAAGCAGGCTCCCTGTGGAGCAGAGAGCCGGATGCGGGGCTCCATCCCAGGACCCTGAGACCATGACCTGAGCTGAAGGCAGAGGCTTAACCTACTGAGCCACCCAGGCGCCCCTACCAATGGAATCTTATCCAACCCGACAGGCAGCAGAGAGCAGAACACTGGCAGAACCAAGCCTGGATCCCAGGCAGGTGAGTTTTGATCGAGATCCAGAATGTAGACAGTGACCGTTGTCAGAGCCCAGAGGAAACCACTTGTGAAATTATGGCCATGGGCGTCGGTCTTAGGAAGGACCTCAGTACCTAATGGGGGAATGTGCTAGAGAAAAGGAAGAGAGACACACAAAGGGAGGAAAACAGCAACCAACTTGGCAGAATCTAGACAGAAACCCTGCTTTCGGTTCTACGACTACCACTTTGTAGCTGTGTGATCTTGAGGAAATTACTTAGCCTCTCTGAGACTTAGTGTTCTAATCTTTAAAATGGATTAAAATTAGTAACAGCTACCTCGTAGCATTGTTGTCAGGGTTAAATAAAAATACTGGAATAATAACACTGATCATTCAGGGTGGTAAAAAGCCTAGTAGGACACCTGGTCAAAGTACGTGCTTAATAAATGCGGATGAGGAATGCCTTTGGTGCTCTGCCCAGATCCACTTGGATTCCATTTTTGTGTGACCCCTGGCTTCGGTCCATTTCCACTTCCAGCAGCTCATGCGTGCAGCTCTCTCTTGGAGAGATCCATGGTCTTGGATTAAGGAGCCCAGAGGGCAGCTTAAACCAAGGACTGGAAGACCTACTTCATCTGCTACTGCTTGGGATAGCTTGGAAGTGTGACTTACACTTCTGAGTCCCCTGTGGCATCAGACCAAAGCCCCCCTTGGTGGGGTTCTGCCTGGGTTTGCAGACTTGCTTGATCGACACCTTCTTCCCCTGTCCTGCCTCCTCTCTCTCTTTCTGGTTTCTCCTGGACATTCCTTTAATGGATCCCTTGCACACAAACCCTGTGTCTGGAAAACTCAGTTTAAGAGCCACAACCCTTTTCATGTTACATGCTAGTCTGAGTTTGGAGCTTCTGGAAGGAAACCAATCAACAAACAAGAGAAGACACCAAAGTCCTTTTTGCATAAAAATTAAAGGACCGATCTCTAAGCAGACGACAAAGGTGATGTCTAGAAAGAAATCATTTTGGGGAGGGATGAGATCAAGGTTGTATCTGGTAGAACTTGAACCAGAAGACTGAGTTTGGGGTTTTGATTGAAAGGTTTTTGGCCTTCCAAGGGGGGAGTAGGGAAAAAGAGGGTCATTAGGACTTCATCTGCTGTGAAGAAGGGTGGGGCAGATCAGAGCGCCGTAGTATTTCCTTTTGCACGTAGCCTTTTGTTCTTCTGTTACCAGTCCAGGTAGTGGTTTCAGTTCCAGAAATTATCCATGAGAAGGGATTCTTGATGCCTGATTGCTTTATTGTCCTGTCCCCCCCTGCCCCCCATGGAGATACTTACCGAACAAACGTTTAATAAGCAAATAAATAAGCACGAAACAACCATGTAACCTGTCCTGTGGCTCAAACTGCCTTTTACACCTTCATCAAAAATCAATGGGCTGGATGTGTGTGGATCTCTCTCTGAACCCTATTTTCTGCTTCATTGATCAAGGCGTCTACCCTTTTGTCAATGCTCCCGGCTGTAGGGCTGTGGCCAGGACCTCTAGCGCAGTGTTAATGAGGATGGATAACCCTTGCCTTGTTCCCGACTTTAGGGGGCGAGGGCTCAGACTTTAGACTTTTGCCGCTGAGCAGGATGTTACCTGTAGGGTGGTTATTTTATTATTTTATTGTATGATATGTTTATTTTATTAGACTGGGCACCTGCACGTGCATGGGAAGAAGAGAGGGGGGAGGAGAGAGGGAGAGAGAATCTTTTTTTTTTTTTTTTCAAGATTTTATTGACATCCCAGTTAGCTCACACATAATGTCATACAGTACGGGTAATATTAGTTTCGGGGGTAGAATTTGGGATTTAGTGATTCATCGGTTGCATACAACACCCAGGGCTGATTCCATCAAGTGTTTTCCTTAAAGCCTATCACCCAGTTACCCCATCCCCCCATCCACCTCCTGTCCAGCAGCCCTCAGTGTGTTTCCCTGTATTTAAGTCTCTTAGGGTTTGTCTCCCCTCTTGGTCATATGCAGGGTCCAAGCCTACCATAGAGCCTGAGGCGGGGCTCGATCTCAGGACCCTGAGATCATGACCTGATCTGAAATCAAGAGTCAGACGCTTAACCAAGGGCACCATGCAGGCGCCCCTGAGGGAATTACCTTTAATTCCTGTCTGGTGGAGAGATCTTGCTCTGAGGTTTGCTAAGAGGTTTTCCCTCTTCAATGTCTTCCTGTGGTGAAACACGGAGATTGATGGCTGAAGGCTGAACCAACTTCATGTTCTCAGGGTCACGATGCTCGGTCCTTGCTAGAGCTCATTTGCTAATGTTTTTGAGGTATTTGAATCCATGTTCGTTGGGGACATTGGTCCGCAGCTGCGTTATACAATCCAGTAATCTCTGGCTTCGTGTGCTATATAAACTTAAATATAAATAGATTAAATTATAGCATAAATTTAAAAATTGGTTTCTTCACTTAATAGTAGTCCTATTTCAAGAGCTTGAGAGCCACATTGGACAATGCAGGTATTTCCACTATGGGAGGAAGTTCTATTGGGCAGCATATTTCCAGTTTCCTTTTCTTGCTTACTTTCTTGTTTTTCTTTTTTTTTTTTTTGTAAATTTTTTTGCCTGGTTTGCTGTTGGTGTAATGCTTGCCTGAAAAATGAACTGAAAAGTCTTTTCTCATTTCCTATTTCCTGGAAGTGTCTGCGTAGATCTTGAGGCAGGGAAATATGGTGTATCTTGGGGGCTGTTCTGTGTGCACTAGAAAAACCTGTGTGTTCTCTTGTTGGGTGGCGTGTGTTGCAGCCGTGTTGGCTAGGTTAGGTTGGTTGATCACATTGTTCGAGGCTCGCATCCCTCTTTGTTTTCTTCCTGCCTGTCCTAGCAAGGAGCCTTGAGCACTCATTTCCCCCATCCTTGTGCATTCATCTATTTCATTGTATCCATCTTCCCTGCTGATACTTTGAAACTCTTGTGTGTGTATTTAGACAGGTCGGAGGATTGTGTCTTATTGGTAAACCGATCCCTGCATTGTCATGCACCTGTTTGCCTTCCCCAGAGGGTCTAAACCTGTGCCCTGTGTTTGCTGCCCTGCTCCATGGGCTTGAGGTTTTAGAGCTGTTGGGGAGAAGGTTCTGGATGTGGGCTTCTGCACTGATCCCAGCAGCCTGGGTTCAGTCTGAGTCTGAACCACCAAGGATCGCTCTTCCTAGCATTGTACCCAGCTTCTGAGCTGTGTCTCCACGTACCCACTGGATGTCTGCAGAGAAAAGAGGGGAGGAGCCTGCCTGCCTGCCCTTCATGGGAGCTCAGGCTGCTGGGTCTCCCGGTCCCCCGGGATGTTGGACCTGTTTAAGGAACGTTAAGTTTTCGAAGCTTGTCCGCCTTTGTGTTGTCATCGAATTGGGGGAGTAACGTTCCTTCCAGCTCTCTACAGCCTGGGTAGAAGTGAAATTCTACGTGA
The DNA here is from genome assembly GCF_022355385.1 of Mustela nigripes. Lineage (NCBI taxonomy): Eukaryota > Metazoa > Chordata > Mammalia > Carnivora > Mustelidae > Mustela > Mustela nigripes. Next base: position 28,232,874 of record NC_081567.1, read on the forward strand.
TTGATAATTTAATAGCTTTTTTGTTCTAAAAGTGTTTTTTGCAAATTCCCAGAAAAAAAAAAAGAGGTCATTTTAGTATTCAATGAAAAGTATGCTTTAATTAAAAATGGAAAGGATTTCAGTTTGGGGAATGCGAGGACGGATTCATTAGTGCTGTTAAAGGGTGCATAATTTCCGAACAGTATTTTGCAAGCCAGGTTTTAACCCAGAGAAGGAATTTTTGGAGCTCACTTAATAAGGCACTGGAAAGCAGGTTTCTTCAAAAACTGCTGATAAACCTTTCCCCGGCTTGGTATCATTTGTTTAATTGCAATTTTGCCATAGTGACATCGCTCTGGCTAAAGGTATGGCCCTATTAGGTGGTATCTACCTATCCTTTGCCTTGGCGGGTCCTCAGGTACAATTTTTTTTTTTTTTTAATAGAGCTCCCTCCCTTTCAATAATTAAACCTCATGTTCAGTGTGTGGTTCGGGCATAGAGATCACAGGGAAAGAGAATTAGCATGCAGGTAAGTCTCAGAAAGGGTGAGGACTAGGAGTTGCAGAGAAGAGTATGTTGCTTAATAAGGATAAAAAAGCAGCTTTTACTTTATACAGAGTCGTTAATTAGAGTCAGGGGCCCTGGAGCAAAGGCCGTGTTTCTAGGAAAGGGTTTCTTTATATTTCTGGGACTTGTCAGCCAACCAGGTCTTAGGGGTGGCACATAGACCATTGATTAATTAATTTCCTTTTTCCTTTTTTTTTTTTTTAAGTATTTATTTATTTGTGAGAGGGAGTGAGGTGGGGAGGGGCAGAGGGAGAGGGAGAGAGAAACCCCAGCAGACCCCGTACTCAGTGTGGAGCCTGATGTGTGACTCGATCTCACAATCCTGGGATCAAGACCTGAGCCGAAAGCAAGAAGTGGATGCTTAGCCCACAGGCACCCTTAAGTTAGTTTCTCTTAAGGAATGCTGACTCCTGGAAAGTCCAGCTGGGTATACTGGAAGGAGCTTTTGGGATATCTCTGCGGACAGCAGTCCCATTGTGTACTATGTGAAGCAGTGTCTCTGCCCTGGGGCTGGGTTGAGACAAACATGCGTGTTAACGCTGGTGTTTCTCCTGTGTGACCTTGGGCAGGTCACTTAAGGTCTCTGACTGTCAGTTTGCTCACCAGGGAAATGGGCTGATAATCCTCATGTCTCCGCATTATTTGGTGGATGAAGTGCTGAGACCTATAAAACACGTGACACGAGGCGTGACACTTAGGAAGTGCCTGGTCCGTGAAACTTCCCTTCCCCTTCCCCCTTCGGAGCTCACTGTCCACCAAACCCTGGCCCCAGCATCTTGATTTTATGAGAATGCACCATTTTCCATTTGCAGTTTTAGGAACCCGGAGGCACTTTTGTTGAATGGGTTGAATTTCGCCTTGTTCCCTAAAGGTGATTTCATTGTGCGGGGTATGATTTTACCAATGTTTAATAATCGGGAGGGAGACAAACCGTTAAGAGACTCTTAATCTCACAAACAAACTGAGGGTGGCTGGGGGGAAGTGGGGGTAGGGAGAGGGTGGTGGGGTTATGGACATTGGGGAGGGTATGTGCTATGGTGAGTGCTGTGAAATGTGTAAGCCTGATGACTCACAGACCTACACCCTGCGCAAATAATACATTATATGTTAATAAAAATAATTAACCAAAAAAACAATCATTTCCTTTGTACAGCTTAGAGGTTGGAGCGGCTGTCCCCTTGGTGGATCGCTGTGGCTGATTCTCTCCCTTGGTGGGCGCTAAGCTTTATGCCACTGGGGTGTGGGATTCCAAAAGGCTTGGTTCCTGCTTTAACAGTTTATTAAATTAGCTAAGATCGTCTGGGTCACCCTGACCTAGGTCTGAGTCACGGCTTCGCCGATTCCTAGCTATCGTGGCCAATGTAAATTCCTTTGTGTGCGTTTCAGTTTTCTTGGTGACTACCCGGAAGAGGGGTACCTTACCTACTTCATGGGGCTGTGATATTCAATGAGATCACACACTTAGAAATGTTTCTATGAACCGTTTATTGAATACTTAGTATTGACTGGCTCTGGGCTAAGCACCTTATATAGACTGTGTACTTTAATAACCATTGCAACTCTGTAAGATAGGGGATATTATTTTTTTAAATAGATTTTATTTATTTATTTGTCAGAGAGAGAGAGAGAGAGAGAGAGCGAGAGCGAGTGAGCACACAGGCAGAGTGGCAGGGTGGAGAGAGAAGCAAGCCCTCTGCTGAGCAAGGAGCCCGATGCAGGACTCCATCCCAGGACCCTGGGATCATGACTTGAGCAGAAGGCAGCGGCTTAACCGACTGAGCCACTCAGGCATCCCAGATAGGGGATATTATGATTCCCGCTTTCCTGGAGAGGAGGCGGGGCTCTGGAGTAGCCAGGAGGTGGTGATGGGACGTGAACCCACTCCATGCTCCTAACCCTGTGTCTCTGCTCCCTTAAAATTCCTTTATTTTCTGCTTCTTTCCCCCAGACAAGGCAATTTAGAAAGAACTGTTGGTATTGGGTGACATATTCGTGGATCGCGTGCCTAATCCTGCCTTCTGAGAATGCTTTGGGAACTTTTCAGCTACTCTCAGAATGGTGAAAGCAGCACAAGAGATTTTGGGGGACAAACTCCCCAAATGGTGACTCTTAACTCCCCGGTATCTTAGGCATTTGAAACCTTAAGGTCTGTAAGCCTTCCTTCCGCAGGGGCCAAGGACTCTGGGAGCTGAGCAGACAATAGTACCACGTTTCCCACAGACCAGAGGAAAGATTGATTTTCCAGGGGAACAGAATGACCAGCAGGAACTCTGTCTGAAGCCTTTCCTCTTTGAAATCATGTCTGAAGTTCATTCTTTAAGATCAAGGTTGATAAATGGAGGGGTGTGCCCTAGATAGGAAAATGACCCCGTGGGCTGAATCTGAAGGTTCTGCACTTGGCCTGCGGTGTGGCCAGAAGAGATGACATTTTGTCCTAATTTTTCTTACCATTTTCCATCAGGTTCTAATGAACACGCAGCTGGGAAACGGAAGAGAAGCTGAAGAGAAACGGACACTTACTCCTTCAGCCTCCGGAAGTCTGTCTGCTAGAGAAGGTACCTCGGGAGGGGTTTATGTGCATGGCACTGACTCCAGGAGTTGTATCTATAATGGAATCTCTAAGTGTGTTTTTGACAATCTTGAGATTTTTCTCCAAAACCATGTATTGAAGAGGGGTGCTTAGTTTCGACATGCTGGCCCCTGACTCCAGCCAGAGCACCTAATCCATCATTAGCAAGGGAACTGCCCCCCCCCCCTGCCAGGTGGAATAACGTGTAGTCTTTCTTGAGTCACCTGTTAAAAGACCTATGTTACCTACATGACACAGCCAGGTTGGTGATGCGGAGATACACGAGAATGTTCTTTATATGAGATTCCTTTCGTGTTTTTTTTTTTTTTTTTTTAAATCTAGTTAATGAGTAAGGCCTTGGGAATCTTATATAATTATGGGGTACCTGACTGGCCCAAGAGGGTAGAGCACATGAACTTGATCTCAGAGTGGTAAGTTTGAGTCCCACATTGGGTGTAGAGATTACTTAAAAAATACAAAATAATTAAAAAAAAAAAAAGCATCTTGAGTAATTATACCACCACACAAAGGAGCGGTAGAGCCCTTTCAGAGAAATGGGTCTCCCCAGGATAAAGCACCAACCCTTTTCTGTTTCTCCTTAATATACACTCCTGGCTCTTGTAGACTGTTGATGAAAGTTGAGCAGAAATAAGAGAATGTCCTTGCAATTCTTTCAAGTTTGTAGGCACAAATGGGTCGCCGTTTCTTGTAAGCTTATTTTAGCCCAGCTCTCTGTATATATGCTTTAGAATACTTACAACTTGGAAAAAAATCGATATTACTTACTCCACTTTATAAATTAGGGAAGAGAGGCTGCAGAGGGGTGAGGAACTTACTTACTGTCGTGCAGCTAGTCTGTTGTGGGATCTGGCCTCTGTCTGAAGGACTTCAGAGCTTCTGCCCATCTTGTTCCTCTATAACCACTAGAGGGTATCATGAAGGAAAAGACTCTGTTCCTTTTTTTTCAGTACTTCATGTACAGTTAAGGATCTGAGCCCTAACCATCATAATAAAAAGGCTAAATTCACAGAGAACTTACTCCGTGTCAGGATCTCTGCTAAACTCTTTATATAGACTTTCTCATTTAATTCTCTCAAAACGACCCCATGAAGTACATAGTACCGCTATTCCAAATTGACAGGCGATGTTAAGTAGCCTCCTTCCTACGGTAAGCTTCAAACCCAAACAGTCTGGCTCGGGAGTCCATTCTTTGAACCGCCCTCACTTCCAAAGACTGCCGATCTGGGGCACAGATGGTTCAGAAGACATTTCCGTTAAAGTCAGGCTAAGTAAGGGGTCAGGCCAAGTGGATAGAATCAATGGCAGCCGCAGTTAGGGAGTTCGGGGTCAAGGCAATGATAGGTTTGATAAGGTGCCCGTGGCAGCAGAACTTTCAGAACAACGGAGAGCTGCCCGGAGAGTCATTCTTACGGTTGGACTAAGTCAGGTAGACCTGTCATCCTTAACAGAAGGGTTCGTGGTTTCTGTTCACTCTCTTTATCATGAATTGACCTTCCTTCCTTTCCCGCTTGGCTCAGCTCCTCAGAATTCATGGAATCATTTTCAGTACCCTCAGGAGCTCTTGGGGGGGTCTGTGGTTGGTGTGACCAATGGTTGGAGCCTTTCACAGAGTTCTAGAACATCCAAGAGGGCGGTCGGGGATGCATGGTGGTTGGAGAGGGTGGCAGGGGTAGAAGGTAGAATTGTCCACTCCCTTAACCCATGTTCTTCTATTTTACAGTAGGGTTAAAACTTGGGGCAGAGGGAAGGAAGAGGTACCAGCTTCCGGTTTTAAAATCACTACAGTGGTGGCTAATGGGGATACGTGACCCAGCGTAGGAAATATCATTAATATTAGGTCACAGTTCTAGATGGTGATGGACAGTTGCTGGATTTATTGTGACGATCCCTTTACAATGTATATAAATGTTCCATCGCTGTATCGTACCCCTGAATCAGTATAATATTGTATGTCACCTACCCGTCGAATTAACAAAAGCTTCTAAAGTAAAAACCAGACCAAAACAAAAAACCAGGGCCATGGTCCTGACAGTGCGAACAGTCGGAAACAGTTCAGTCGAAAGACGCAGGCAGTGTCACAAGGGTGTTCATGATTAATTGCCAAATGGGAGGTGTGGTCAGACACCACTGGAGGGTGAAAAATCATTGTAAGCTGAAGTGGTCTCAGAAGGCGATTGAAAGATGTATTTGGATAAGTGCAGATAAGAAGGGGTATTTTGGGAAAAAGTAAAGAACACAGAAAATTGCAGAGGGTAGGGAGCTGGAAAATGCTTGGTGCAAAATAAACAGGCTGGGTCTTTTGTTTTGTTTTGTTTCCTGGAGACCGTGTCTCATCTTCATGTGTGATCAGATTTGATTCCTATTCTTATGTATATATGCGAAATGTGATCAGAATCGAGAAACATCGGCTACGGCTTCCAGGCCATTGGGGCGCTGATCTGGATACACAAGGGCTCATGCATCTCCTTAGCCAGACAGCTCTATTAACACTGGATTTCTGCGACAATTATAAAGCATTGCGGGAGATGAGCTGTGCAGTAACATTTCTCCCCAAGCAACCAGGGGGCCCAGGGAAGCTGGATTGTCATTGGTTGGAGACAAAGGACAGTGATCCCTTGAGATGTAATGTGCAGGAAAGATACATTCCTATTATGAGGCTGTCATTGTGAAGGTTCCTTCTTGTTCCCAGCTCAGACAGAGGAGGGAGACAAGGTACCATGTTAACAGGACTGAGATTTCACCCCGAGTACGGAAAGATCCGATCCCTGCCATGTCCGGAAAACCATCCTTGGGGACTGGATCACATTAAATGCTTTAGGGAATGAAACATTGGATTTTCAAGAGAAGGAATCGGTCTAATTCTGACGGATCGGGCAAGGCTTGGTGATGATATTTAATTCGCCCTTTCTTTGAAAGAGACCACAAAATCCAATGTCTGGTACAGAGGGTTCCTAAGTGGAATTATGGGGTTCTGACCATTTTTAGGGATCCATTGGCTGGGGAAGGATGCAGGTAATGAGGAAAAGTGGACATACATTTTTCTTCGGCTTTATGTGTGCTGGGAAACAGAAGGTTATGTCCGTTCAGTCTGGGTCACTGGGAAGTGTGGGAGTGTATCTGTGCATGTGAACATCCAGATGTTGGTACTTCGATTGGTGAATATTAAGATACTCACCCTTGGCCGAGCAGTCATCCTGGTTATTCCCATACCTGACGCCTTCTGCTCGGTAAAGCAGCACAGTGGTATATAGGAAGGCGTAGGAGCTTTAGCATTGGAGAGATCTGGGGTCACATCCCAACTCAGCCACTTTCTAGCAGTGTGACCTTGAGCAAGTTACTTAACCTCTCTGAGCCTTACTTTTCTATATCTTTTTTTTTTTATTGTGTTATGTTAGTCACCATAAAATACACCATTAGTTTTTTTTTTAAAGGTTTTTTTTTTTTTTAAATTTATTTATTTGACAGACAGAAATCACAAGTAGGTAGAGAGGCAGGCAGAGAGAGAGGGGGAGGCAGGCTCCCTGCTGAGCAGAGAGTCCGATGCGGGGCTCGATCCCAGGACCCTGAGATCATGACCCGAGCTGAAGGCAGAGGCTTTAACCCACTGAGCCACCCAGGTGCCCCCACCATTAGTTTTTGATGCAGTGTTCTAACATTGTTTATGCACCACACCCAGTGCTCCATGCAATCCGTGCCCTCCTTCCCCTCCAAAACCCTCAGTTTATTTCTCAGAGTCCACAGTCTCTCATGGTTGGTCTCTCCCTCTGATTTCCCCCAATTCACTTTTCCTTTCCTTCTCCTAATGTCCTCTGTGTTATTCCTTATGCTCCACAAATAAGCGAAACCATATGATAATTGACTCTCTCTGCTTGACCTATTTCACTCAGCATAATCTCCTCCAGTCCTCTCCATGTTGATACAAAAGTTGGGTATTTGTCCTTTCTGATGGCTGCGTAGTATTCCCTTGTGTATATGGACCACATCTTCTTTATCCATTCACCCGTTGAAGGATATCTCGGCTCTTTCCACAGTTTGCAAGCCTTATTTTTCTTAGCTGTTCAGTGGGGACATGAATCACTAATCCTTTCTGCAAAGCCCTTAGAATGGTGCCTGACATATATGAAATGGTCAAAAATGTTCATCATATTTTCCCGCATTACAATTTAAGCAGTTAGGCCCTTCCTGGGTGAGATGGACATTTCTTGCTATTTTCTTCCAGTATCTTTCCCCTCCTTTTACGTTAATATCATTTAGATTTTCCTTAAAAAAAAAAAAAAACAACAAACAAACCCACCTGTTCCCCCTTTTCGGTTGATGTGGCTTAGGTAGAGAGCTTCCCTTGCTGCACAGGTAGATGCTTCTTCATCAGTCGTGGGATTCCATTTTCTCGCTCACAGCGATCAGTGCTATGAAACTAGAGAGCCTAGTATGTTCCTGGTTCTTTCTGGAAGGAAAGCCTCTATTCCTCTGATGGCTGCTAAGAATGCATTAGATGGTTCTTCAAAAAGTTACACATAGGGACGCCTGGGTGGCTCAGTTGGTTAAGCAGCTGCCTTCAGCTCAGGTCATGATCCCAGCGCCCTGGGATCGAGTCCCACATCAGGCTCCTTGCTCAGCAGGGAGCCTGCTTCTCCCTCTGCCTCTGCTTGCCATTCTGTCTGCCTGTGCTTGCTCTCTCCCCCTCTCTCTCTCTGATAAATAAATAGAATCTTTAAAAAAAAAAAAAAAAACAAAAAGTTACACATAGAATTACTCCGTGACCCATCCGTTCCACTCCCAGGTGTATATGGGAGAGAACTAAACAGGTGTTCAAACAAAAACTTAGGGGTGAATGTTCGTAGCAGCGCTATTTGCAGTAGCCCAAAGGGGAAAACAACTCAAAGGTCCATCAGTTGATGAACAGATGAGCACAATATGATCGATCCGTATGATGGAATATTATTCACCCGTAAAGGAAAGAAGTTCTGATGCCTGCCACACTGAGGATGAACCCAGAAAATACTTAGTGACAGCTTTGACGACACCGACCTCCTGCTGAGGGAAAAAAACTCTGAGAAAACTCTCAAAACGAGGAGATGGAAATTGTTTCCAGGGTCAGACAGCTCCACTCTTCCCACGAAAGGAAAGGCAACAAGCTCTTTGAATCCCACTTTCCATCATTTTCTCCCCATGAGCTCACCAGATAAGGCAGAGTTCACATGCTCTTTTTCCAGAAAGACTTCAGATGTGAACGTAGTCATTCCCAGCCTTAGGGAGAAATATTTTTATTTTTGTAAACGTCTGTTTCTCCTGTGGGATGTGAGGTCTGCTGGTGGCAGAGACCGTGTCTGGTTCTTATTTATATCCCTCCCCTGTGGAGCCTGCTACCGTGCCTGCCGCATGAAGTGTTTGCTCCGTGAATGCTTAATTTGAAGGGAAGAGTGGGTCCTGACTGTGTGCCAGAGTTAAAGATAACTGCCTTTTCTATCTAGTTTTGTTTAGCACTTAGTGTGCTTCTTTAAAGTTTCAAAGTATGGACTAAACATAAATTACAGCTATATGTAAATGCGCCTAGACCTAGACCTACACCTACCTTTATAGCCCGTACCTACACCTGTATCTGCGTTTGTCTGTATATCCAAGCCTGTGTCCAAAATCCGTCTCGTACCGTTTGTCTGGTGCGGTGCTACCCAGGGAAATAGAGATCCTTTCTTGTCTATGAAGCCCTCTGTACCATTGAATTTGACCCACAAGCGCAGGAATCATTGAATATTACTGTTCTGCATATCCCAGAGGTCCCTGAATTCTTGTAGTACCTCCTGTAGTGGAAGCTTCCATTGTCATCTTCAGCTATAATAATAATGATAATAAAGATAATGTCAGCTCCCTGTTACTGTGCATTTGCTTTGAGCCAGGATCTCTGAGTTCTTCCCCTACGTAATTTCGTTCAGCCCACGCAACGGTCTTCTGCGCCAGGCTCTGTGGTCATCCTCTTTCTACCAATCCGTGAGGCTGAGGGGCGGTGCAGCCACTTGCCCAAGGTCACACGTTCCAGCTCAGGGCCGAAGCAGCGTTCCAACCCCTCTGAGCTCCTGCTCCGTGTTCCTGGCCAGTGTCCCCAAGTTACATCCATTTCCAGTTGGGCTTTTATTTATTTTTTTTCTCTCGCCTTGTCCTCTCATGTCCCCTGGTTCTCTGAGCCTGTGACCGTTGCCAGATGGAAAGTTCTGCTGCTGGTGGACGGTTTGCTTTCCCTCGCACCTACTGCTTTGTATCACCTCCTCCTGAGAACAGCATCTGTGGGGGCTGCGTGGTGCCCGGACGTCCTCTCTTCAGGCACGTGTCTCTCTGGTTTCCTGTCATTCTAGAAGGGGTTTGGTTTGGGGGCATTTCTGATTTGGTGACTTCATGAAGCCCGAGGGCGTGGGAATGGTCACGAGGTCTTGTCCTCGTCGCCCCCCGTTATGCGTGGCGATGTGTGTGCTGGAACCCCGGGCCCCCATTCTCTGGGGACGCCATGGGAGATGACACAGATGGGACAGAACCTGTTCCCCTTCAGAATGCATTGTCAGGCCCCACCAGCGGTCATCATCGTAGCGACTGTCTCAAATATAGAAGCCCGTTTTTCTTTAGCACCTGGACTCAGTAGCCCGATCCCGCATTCCTGAGCTCTTGGTGGCGGGGGTGGGAGGGGCAGCTGTGCAGGGAGAGGAGCTGAGTGAAGCCCCTGGGCCAGTCTGGGCTGATCTGGCTTCGGATGCATCCCTTGCTGTCCTCCTGGAGACTGGGCTCCTCAGGGCTCCAAAGGAGCAGAGTTATACTGAGTTTGGCCAGTGGGAGGCGCCAGCGGGGTGTTCTCTTTACCCCCTGCGGCAGCTCTGCGGTGGCCTTGTCCCCTCTGTGGCTCCAGATCCTGTGGGACGGGCCCAGCTTTTGCTCTGGGCTCCAGTAACACTCATTGTCCCTTTGTCCCTTGTCCTAGGTGTCGCAGTATGTTCTTCTGCCTACTCCCCTCTGGCAGGAGACCAGGGCTAGGATGAAACCAGTGCAGCTGAGTTACATATCTGTGCGACCAGATCCCGTCTTTATTTTAAAACTGGATTGTTTTTTATTATGCATTTTCCTCCCCCGCATGACACTAGACTTTTCAAGGTATTGCCTTAAAGGAGGATCGCCTCAATGTCTCATTTCGCACCTGGGTCCTCTGCTGTCTCTACAGCCAATTCCCTGCACTGAAATCCTGCTGTTGGAAGTCCTCACAATGTTTGTCTTTCCAGTGAGGTACTGACAGCGAGTGCCTCACACAGGTTCTGCCTTACGTAGCGTGAGGTAGGGATTAGTATCCCTTCATTTAACATATGAGGGAAGGGGGCACCTGGGTGGCTCAGTGGGTTAAAGCTTCTGCCTTCAGCTTAGGTCGTGATCCCAGGGTCCTGGGATCGAGCCCCTCATCAGGCTCTCTGCTCAGCAGGGAGCCTGCTTCCTCCTCTCTCTCTGCCTGCCTCTCTGCCTGCTTGTGATCTCTCTCTGTCAAATAAATAAATAAAATCTTAAAAAAAACCACAAAAAACAAAAAACAAAACACGAGGGAAGATGCCCAGAAACCTTCACTCTCCAGCCGATGAGCCTGAGCTCTGATGGGACAGAAATCGATCTCGAACCCAGGTCTTCGGGACTACAGAATCTTCACTCTTAACCATAAAGTTCCGAGGTTTTATTATATATAATTTCAAAGGACTCATCTAAGAACAGAAATCCCTTTTGATAAGGAGGAAACCTTTTGATTATGGAGACGTCTCTTAAGAAAGGAGACTCTCTGGGCTCTTTCAAACTTGAAATTTATATGAGGAGAATATGAGCGCGTGAGGACAGGTGATATTGGGATGAAACTGGGCAGGTTCATACGCTTCTCGGAGCTGATTTGTCTCCAGAAATCCCCAGAAAATATCACTTGTCTCATTCTCCTTCAATCCTGTTGTCTGAATTTGAGCTGAGAAGGGTTTTTTTTTCCCCCCTTTTTTCTTTGTAAATTCTCTTGATTTTGGTTATATAACAGGCCCAGGCAATTGCCTTTGCTGAACAAAAGTCTGAAATGAATAGATATCAACGGTAATACCAGTAATTAACAGTTTCTCTCGGCACTGCATGTCTGCAACTGCTTTTATTGATTTATTTTGACTCCGTTCCATAGAGGACAATTTTTCAGCTCACGCAAACATATGCTTATCTCCTTCTGGTTTTCAGCATTCTGGGCCCCGTTTCCAGAGACCATAATTCCTCCGAACATCTCCGACCGGGGAGCGGATGAAATGGGGGTAAAGGCATGCCCACTGTAACCCTGAGGGGCTGTCAGTGAGTGGGAAGAACGGGGGAACCTCTTAGCTTTGGGGTTTGATTTTCTGTATTTCCCTTCTGATCTGGTTTTGTTGGAACTTGGGAGTTTGTGGAATTGTGTGTGGGGAGAGGGAAAGAGAATGGGAGAGGTGTCGTCCGGGCGAAAGGGTAAGAGACAAAAGTGGAAGAAGAACAGCTGGTCACCAAGCTTTCCCTGACTTCATAGCTCTGCTTCCTTGTGATCAGTCCCACTGATGTAATTTTTTTTTTCTTCAATGAAGGGAAAAAATGCAGAGCATTCAAAAGACAAGTTGTTTGGATGGCCAGGTCAAAGAGATTCCCGCCCGCCGCCCCCTCCCCAGGAGTGAGCCCTTTTATTCTTTGATAAAGAAACCTCAGACAAAGGGCGCCTCGGTGGCCCAGTTGGCTAAGGTCCCACTCTTGATTTTCGCTCAGGTTGTGACCTCAGGGTCATGAGATCGAGCCCCACATCCATTAGCACCGAGTCTGCTTGGGACTGTTCTCCCTCTGCCCTTCCCCACCACCCCTTTCAAATAAATAAATCTTAAAAAACAAAAAGAAACCTCAGATGATACACACAAAAACAAAGGAGGAAGAGAGAGTTGAGGAGGAAACTCATTTTATGTATTTCCAAACATTCTGTGGTGCTGTGTGCAGATGCATTCCCCCACACCCTCTCTGTTTTACACATATATGTGTGCACACACGTACACACTGCAGTTGAGATCCATGGGACATACCTACTAAACGTACTGCTCTGTAACTTGTGTTCAGATAAGTGTTGTATCGTGAACCCATGTGCATGTCCATAATTATACCTATGTACCTCCATTGTTCATGGCCAAATAAGATTCCACTGGATGGCCGTACACAAGATACTTAACCTATCACCTAGTGTTGGATATTCAATTTGCTTCTTTTCTTTGCTGGTCTGTTTTCCTTCGAAGCTCTCCTCTGCTTCCCCCTTTCTTCCTTCCTCCCTGTCTCCATCCTTCCTATATAATCTTTATGAAATAAATGCCCTTGATCTTTATGCATTAATCGGAAGCATTTGCCTAGGACAGATTCTTAGGGGCTGATCGTTGGGTCAGAGGATGCCTCTCTTTTTAGGCTTCTGATCTGTTCCCTACTCTGTCCTCTGAAAAGATTGGTGCTGATGCCTACAAGAAAGGTTGTGCTCTGAACCTCAGGACTTCCCCATCCAGGAAGGCCTCTTTGTCGTGTTTGCACTGAGAGCTCTAGGATGGCTATAAGTTAACAGGGCAAGGGTGAGGGATGGTGGTAATGGTGGTGAACATTGCTGGCAGAGGAACCCACCTAAGCGAAGAGCACTAGGCAGAAGAGAGGAAGGGACTTTCAAAGAAGCCAAGTGAGCACAAAGAATATGAAGGGGTTTATTGTACAAGGTTCTCCAGCGAAACAGAACCAGGAGTGTATCTATGTCTATCTGTCTGTATCTGTATGAATCCATCTAGAGAGATTGATGATAAGGACTTGGCTCATGTAGAGACTGGCTAGTCCCAAGATTGCAGTCAATGAGCTGTAGACCCAGCAGAGCCAGTTTCAGTCCATGTTCAAAGGTAGGAAAGTAGTGTCCTAGCGCGAGAAAAGCTGGGAAGGAGTTCCTTCTTACACAGGGGCAGGTCGGCCCTTTTGTGCGACTCAGGCCTTCAACTGATTAGACAAGGCCCACCCACATTAGGGAGAGCAATTTGCTGGACTCCGTCTACAAAGTCCTATATTAATCTCATCCAAAAATACTCTCACAGACACACCCAGGATGCTGTTAGACCAAATATCTGGCATATTGTGGCCCACTCAGGTTGACTCATAAAACTGACCATCGGCGGGGGTTGGGACAAGAGAGGAGATTGAGAATTGAGCAGTCGGGGAGGACATGTGGATGGAAGGAGAAAAGGGGCCATATGAAGGCTTGTGGATCACATATGGGGTTTTGGTTTGAATCTTAAGAGAGGCTTCCCCACTCCCCCGAGAGGATTTCCTAAGATGGCATCCTAGATAAAGAACTTAGACTTAACTCCTGTCTTGGCATCTGCTTCCGGTGGGGGTGGTGGTGATGGTGTGCCCAGCTTAAGGCAGGGGTGCTCCTGGCTCCTTCCATTGGAGTCCTGCACAGTTTTACTGCTGCTCTTGGGGCTTGGCAGCCACTGAGGCTTTCCCGTTGGAGGTTTTTGTGCTGAGCTGAGGGCCAGGACTCTCACCATCCATTCCCTGCTCACATTCACGACCACAGAGCTGGGGTCCTGGGGCCTCCATGGGCAGGGTATGGAAGCCTTGCTAGTAATGCATTTCTGCTCGAGGCAGGATGTGAGGGTGGTACTCACCAGCGTGCCAGCCACAGTGCCCATACCATACATGGGGCTGAAGGATTCATCGCTAGCCCCCGCCAATTCCCGGATAACACACCTGCCTTCTCTTTGCCTCTGTCACTTCTGTTGGCCTGTGGATCCTCGTGATGGGCATCAATAATTCACATCATAACCAAAGCACCAGGATCCTGGCGTGCTTTCCAACAGTCCACCAGATTCTGGCTTCCGTCCTGCCTTCTGGATCAGGGATGGCATTCTGCTTTCCTGAACTGCAGGTGGCATCAGGTGAAGAATTATCTTCGGGCTGGACACGTGCTGTCATTTCCCAAGGATGCAGCACTGGGGATGTGAATTAAATGCTCGTAATTGGAAGGCACCTTTCTGCCAGGCTTCTTTAGGGAAAATTTCCTCCTCACTCTCTCTCATATTCCCATGGTGACGAGGAGGGGGAAATCATACCTGTCAGCAGGCAGTGGTATCAGAAATAATGGCTTGAGGCACCAGGAAGATATAATCAATATTTACCTGCTGAGAGGTCCCATGATGGGAAAGAAATTGTCTCTTTTCCCCACTGCATCTGTCCCAGTTTGGTGTCCTGCTTTCTTTATGTATTTGGCAGAAGGGAAAATCTGGGTTTTTCAGGGAGAGAGGGGGAAAAAAAAAGAAAAAAAAAACCCATGAAGCCATTACATCGTCAGTGTGTATAAGATAATCTATTACTGAGGGACAGGGAGCTCCACATATCCGAGCAGGTCTGCTGGTTCTCTGCCTGGCTTCCAGCATTTGTGTGCAAACAGTTGCTGTATGGAACGTATTTTACCTTGCTCTCTTCCACCCCTTCCTTGCCCAGAACAAATTATAATTGATGACAATTTTTTCGTTATCTGAGTCACCTCCCTGGAGGTGTCCTGCAGGAGAAGGAAAACCTACGTGGGTTGATTGTGTTTCTCTGGACTGTTTTATCATAGATCTGAAGGTGTGAGAATCGAGCTCTCCCAACAGCCCCAATGCATAGCATCTACATGATTTTATTTTTCCCCCTGGCAGAAGCACTCGGGTCTGAGGTTCTGGTTGTGAACAAAACAAGGGAATGGATGCTAGTGCAAGGAAGTAGAAACGGATCTGTGTTTTGGAAGACTAGTCGGAAGCAAGCAGACAACGCTGTCCAGGGCTTGGCTTCAGGACCCGCCAGCCTGGGGTGTCCCTGCTGATGTGGTTGCCCCCAGATCCTGGGGATTCTGTGACTGCTCTCCAAAGCCAGCCTCAGCTGCATGAGTGTTTCTGAAAGCTGATGGCTTTGTCCCTTCTGTTCAGATTCATGTTCTGGAGGGGGCACCTATCAGTTGAGCTCTATCACGCCAGCTATTCAGCTGGGTGGGGTCCGGGTATCAGGGACAAATAACACTATCTGGGTCGGGGAGTCTCTGAAAGGACAAACTTTTCCATTACTCACCCCTTCTCCTTCCTGTGAGCACCCCCTATCCCCCTTCCCCTTAATTTTCTTCCATAACTTTTGTATCATCTAACATGTAATTAACTTGTAGAGCGTTTATTGTCTTCTAGAACCTGAGATCTTACTAGAATCTAGGGCTAGAGTCTGAGCTGCTTGAGAGTAGGGATTTTGGTCTTCTTTGTTGCTAAGTCTACAGTTCCTAGAACAGTGCCTGACACATGGTAGGTGCTTTATCAGTGTACAGTGAATGAATGAAGAATGAATGAATGAATGAATGAATGAATGAATGAATGAAATGAGAGGGATGGTTTGGATGCTGGACTGCTCCAGAAGATAAATACCCCTCACCAGAAATATTT
This sequence comes from Mustela nigripes, assembly GCF_022355385.1. Lineage (NCBI taxonomy): Eukaryota > Metazoa > Chordata > Mammalia > Carnivora > Mustelidae > Mustela > Mustela nigripes. Next base: position 28,248,486 of record NC_081567.1, read on the forward strand.
CGCATTCACAGTAAGAGAAATGATCCCTTTCTAGAAACGACCTCTTTGTTTTTAGCAAAATGGGACAATGTGCAACTCATGCACTGTGGAGAAAAATGCCTATTTTTCCCCATTAGATTTTCTGCTATGTGAAGTTGAGATTTTTTTTCAGCCAGGGTTTATTGACCTGTGTTTGTCTCTAAAGTGAGTTGTAGAGGCCTCAGTCAGGATCCTGGAGCAGGGAAGAGTTACAGACAAGCTCTCTTCTTACTCTGGGCAGAGAATACATGGGGAGTCTAGTTCTTCCGCTCAGATCTTTGGAGAGATGGCGCCACTTGGCATGGGGCATTCAAGATGGCGGCATCATGGGAGAGGAAGTGCAGGCCTGGCTGTCTGAGCTCCCCAACCCTGGTGACGTGCTTGCAGAAGGACATCTGTTGAGCATTTCCTGGATGGTAGCTACTCTTCTAAGCACCATGCATGTTCTGGCCTCGGACGGCTCTCCATACTCTTACCTCTATATTGTGGCTGGGACACTGGGGCACATTTGAGATTCATGTGAGCTATGTCAAGTTGCAGGGGGCCTCCTCCCCCCACGTTCAGAGTCCCGGAGAGGAACCCAGCTGCAACACGGTGCCAGGATCACCTCTTCTGAGGACAAGAGAGGAAAGTGCCTGTCTGAGAAGGCCTATTTCCCCTGCACTCATGAGTCCAAAGGTGGTTGTGTTGACAAGGATTTGGCCCAATGGACTATCTGCATTTCCTGGGGTGGGGCGTACGATCATAAGATGCACAGAAGAAAGCAAGTTGTGATAGAAGGTTCTAGAACTGCATGTGACCAACCTGGTGGGTGGTATTATTAGAGATAATTTCCCCCTGCCTTTACACAGGGGCTATTGAAGTTCATACCCTGCTTCTGCCCCCTTTTCACTCCATAAAGGAAGGCTACTGTTGTCTTTAACACACGGGATTTTAAGAAATACATTTTTTCTTGGCATGACATGTGCTAATGAAGCTATAATTATTTCCCCCCACAAGATTTTCCCTACAATGGTGTAGTCATTGCAATCAAATGAACACAAACTCAAAATGTGCCTTTATTCTGGGACCAAGGAATTAATTGTGAGCTGGAGAAGGATTAAGATACAGGAAAGCAGATAAGGTTCGAGGTGCCCGGTTAAATTTGAAATTGTAGATAAATAATCAGTGAATGATTTTTTAAAACATAAGGCTGTCTCATGTAATATTTGGAACATATTTATACTAAAAATCACTCCTTGTTTTTCCGAAATTAAAATTTACTGGGTGTCCTGTACTTTTGTTTGCTAAATCTTGCCAACCTAAGAAGGACACGAGCATTTCTTTGTCTGTGTGGCTCTTCCTGGCCTTGGATGAGCCTCTTTCTTCCTGGATCCTGCTTCAATGTGAAATCAGAAGTCATAAGAGGCTCGACAAAATGACAAGAATTTTAAAGTCCTAAGGCATTAATTCATCCTTGACAGGAGATCTGGCCAATCTCCTTAGGTTCACTGATTTGAAACGGCAGTATTCTCCTATTTTCCGGCCCTCACTCCATTTCCCACCAAGAGCCAGCATGGATTGGAAAACAATTCTTTCCATTCTTGGGGTGTTTGCGGGAAATTGTCTTCTTTGTATGGAGGGTAGGGATGTAAGGCCTACAGGTAGGCGTACGGTGGTTAATTCCAGTCTCCCTGTACTCAGTGCTGATTTCTTTACTAGCTGTGAACAGACAGGGACGCCTGGGTGGTACAGTAGGTTACATGTGGGACTCTTGATTTTGGCTTAGGTGGTGATCTCAGGGTTGTGAGATCGAGCCCCGCATTGGGCTCTGTGCTCAGTGTGTGTGTGGGGGTCTGTTTGAGATGATCTCGCCCTTTGCCCTCCCCTGCCAAGAGCTCACACTCTAGCTCTCTCTAAAATTAAATCTAAATCTTCAAAAAAAAAAAAAAAAGTCATGAGCAGACAGGTGCGGCTAGCAACACTGAGGAAAGACACTCCCCCAGTCTGGGGAATTAAGACAGTCTTTCTCATTTCCATGTTCTAATTTGAGACGTTCTTGATTTTCATTTTGGCTAATCGTCAACCAGCAGTGGTACCAAACATTTTAATGCTTAAAACCTCTGCCCCCACCTCGCACACGCTCTCAAACAATTTATGGTGTCTCCCTCTGCCCTCAACCATCAGGAAGGAAATCTCTGTTACAGGAACCTCACACAGAAGTGGAAATTTCCTTTTGTAATACAGATTACTCCTCTTCTCCATTTTATCGATGGTTTAAATTTTGCTGCTTTTGTACATTGATCTAAAAAAATTTTTTTTTACTTATTTTTATTATTTTTACTTATTTTATTTTTAATCATTACTGTTTTTTATTTTTTAAAAGATTTTATTTATTTGACAGACAGAGATCACAAGTAGGCAGAGAGGCAGGCAAAGAGAGAGGGGGGGAAGCAGGCTCCCTGCCAAGCAGAGAACCGGATGTGGGGCTCCATCCCAGGACCCTGGGATCACGACCTAAGCCGAAGGCAGAGGCTTTAACCCACTGAGCCACCCAGGCGTCCCTTATTATTTTTTTTAATGATTGTATTTATTTGAGAGCGAGCAAGCAAGCACGAAGAGGGGAAGGGGTAGAGAGAGAGAGAATCCCAAGCCGACTCAGTGCTGAGTTCCGAGCCCCTCCGGGGCCTTCCATCTCATGACCTTGAGCTCACAACCCCAGCAGAAATACTGACTAAGCCTCCCAGGTTCCCCTGTCCATTGGTTTTTTTTTTTTTTTTTTTTAAAGCAGTATGTTTTTGGATGTCACTGGCATCTTGACCTTGTTTCTTCTTCCTTCTCCCCTGTCAATGTCTACCCGACCCTTCTCCTCATTTCTGTGTTTGATTCACTGTCAAACACTGTAGCTCAGAACTACGGTCTTTAACCCACCCCCCACCCACCCCTCCGCCCCTCCTGGCCCCACCCCACCCCCTGACCCCGCCCCAAGAATCTGAGTCAGTGATCTGAGGCGGGGTCCTGCCATTGATATTTTTTACAGGCCCCTCCCATCATCCTCATTATAGCCGGGCTTGAGGACCACCAGCCTAGCCTAGAGGTAGCAAATAGAGAACGTGAGCTAAGGTCTGGACTCGTTCTAGTTTTACCAACTGTGATACTATGTCCTTTGGCAAGTTACCACTTCTTTGAGGCTCAGTCTCCTCATCCATAAAATGGGATAATAATACCTAATAATAATACCTATTATTAGGTAGTAGTGAGGATCGAATGAGGTAATACAGGTCAAATTCTTAGACTCTAGGGACCCTTTATTAATGTTGGCTGTTATCTGAGCCAAGCGATCAGCAAAACTATGGCCCACAGACTGAAGTGGCCCACCGCTTGTTGTTGTCAATAAAGATTTATTGGACCACTGCCATTCCCACATGCTTACATATTAAATATGTCACACTAGGACTGCTTCTATGTGATAGCAGCAGAGTTCAGTCGGGCAATAAGAGACTTGTGTGGTAAAGTTTACAGTATTTGCTACAAAGTCTACAGTATTTGCTCTGAAACTTTACAGACAAAGATGATTGTAACTTAGCAGCATAACATAAACCTGTAACCTGTAACATAAACCTTGTTTATGCCCTCCTGGAGTTCAGTGAAGTTTATAGTTTCGTGGGTGGAGACACCGTCACTGCTCCCAAAACTTCCAATAGAGAGGCAGTTTGATATCATGGAAAAAGTCTGGGATTGGTTTCTTTCCACAGATCCTCCACAAACCAAACATTTGACCATAAGTGACCTGATTTTTTTCCTTTAGAACTTCTGCTTCCTCATTTCTAAGGTGGGAGGGTGGGGCTACCTGATCTCGACAGGTTCTTTCAGCTTCTGGAATTTTCTGATTCGATCCCTGGTGTTCTGTGGAGGTCTCAAAGTATGGCTCGATCTATTCCATGGGAATTGGGCCAACAGCTTTCAAAATGGGGGTGATGAAATACCAGGGTGATGAAATACCAGGGTGGTTGAGTTATAACTGGTCTTCCTTCCCCAGAGGTTCAGAGAAAGGTTCATAAATCCCTCTGTGGTAACATGAATAAGGACCTCCAGGGATAGCCAGGTCCTCATCCCTGGGACCTGAGAATGTTACCTTATATGGCAGAAGAGATTTTTGCAGAAGACGTTAAGAATCTGGACATTGGAGGCATCCTGAATTACCTACTGGTGCCCTCAATGCAATCGCAAAGGTCTTTAGAAAAGGGGGCAGAAGGGAGAAAGATTTTACTAGAGATGGTGCTAGGACGGTCTTGGCTGAGAGATGTGCAGGTGCCAGGCTGCTGGCTTTGAAGGTGAAAGGAGGGGCCGCGAGCCAAGGATGCTGCTCTAGAAGCTGGAAAGAGCAATTCAACGGGTTAACGGGCTCTTCCCTCCGTAAAGCCTCTGGCGGGAGCACGGCCTTGTCAATACTTTTGATTTTTGTTCCGGTGAAAGTGCTGTAGGGCTCCCGACCTTCAGAACTGTCAGAGGAAAAGTGTGTGTTGAAAAAAAAGTTTGTGGTAGGTTTTGGGGTAGCAGCTGTAGGGAATTACGCAGAAAAAAACCCTGTGCGTCCCAAGGAAGATTAGCATTTTTTTTTTTTAAAGATTTTATTTATTTGACAGACAGAGCTCACAAGTAGGCAGAGAGGCAGGCAGAGAGAGAGGGGGAAGCAGGCTCCCCGCTGAGCAGAGAGCCGGATGCGGGACTCGATCCCAGGATCCTGGGATCAAGACCTGAGCCGAAGGCAGAGGCTTTAACCCACTGAGCCACCCAGGCGCCCCAACATGTGCCTTTAAAATAAGTCTCAAAGCAGACAGCAAATTGATGAAGTTATTACCCTGGAGTTGAGTAGAGAGGGAGAGGAAAATGGAAGGAAAGCTGGGTGGGCTGAGGGAGAATATGGAAGGCTTGAGTTCTTCCCCTCCTCTTCGTTTCTGTTCATCGCTGTGGGAGGCAGATGTCTTCGATGACCCCTATGGCCTCCCCCGACTGGTGTTACCCCTCGGGGCAATCCCACCCCTTTGAGAGCCCTTGGGATCTGTCCCTTGGTTCCAACCAATGGAATATGGCGGAAGTGATGGGATGTCGCTCACATGATTACATTTCATTATCCAGTTCTCCATCATAACACACTTGAGAGAGAAAAAGAGACTCTCCTCTTGTCCCTGAAGAAGGAAACAGCCATGTAAGGAGGAGACCACAGTGGAGGGAACTGTGACAGGCTCTAGGTAGGATCTGAAGGTAGCCCCATCTTCTGGCGAGTAAGACTCCAGGGCTCTTTGTCATACAGCCATGAGGCAAGGTATTTTGCCAACAACCAAAATGAGCTTGGAAGCGGATCCTTTTCCAGTCAGCCTTCAAGGTGAGGTGGCAGACCCCCCCCACCAACCTCCTGACAGGGCGATTGCCACCTTGGGAGACCTGCCTCAGAAGAGCCGCCCAAGCTATGCTTGGATGCCTGACCCGTGCAGACCAAGAGATAATAATGTGTCTTTTAGCTGCTGCGTTTGTGGTCATTTGTTACCCGGTCATAGAAAATGAATATAATCATTGCCAATAAAATTCATCATGGAAGTAGGTGGAGTAGATGACTGTCTGTGTGGTTTTACCTGAAGTCTTTTACTTTCACAAAGATGACCTCCCCTGCTCCCTTCGCGGTGACCCACTGTGGCCATCCTAGTGAGTCTTTACTTATTTTTTATTTTTAAAAAATTCTGTGTATTTATTTGACAGGGACACAGCGAGAGAGGGAACACAAGCAGGGTAAGTGGGAGAGGGAGAAGCAGGCTTCTTGGTGAGCAGGGAGCCCGGTCCAGGCTCGATCCCAGGACCCTGGGATCATGACCCGAGCTGAAGGCAGAGGCTTAACGACTGAGCCACCCACGCAATCCCCCCAGTGACTCTTTTTAAGTGAAGATATCTCAGATCTATTTAAGATGGAAATATTTCTGAGGGGGTGCAGAACATGGAATAGTTATTCTATTTTTAAATTTAGATTAGTTCAACTGTTTGCTAAATTCAGTAGTCAGGAGTATAGGGCATAGTACACAGGATAGTGAATTCTGACTGGGGCAAAAGAGAAGGCTTGGAGCAATCCAGTTTAACAATAGCATTTGATATTCATGGAACATTCACTGTGTGTCCAATACTTTGTTACTTTTATAATGACTCTTTTTCATATGTATCTTATTTAATCATCCCATCAACTTTGTGGGTAGGTACTTTGATGATCTCCAGTTGACAAATAAGGAGACAGTGGCACAGAGAGTTTGTGCAACTTGTTTTAAGTCACACAGCAATAAATACTGATGTCTGGGAGGGACCATATGTTAGGATCCTGGAGGAGATGGGGGTTTGAAGAATGACCGTGGGTATGCAAGAAATGGGAAGGAATCTTGAGGCAGGAGGAAGGTTTTCTGAAATGGTGTGGAACCCAAGGCAGATTCTACCAGAAGGCAAACTGAGAGACTACTTATGAAAAAGATGGCACCTGGTTTCATTAGAGGTGTCTGAAGGACTTCTGTGGGGATAACTCTCAGACATGTGCAGGTTCATTGGGAAAGAGTGATCTTGTTTATTAGTGATGTCTGCCTTCAGCTTACACATGAGGGAAATCATAAGACTCATGTGCTGTTGGTTTGTCGTCTTCAATTTAGGGCCTCACATGGGAAAGAGCTTCTCCAGATCATTCTTAAGCAAGAACATAAAAACACCCTCCCAGACTAACTGAAAAATTTGGACCACTCCATAGTTGTAAGAGATATTTCTGCTTTATTCCTGTAAGTTTGCACAAAGAAACACTAAGAAATTACATGAATTTAAATCTGTACATTTTGGACCCTTTTAATGAGGATAGAATGGGCAGATCCTGGAGGATCTTCTTGACTCACAACAGTTTCCTTTTGTGGTTATATTTGGGCCTTGATTCTTGATGGAAAGAGAGCCAGCTGCTGACCTCAGAGTGACTGATGTCCCAAACTGGGCCGTTCATAGCTCTCCTTCACGCAGGCCTCAATGATTGGTCTGAGGGAACAGCACATGACAGGAGCTGGCCAATCAGAGTTCTTCTTTTGGCTTTTTCAAATTGGAGCTTGGACAGACAAGACTGTTTTTTGATAAGGGAGCTCCTAAAAGGTTACTCCAGAGCAAATCTCCCATGTGTTTAGTAAGTCAGAGTACAGCTACCTTTTAGGGACACCTAGGCATGAGACAGAGTTGAGGAGCAAAAAGTATCATATTGGTTTTAGAAATTCAGGATTTTTTATGACTGATTTTATCTGCTCTTTGACTTACAGCATATGTTTCTGTGATCCAGTACCCATGCCTCCCACTGGTGTTTTTGCCCCTGCTTTAATGAACATCTAAATAACCTGTATCTATTAAAAGGGTACTGTTTGAAGCATTAATACATAATATATATATTGACATCTATTTAAAATAAAAATATGGGACATCTGGGTGGCTCAGTCACTTAAGCATCTGTCTTCAGCTCAGGTTATGATCCCAGGGTCCTGGAAGCAAGTCCTGCATCAGGCTCCTTACTTAGTGGGGAGCCCACTTCTCCCTCTGCCTGCCGACTTGCAGATCTGCCCTCTCCCTGCTTGTGTGTGCTCTCTCTGTCTCTGACAAATAAATAAATAAATAAATAAATAAATAAATAAAAATCTATTTAAAAAAATAAATATAAATAAAATTAAAATATCACCAAAGTGGTGTAGAACATGGCATGACTACTGATTTTAAACTTAGATTAGTTTGAGTATTTGATAAATTCAGTAGTTTGTAGTAGAGAGACTGGTACATCTAATACACCTAATAATCTGTGTATCCAATATGTACTTTCCTGGGAGACAGACACACACACACACACACACACACACACCCATCAAGCCATCACCACAATAAAATAATGAATCTGTCCATCACACCCCAAAGTTTCCTCAAGGTTCTTTGCAACCTTTCCCTCTTAACTCCCCAACTCCAGGAAACAACCAGTTTGCTTCCTGTCATTATAGTTTAGTTCTTCTTTTCTAGAATTTTATGTAAGTGAAATCATATAATATATAAATAATATAAATCATATAATGTTTGGTCTGGCTTCTTTGACTCGGTATAGTTAGTTTGAGATTGTGTGGATCAGTATATAGTTCATTCTTTTTTTTTTCCTTGCTGAGTAAATATTCCATTGTTTCTCCATTTACCTATCAATAGGCATTTTTTTCCAGTTTTTGATCATTATGAATGATCATACTATGAATATTTGGGTGCACGTCTTTGTATGGACATATGCTTTCATTTCTCTTGGGTGGATTCATACCTAGACATGGTAAGTGTATGCTTAGCTTTGTCAGAAACTGCTACACCACTCTCTTGATATTTACGAAGGTTCTAGTTGCTCCACGTTTTCACCAGCGTTTGGTATGGTCAATCTTCCGTCCTCTGCTTTTGGCGTTAACTTAGTTCTAGTTGAGTTTATGTCTTTTGCAACCAGAGAATTATGATGAACGTGGCGGAAGGAACTCTGTTTTGGAGAACGTCATCTATAGAACTTGTAAATTTGGATACTGACAAATATTTACTGAGAAAAAACAAATGCTAACACCCAGCAGAATCTGTCTAAAAGCTTAAAACAGGAGTAGCATGACTTAAGTGCATGAGCTGAAGACTGGGCATGGCTGAATGATACTGATGCATCAGGCCAGGAGAAATTCTATCCAATAAGTAATAGTATTTATTGTCCCGGTCACATGAGTTATTATTTCAGCCAGCAAATGGAATTCAGAGACTAAAAAGTAGAAATGGTTGACGTGGTTAATTTAAGCAATGCTGTTTTTAAAAAATTTCATAATGAGTTAATAAGAATTTAATAATAGGCTTATAATTGTTGTCAGCACACCTGTGATGGGGAGAAATGTTCTGACAATGGCAGCACATTTTGAGGCAAGTGTTGTGAAACGGTAGAAGTGGCAGCTTGCCAGGGATTGCCTAGACCTTGCCAAATCTAGGGCCACCTCTGGCTGGACACCAGATGAAGGCACAAGAGCAGAGTCAGTGAATGAGATGGCTTGCTTTTGAATCAGACAGCCTTCTTGCCTCCTGATGCAGCCACACACTGGCTGGGGGCTGGGTAACCTTAGGTAAGTTATTGTACTTACTCTGTGCCTTCATTTCCTCATCTACAAAATGGAGAGTAGAAAAAACTACAGGGGCAGCTGAGCGGCTTAGTCAGTTGAGTGTCAAATTCTTGGTTTTGGCTCAGGTGGTGATCTCATGGGTCATGGATCTGACCCCTGCATCAGGCTCTGCACTGTGTATACACTGAGTCTGCTGGAAGATTCTCTCCCTCTGGCCTCTCCTATAGCACGCTCTCTCACTCTCTCTAAAATAAATAAATAAATCTTAAAAAGGAAAAAAAAAAAAAAGAAAGTATCTACCTTGTAGTGTTGTGTTATCCCATGTGGCGTGCCCAGAGCACTGACATTGAGTATGTATTCTCTAGATGCTGTTAATTATCGATACAGCTATGTTGATGATGGACAGCTTTTTTTTTCCTTTTCTCTTTCTCTCTCACCACCCCTCCCCCTTGTTTTTTGCCACATTCCTGGCAAAGCCAAGTGATTTTTCATGTAATTATATTTAGATTTTCCAGGCACTCTGCTTTCTATCAATGATTTCAGTTCTTCCAATAATTGATCATTATTCCTCCTTTACATGGGACACTCCTGGAGCTCAGCCAGATTAAGAAGCTGTACTTGGTGAAGCCAGCATTCCAACCAGAATGCTGAGATCCTAGCACAGATGCTTAGTGCATGATTTGAGGCTGCTCTCACGAGAAGAGATCATCAGTCCTAGGGTCAGAGATTGGTGCCACCTCAGGGAGAAGAGAGCATGTTGCTTTCTACCCCAGCACATTCTGACCTCCTGGGAATAGAGCTCTCCTCTTCTTTGTGGGACGGAAAGTGCCTTCCTCCTTTTCTCTTACTTCTGTGAGGCCCTAGTTCTATATTCCTCATACCTCCATCCGCAGGCCTCCCGTTATGCTCTGTAGGAAGCTGACCAAGTAGAAGGATTGAGCAGCTTTCGGTGAAGGAGATCTTGGATTCTTCTCCTTTCTGTCTTAGAAACATATTTCCCACTGGGCTTGGAGGCAGGTGATCCCACTATGGACAAGAGACTGTTTCTTGCCCCCCCCCCACCCCAACTCCTACCCTGGCTGTGTGGGGCTTTAGGAATTGAGTTGGAGATGTGGTTTTCTGAGACATCTGCTCTCATGGTTTAATGGGCATGGCTAGTCTTACTAATAAGGACTTTGTGATTCAGGGAAGACCACAGAGGCCAGAGAGTAGAAAACCCATATAGGAAACCCATCTCCATAAACATGGGAATGAGATCTTTGGGAAAATGGGGAGAAGGGAAAAGAATGAAGCAAATTGCCGAGAGAAGGACAAAAATCCCAAATCAAGCAAGAAGAAAAACTGTGCCTTTCTAAAAAGATCGGAAGTCCGTGACACGCACGAGGAACAAGACAGCCATGAAGGGTAAACTTGACAAGAGAGACCAGGAGTGCTGTGAGTACTGCTGTGTGTTTGCTGGAGGAAGATGGATGATGGCCAGGAAAGCGGCCAAATGGGAAATATGATAAACTCTTAAATGCAAGCAAGAGAGATTTAAGTAATGAGAAGCTCAGATAAGACAAACACGAGAAATAAAACCCATTTGAAAGCGAGGCTGATGGGCCGAACAGAATGGACAGCCAATGGCGGGATGGTGGGGGAATGTGAAGCATGAAGGAGACAAATCCAAAGAGAAAGAGACGGTCTCGGCTGATATGGCTGTCGAATGGCTTTGACAAGGGAGACAACGAGGGACAATGAGGGACTGAGGTGATGGACAAATCCCTCAGCCCCAAGTCATATCGCATTAGAGGGATTTGCTTTGTGGTCCGTGACCATGGCCTCTCTGGGAGACACGTGGGGGCATATTCAGAACTGATGACGCTGGTTCCTTTTCTGTTTGGGATTAACTCTGAGGTGGAAAATTCTAGAAAGCAGACAACCTCTCTGAAGTTAGCGCTCTGTTTCCCAACTCACACTTCCCAAAGGGAGAGCTGTCTGTTTTAATGTCAAAGGCTGTGGCATTTTTCCTCTGAGGGTTCCCCTTTGGTTTTAAGTCATGGTTCTTTGGTTTTGTCCCAAGTCCTCACTGAATACACTGTGGTGGATCAGTACTGGTAGTGTACTGATTATTCCTAGACTGGTTTCAGGGCTCAACTCTGTCACTTAACTGGCCTCAGCTTTCTCACTTTGGATGGAGATGATCATATCCTGTCTGTGGGGTCAAATGATAGGAGGAAAGTTCTCAGCATTGTGGCCAGAGTGTGCTAGATTCTGGGATCTGGAACAACACACAGTCCAGTGCCATGCAGCCCAAGGCTATGAGGTGAGGCAGGTATGCTAACATGTGCCATCCTCGAGATGGCCTACAGGAGGGTCATGCTGAACTTTCTTGGGGTATGGTTGAAGCCATGGAGAAGCTTTTAATTTGCAACCTAGGAGTAAGTGGTTGGAGGAGGACATTTCAGGCTCAGGGAACATGATTTAAAAAAAAAGGCATTGAATGGTGGTGACGTAGTATGTCAGGTTTAGGGACGTGGCTTTTGGTTTTGTTGCTGAAAGTGCTTTTCACAGAAGGTTAATATTATCAGAAGATTTGGGAGAGTCTTCGGTTTGCTTATCAACACGATGAATCTCCAGGAGGGATCTATGGGACACAGTGTCTTCCAAACTTATTTGAGCACAGAAACTTATTTTGAAGAGGAACTTGCATATCTAGTATTATACTCCTTCTCCCCTGATGTAGAATAATAAGATGTAAATTATAGGGGAAAAAAAGAACATTTTATGCAATGCTGACCTCCAGAGTGTGAGGAGCATGACTGTGAGTGGATTATCTGCTTGCTAGAAAAGTAATGTTACAGTAACACTAGAAATGTAAGACAAAAAAGTGTCACCACCTTTAGAGGACATTAAACATATTAAGTTGCCTCTATCCAATGAGGGTAGGTAAGCAGCCCTGTGCTGCATTGCATCATGGGATGAATGTAGGCAGGGCACAAAATAGAGGTCACCAGCAAGTCTTCCTTGGTTTCTGTCTATAACTGTCTTACCCTCAGGGAACATAGAGGTGCTATGGAGGAGGCACACAGGAGAGAGAAGGAGATTCTTAGGTATAGAGAGAGTATCTTAGCTATGAGAGAGAGAGTGAGTCTCCCCCACCCCCAGACTAGAGAATTCCTTGGACATTGGTAGGAAGAAAAGTCAGCTCTAGTTCCTTTCAATGCACATGGGTGGCTGCAAGACATAGACAAGTAGGCATGGCTGACATTGCCATGGAGAGGATATATTAGTTAGCTAGTGCTGTGTAACAAACTACCCTGAGCATAGTGGCTCGGAACAGCAAACATCTAGTCTAATGTGCAAGTATGAGAGGGAAGAGGTTAGATTGGAGAAAAGGACATGGGAGAAAACGGACACAAACAGAGTGAGATACAGTGTTTATTATGCTTTGTATTTTTATGGGTCCAGTAAACGTGTTTGGAAATATGAAAGGATAAATGGATGATGGGAGGATTATTGCATTAGTGTCAAATCAGAATACAAATAAAGAGTTTGGAAAAGGTTTTTTAACCTTTTAAACATTTATGACATCACTGTTTCTTTAGGTCAGGAATCTGGATGTGCTTGGCAGAATCCTTGGGTTCTGGGTCTCTGGGAAGGCTGCAGATGTCAGCAGGGGCTGTGGTCATCTTGAGGCTTAACTTGGGGAAGATCTACTTCTGAAATCACTCATGACCTCATGTGATTGTTGGCAGGATTGAGTTCCTTTTATGCTCTTGGACTGAAGTCCTCAGTTCTTTGCTGAGTATTTACCAGAAACCACCCTTGGTCCCTTGCTAGATGAGTCTTTCCATAGTGGAGCTTGTAACATGCCAGTTGGCTTTCTCCGAGTGTGTGAGAAGAGCCAGAGAAACAGTGCTGGCAAGAGATAAGTCAGTATTTTGTTAGGGGACTTTGGAAGTGACATCCCGTCACCTTTGGCATATTCTGTAGAGTAGGTCACTAGATCTCCTCTAAACTCCAATCAGAGTAGGAGGTGTGACTATCTAGCCTGGGGGCTGATATACTTTTTCTGCATAGGACCAATAATAAATATTAATATATTAAACATATCATCATATATATCAGATAATTAAATATTATATACTGTTGAATAAAAATATTCTTATGATCAGTTTTGTGAATCTCAGAGACAATTCTGTCTTATTTAATTAGCTGATTTGAAGAGAGCTGAGGGGATTATATGAGGGCATGTGTACTCAGAGGTGGGGTCTAGCGGGTAGGGACCACTGGGGCCATGTCAGAAGCTTCCCAACACAAAGCACTACTGTCATTCTTAAAGGAATTCTACAGAAGCCTGGATTGGAGGAAGTGAAATTAACTGAGGTTAAGAACAAGGGGTATGTATATCTTGATGTAATCCCAAAAGTTCATTTTCGCTTTTGTTTTCTTTGCCTTTTGAGACTTGTCTTGAAAGAAGTTGCTGTGACTGATGTCGAAGAGGTTACTGCCTGTGTTCTCCTCTAGGATTTTGATAGATTCCTGCCTCACATTGAGGTCTTTCATCCATCTTGAGTTTATCTTTGTGTATGGTGTAAGAGAATGGTCAAGTTTCATTCTTCTGTACATAGTTCTAATTTTCCCAGCACCATTTATTGAAGAGCCTGTCTTTTTTCCGCTGGATACTTTTTCCTGCTTTGTCGAAGACTATTTGACTATAGAGTTGAGGGTCCATATCTGGACTCTCTACTCTGTTCCACTGGTCTATGTGTGTGTTTTGGGGCCAGTACCATGCTGTCTTGGTGATCACAGCTTTGTATTAAAGTTTGAAATCAGGCAAAGTGATGCCTCCAGCTTTGTTTTTTCTTTTCCAACATTTCCTTAGCAATTCAGGGTCTTTTCTGGTTCCAAACAAATTTTAGGGTTGCTTGTTCCAGCACTTTGAAAAATGCTGGTGGAATTTTGATTGGGATGCCATTGAAAGTATAGCATGCTCTGGGCAGTATAGACATTTTAACAATGTTTATTCTTATGACCCATGAGCATGGAATGCTTTTTCCATCCTTTTGTGTCGTCTTCAACTTCTTCCATGAGTATTCTGTAGTTCCTCGAGTACAGATCCTTTGCCTCTTTGGTTAGGTTTATTGTAGCCACTTTGGTTAGGTTTATTATTGTAGAAACAGTGTGGAGATTCAAAAAATGAAAAAATAGAGCTACCCTGTGACACTGCAATTGCATTACTGGGTATTTATTCCAAAGATACAGATGTAGTAAAAAGAAGGGCCATCTGTACCCAAATGTTCATAGCAGCAATGGCCACAATAGCCAAACTGTGGAAGGAGCCAAGATGCCCTTCAACAGATGAATGGATGAAGAAGATATGGTCCGTATATACAATGGAATACTGTGCAGCCATCAGAAAGGATGAATATCCAGCTTTGCTATCAACAGGAACAGAACTGGAGGAGATTATGCTGGGTGAAATTTATTTCACTGAGTGAAATAAGTGAAATTATCATATGGTTTCACTTACTTGTGGAGCATAAGGAATAACATGAAGGCCATTAGGAGAAGGAAAGGAAAAGTGAATTGGGGGAAATCAGAGAGGGAGACGAACCATGAGAGACTGTGGACTCTGAGAAACAAACTGAGGGTTTTGGAGGGGAGGGGAAGAGGGGGATGGGTGAACCTGGTTGTGGGTATTAAGGAGGGGATGTATTGCATGGAGCACTGCGTGTGGTGCATAAACAATGAATATTGGAACACTGAAAAAAAATAAAATTTAGATGTTAAAAAACAAACAAACAAGGGGGATATCACTGGTCGTCTGTGTGGGTAGCCACCCCATCCCAGAGGAAGCCTACCCTCTCTCTTAACATCAGATCCTGGAATTATGATCGAGATACAAGAGAGTTACAGGGGAAGTCCAAGAATGGCTAGGAAAGGGAGTCATATTTACACTTTTACTAGATGCTGGTTAATTGCCGTCCAAAAAGGATGTACCAGTTTTTGTAGGCAGAATTCACAACGTTTTCTTATTTTCTCTCCTTTTCACTGGAAATGTGTTATGCAGCTCTTACTGCTGAGTACAGAGGAGTGGAAGTGATCAGAGGAAAATGTTCATGTTCAGTCCAAGTCAATGAAGGATGAATCATAGACATTACTGAACAGCCAAAGAATAGCTCTGAGATTAGATTTAGCGAAGCTCAAGGAGGGAGAGCGACTTGTCAAACAGTAAATGAAAGTCAGGTTGGGAAACGTTGGAGAGAAAGGAAGGAAATTGACCAGAGAAGGAGTTGGAGTCCAATATGGAGAAAAATTCCAACTCTGAAGCCCAAGCTCATCCACACATTAGCCTGAACTTTGTAAGGGGTCATCTGTTCACAATTTGTCCATTCATTCAATGAATATTTTGTTCACTTGCTATGTGATAAGTGTGTTAGGCATTGAGGCTATAATAATGGTCTGTATTAGGGGTCAGAACACTATGGCCAGTGAGCCGACTGTGTCCCACTGATATGTAAATAAGCTTCATTAAACATGGCCACACTCATTGATTTATGACTTGTGTGTGACTTTTCACACTACGACTGTGAAGTTGAGTAGTTGTAACAAAGACTCTATGACTTGCAAAGCCTTAAAGACCTCCTCTTTGGTTCTATACAGAAAAAAAGTTGCCAATCCTGAGGCTAGATAGCAATGGTTCCTACCCTTAGGGGGCTAATCATCTACAGGAAAGATGGATATGAAACAAATACTTTCTTAAGTGGATCTTTGCCAGCAGTGAGTAGTGTCCTGGAGAAGTACATGATGCTGTGATGAAAGTGGCATGGGACACTTTTGATAGGATGGTCGGGGCAACTTCCCAAGGACATGGATTTTTTTTTTTTTTTTTTAAGGGAGTTGATGGATAAGAAGGAGCCAGCCTGTAATTAGGGAAGAGATTTCTAAACAGAGGGAAGGGAATGCATCAGGAATCTGTGCTGGGAAGAAGTTCATCCTTCCGAGGAACAGAGGAGGACAGTGTGACCAGAATTTGGAGAGTGAGATGAGACTTGTAGAGATCACATTGTCAAGGCCTCCCAGGCCAAGTCCAGAGACTTGGATTTTGTTTCAAATACAGTGTAAAGACATTGAAGGTTCTTAAGATCATGAGTCTCATAGGCCACTGTGTCTTATTCACTTAGCTGATCTGAAGACAGCAGAGATGGAGGATGTTCAGTACCTAGACCCCCCGTCTTCCCTTCTTGATAGAACAGTTCAGAATGTGTGAACAGAAACAATGGTTTATTCGCTGATGGTGAAGCATGTCAGCTTAGCCACAAAGACATCAAGGCCATGGAAGCTGCTAGAGATGTGGAGCAAAGCAGTCTGGCTCTGATGGCAATTTTGACAAGCATACCTTTTAGTGGAGAAGTCACATAGTCCTTGGAGAGGTCTGACTCACAGGACTGTCTGAGGACATTCTCGTCCTAGGGCTTCTGCAGTGAAGAAAGCAGCTGATGATTTTTAAAACCACTGAGGCTGTATTTTTTTTTTCATGTATAAATGTAGGAAGAGTCACAGATAACTCATAATCTTCATGATAAACCCTCTTCATCTAACTCTGAAATATCATTTTCATTGGGCAACCTCTCACTAGTGCTAAAGATGTCCTTCGTTTGGCCTTGAGTTGTGGCTGAAATTGTTCAGGCCTGAAAAGAAACAGCTAAACAAGAAAACTCCTGGAGCCCCTCCTTGACATTGAGCGAGGAATTAACTCACTTTTTCTGGAATTTACCTTATCTTAATGTCTTTTTAATCTTTTAGAAGAAGTGTAACAATTTAGTTCTGAGCTTGAAAACCACCCAGCATCTTTCCTCAGTAGATAGCTATGTAATCGAATAAGCTTTCAAGGTGTCTCCTAGTTTTCTTTAAAAGCTTGTACTACAACTACTTAAAATCTTGTTGCTTTTTTCTTTTCATCACCCCGCTAAACAATGAGAAAACCAAAAGGCAAGCTGCTTAAGACAAAGTGTTATTGGTGAACAGTACAATTGCTGATGTCTTCAAAGTGTGAAATTATAAAAATAAAGCCCTGTATACCCACATGCAAACATTTCCACCCCCCTACCTCCAGGGTATCATGTTTGATAAAAATATCAATATCTATATCTATTAGTATAAAAACAAATGTGAAAAAGACTCCTTACAGTTATTTTATAATCAAGAATGAGATAAATTAACAGTTAATATAATTAATAGCCTATAAGGCAATACCTTTATCATCAGAGAAAGCAAAGACATTTATACACCATTAGTGGGTTTTTCATTCATCTGTGGATTAGGGATCTGCTTTCACCCATGAGGGGTTGAAAAGGAGAGCTGGGATTACTAGGACCTGGATGCTCAGACCTGGTGTTGGGAGTATTGGCAGAAACTAGAGATTGGACCACCCCTCCTGTGGAACCCCTGATACTGATAGAAATAAACCAGAGAGGAGCCCTCTTATCTCTTCCTTCTCTAGTACCACCTATTAGCAGAACCTAAAAGGAAGCCAGCTAGCAAAGGAATCTATGAAGTTTGGTTTGCATAGTCCCACTTAGATCACAGACAGAGTACAGAAGGGGTGAATGTGGAGCTAAGAGGAAATAAATAACTGGCACAGTAATATTCTTTTGTGTGAATAAAACATCTTGGATTGGTAGGAGCCCCTTTGGGCTGGGCTAGCCTCTGGATCCTCTTGACTTGAATCTACTAAATTCTGATAGCTTCCTTCCTTTCTGGCATAAAATACTACAGGCTCATACGTTTTATGCCACAGACCTCGTCAGGTATTTGTGCAAAAAGCCTAGGTTCCTTTTTTTTTTTTAATTTTATTTATTTATTTGACAGACAGAGATCACAAGTAGGCAGAGAGGCAGGAAGAGAGAGAGGAGGAAGCAGGCTCCTTACTGAGCAAGAAGCCTGATGTGGGACTCGATCCCAGGACCGTGGGACCATGACCCGAGCCGAAGGCAGAGGTTTTAACCCACTGAGCCTCCCAGGTGCCCTGCCTAGGTTCCTCTTAACAGGGAATGGTATTTAGAGACCAAAATCTGGGCATCATCGGTGTTCATCTAAAATCCTCATTAAAAAAAAAAATATTTTATTTATTTATTTGAGAGAGAGAGAGCATGAGTTGGGGGAGAGGCAGAAGAAGAAGCAGGCTTCCTGCTGAGCAGGGGACCCTGGGATCATGACTTGAGCGGAAGGCAGATGCTTAACTGACTGAGCCATGCAAGTGCTCCTAAAACCCTCATTTTAAGTAGCATTTGGCTCAATTTATATTGTATAAGATCTTAATTGTGACCTTACAACAGTTCAGGAATGTTGAGTAGGGGGGCTATCCTTGTTTTTGCTCTTAGTCTCTTGTTGAGAGAAAAGATTCTGGGCTGTTTAAGGTTTTTCCTCATAGTTGTGCTTGCTTTCACTGGTTTCATGCTTAGTCATCAAGCCTCTGGTTTTTTTAAATCTTAAAGCATATTCCAAAGTGACAGTATAATTTATAATTTATTATTCTGTATAATGGTTCATGAAGATTAGGGCTCCTGGGTGTCTTAGACAGTTAAGCATCTGATTCTCAGTTTCAGGTTGGGTTGTGATCTCATGGTCATGGGATCAAGTCCAGGGTAAGGCTCTGTGTTCAGTGCTGCTTCAGATTCTTTCTCCCTCTGCCCTTCTCCACTCCTGGCTCAGTGGGTTAAAGCCTCTGCCTTCGGCTCAGGTCATGATCTCAGGGTCTTGGGATCAAGCCCTGCATTGGGCTCTCCACTCATTGGGGAGCCTGCTTCCCCCCCCCCCTTGCCTCTCTGCCTACTTGTGATTTCTGTCTGTCGAATAAATAAATAAAATCTTTTAAAAAAAAGTACATGAAGATTAACCCTAAAATCAATCCATCAGTCAAAAAAAATAAGTATGGTGTATATGTGTTATCAGGAGCTCACTATTGTGGGAAATGGACATAAGTTGAGGAAATAAAACATTAAGCAAATCTGTGGCATTCCCGGAATCTGAATTGTGAGAGAGCTGTGGATTTTCTATACAATTAAAGAGTAGAAAAACAGGTTCATATAATGGAAACCTCATTGAAAATCTGAGTGTGCAGAGGTATGCAGAATCACCTAGGGAAATCCTTGCTTAAGTTCATCAGAACCTTTGGATCACCATCAGTCATGTCAAAACCCAGTTATTATTATCCCAACTTCTGCTCCTCTGTAGAGTCTGTTCTCTTGGAGGTATCTGTGGATTATACTCTCATAGTTGAAAGAACTTAATTATTTGATTGCTTCCCTGCACGTAAAAGTTCTATGCTTCATAATTTCAAATACAAAAAACTCCACAAAATTGGTCAACCTGGAAAAATCCTTGGGTATGCTTATGACAAAACCTTTTGAGAGCTCAAAATTTGAAAAAACACTTCCCAAATCCCTGAGTAAAGTGAGTGTTTCAGGAAGCTACGTGATATTTATTTGCAGCTTTAAGAAGCCCTTAAGGAGTGACTGGGTGACTCAGTCAGTTGGGTGACAGGCTGTTGGTCTCAGGGTTCTGGGATCAAGCCCCACTTTGGACTTTGAGTTTGGTGGGGAGTCTGCTCAAGCATTCTCTCTCTCTCTGTCCCTCTGTCCCTTCCCCTGCTTGCTCTCCATCTCTCTCTCTCTCAAATAAATAAAGCTTTAAAAAAAAAATGGAACTCTCAAACTTCACTAAGGCCTCTATTTTGAGGCATATTGGAGGACGTGATTCTGAATACTGCCTCTGATGCTGTCCTGGTTCTAATGAGAAGAAGACATGCACAGGGAGCACAGGGTGGGAGTGGGAGCTATCATAATTGTTACTAAAGCTAATCAAGTCCCAAAGCATGGGTCAAGTATTATAAAACCAGACTGGAGAACACAGCTTGGATTGGTGTCTTCTCTTACCTTCCCCAATATTAGGTCTTAACCCAATATCCATGGGGAGCACCGTGTGTCAAGGCAGCTTCTGAATATTCTCACCCTGCTCTGTGATGGTCCCTGTCTGCTTTAGCATCTCTAGGACTTCACAGGAGGGGACCAGAGAGTACTGGGGGGCCTGATCTGCAAGGAAGCAGAAAGGAATCTGAGAGATCTCAGTTGAAAGAGGAAAGGGTCTCAGTTGAAAGGGTCATTGAGAGGAAGTGGGTGAAGCCCCTTTCCTTGTTTTTGAGGCAAACTCCCCTGGAAGGCAAACTCTTAAGAGTTTCGCCAATAAAATTTGTTACTCTCACCCTCAAGGGAGGAGCAAGGAGAAGATGGGGTCATTGGGGCTCATCCCCAAGTGGTGGGCATCTTGGTAGATGTTCTTTCTTCTTTGGAAATCTTAGGACAGAGGAACAGGGAATCTTCTCCTTTGAGAAGCAGGGACCACAAAGTCCAATGCTGCCAGGGGCTGGGAAGGTGTTTTGAATAAATGAAGGGGGCCAGGTGGGAAATGAGAGATCCAAAGACACATTCACCCAAAGCCCAGTGTCTGTTCAGGTCCAGTGGATGCCGGCATATGAGAATATGGGTTCAGAATTGCCAAGACCTTCTAACTTTTCAAGAGAAGCGAGGAATTAGTATTTTTTATGTAAAGTTTTTCCATTTGGAAATTTTTGGCACGTAATTCCACTTAAAAAAGGACCATGCAGGCCAAGCAGAACATTTCCATGGCCTGTGGGTCACCAGTCTGTGGCTGGTTAAGAGCATGATAAACTAAGACAGTGAAACATCATTTTTTTAAAAACCTCTGGTTAGGTGTGTGAAATGAGCCAGCCCCCCAAGAATAAGAATAAGAGAAAGGAAGCTCTTAAACATATTGAGTATTGGTATTTGTATTTCCTGGATTGTCTTCCCTCTCTCTGCCCTCCCTCTGACTCAAGACAGTCTTGGCCCCTCCCTCCCTTCCTACGTTCTTTTCTTTCGAGATTTTATTTATTTATTTGAGGGAGAGAAAGTACACAAGCAGGGGGAGTGGCAGGAAGAGGGACAGAGAGAAGCAGGCTTCCCACTGTCCAGGGAGCCCGAAGCGGGACTCAATCTCAGGACCCTGATATCATGACCCGAGCCAAAGGCAAACGCTTAACCAACTGAGCCCCCCAGGCACCCCTCTTGGCCTCTTTCTGTTGCTTTGCTAGGTCTCTTGGCAGCTTCTTCATTTTTAGGTCACGTGGTCCAGGCACCACAGCATCAAGACCCCCGACACGGGCTGAAGTTTGCTGTCAGTCTGATTAGCACATGGAGGAACTTGGAGCTGCTATCCTTGACAGCTGAGACACGGAGCCCCATTTTCAGACCAGAAAGCCTGAGCTTTCATCCTGTGTCAGTATCAATGTCATTCTGCATCCTGCAGGGACTGGAGCCAAGTGCATGTGATAGCTTTGGACAGAGCCCATCTTCAATACGTCAGTGCCTCTTGCAGCTGGTGATGGCCTTGAAACGTCATGTGCAATTAGAGGGCTCCTCCTCAAGTTCCCCTGACAGTTTGCATGTGGCTCAGTGCTTTCTGGAGAGCAGGCTTCGGAGAGTCACTCACCATTCAACAAACATTTATGAAGTTCCTGCTAATGGCTAGGGATCCTTAAAGACATTGGCTCTTCAGCGTTAAATGAGATAAACTTGGTCCCTACCTTCATGGAGTTTACATTGTAGTCATGGGGGACAAGTGAGCAGACACAGAGATATAAGATGATTGGTGATGTTAGTGACTGAGGGCATGATCTCCTTTTATTGGTGTGGCTGACGGGTCATCTCTAGAGGGATGATGTTCAAGCTGATAACTGACTCATATATATTTTTTAAGTGCTCAGGTTATGTTTATTTACTTATTTATTTTTACTAGATCCTTAGTCCAGAGTTACTGAAGAACTAAGATTCCTAAATATTTATTTATTCTGGAAAGAGAGAGAAAGAGGGAGAGAGTGAGCAGGGGGAGGGGCAGAGGGACAGAGAGAATGTCATGATTCCCCTAATGAATGCAGAGCCAGAGGTGGGGCTCAGTCTCATGACCATGAGATAAGGACCTGAGCAAAAATCAGTAGTCGATGCTCAACCAACTGAGCCACCCACATGCCCCAAGAAATAAATTTTTAAAGTTGAATACGATGAGGGTCTAGAAATGGCACACAACAAAGTATTAACACCAGTTATCTCTTAGTGGTGGGATTCACATATTCATTTAACTTGAGAAGAAGCATTTACTGAGTGCCTAATATGACTTTGATTATGTTACTGACTGCTGGAAGTGCAGTTGTGAGCGAAACAGACTGGGTTAAAATGTGAAGCGTATCCTGAAGGAAAAAGTGTACCGTGGTAAAGAATAAAAAAGAGAAACACCTAATTTATAATGCTGGGTCAGGGCAACTGGAACTGAGACTGAGAAATGAGAAGGGTTCAGTTGTGTGAAGAATATTGAGGGTGGGGACTGGGAGGAGTATCCCAGATGATGGGAGAAGCATGTGCAAAGGCCCTGGGGCTGGAAAGAATTTATTGTATTTGGAGAACTGCAAGCAAATTTGTTAGGATGGAGCAAAGGGGTCAAGAGATAAAACTGGAGAGATTTTGAGGATCCAGGTCAGGCAAACCCTGGAGTCATGAAGACCAGTTTGGTTGTTACGGGACGAGCAATGATAAATTTTTGAGGGGTTGGGGTTTTCACTTGGAGAGTGCTGTGACTCCATGCACATTTTTGTAAAGATCATGCATGCTTGTTGGTTGGAGAGTGGATTTCAATTTTTAATTGAAGGAGAGAGGCATGTTAGGAAATTGTTGTATTTGTTCTGCTGAGAGATCATGGTAGCTGGGACTAGGGAATCAGAATTGATCGTTATGGTCCTGTCAGTTGATCATTGCACAATTCCAGGGGGTACTGTTGCTTAGACAACAACATAAACAGTGCTTCCTGGAGAGGCCCCAAGTGTGGGACAGTAGTATCAGGAATGGGTGAGAGAGAGAGTGAGAAAAAGAGAAGGGGAGGGAGAAAGGGAGAGATGGTTGGATTCGGGATGTGCTACTAGATTAGACTGACAGGAGTAAAAGGAGTAGAGGACACTTGTGGATGGCTCCTCGGTTTCTGAGTTAGATCACTTCAGGGATGTTGGTGGCATTTTCTTAAAGGAAAAACACTGCATATGGAACAGTTTGCAGAAGAAAAAGCAAGAGATTTTTCTTAAATTTGCGAAGTGTAGTATGTTGGGAGCCATCCAAGGGAAGATGTCAAGTAGACTGTTGGATATACAAATCTGGAATTCAAAGTGGAAGTCGAGGCCAGATACAAAACTTAGAAGTCATCAGGATAAAGGTTGCATTTAAAGCCATTGAGTTGGAGAGAGAGAAGAGATGAGGTCCTGAGTCTGTGACTTGAAGAACTTGATCGGTGGGGCAGGAAGAGGAAGGTCGATTCAGAAAGCAGAGGAGGAAGGGGCACCTGGGTAGCTTAGTCAGTTAAGCATCAGATTCTTGATTTCAGCTCAGGTCTTGGGGTTGTGGGATTGAACCCTGAGTCGGGTTCCACACTCAGCCTGGAGTCTGCTTGGGATTGTGTTTCTCCCTCTGCCTCTGCCCCTTCCCCCTCAACAAATAAAATCTTAAAAAAAAAGAAAGAAAGAAAGAAAGTGGATGAGGAGACACTGAAAACTGGGAGCAAATTAGAAAAGCACAGCATCTTCTAATTTGAGAGAGAAGGACCCTGGATGGTTTAATTTAAGTAATAAATACGAACACATGTATTTCTGTCTCTTCTCTGGGGATGCCGTTATTTTTCTGTGCGCGGTGGGGATTGAGCTGATTTTGCCCCGCAGGGTGACCAGTTGCCCCTGTGAGCGGTGGTTGGGTATTAGTGAGATGTGGTTTGGGGACATGTGGGACCTGACATTCTCATGTCCCCCCTGCGATGTACAATCAGGATAGCTGAAATGTGCTTGTTGGAAGGCAGTGGTCTCACGGGGCAGTTTTGGCCACCCCCACCGCCCTCCTCCTCCCGGGGATATTTGACCATGTCCGGAAACATTGTCATTGGTTACATCTGGATTGTAGGGGTGTGTGTGAGGGGGTTGCTGCTGGCACTCGGTGGGTAGAAGGAAGCAAGGGACGCTGGGGCAGGGCACAGGCCAGCCCTCGAGACGAACAGCTGTCCAGCCCCGAAGACCAATAGGGCTGAGGTTGAAGAATCCTGTTGTAGCGAGTGCCGAGTTAAGTCACTTGCTGAAATTTTGTTGTTCCTTCCTGAAAGTCTCCTTGGGGGAAGAGAGAAACCTGCCGAAGCGAAGGGTCAGCTGTCCTTATTTCCCAGGAGCCTCTATGCCCAGACACGGGGAGTGGATTGAAATGATTTTTTTGGCGGATGCTTCACGCGTCGTCATCTCAGGCTGTCAGAGGGATAATTTGTAGAATAATATCTGTGGCTTAGAAATGCAGGGGTGGTGGTGGTGTGGTGGTGGTAGAGTGAGTGTGTGTGTGTGTGTGTGTGTCTTGTGGAGAGTGACAGAGATCGAATCTTTGATTTGGGAGCGAATTAGAAAGACAAAAGCACCAATGCTGCATTTTGTTTCACTTATTCAGGATTCCTAAAACCTACCTTTTTTCCCCTCTCAGAAATGGCATTTATCTTCTATTCTTTTGGGAATCAATTGAATTCTTCCTTTACTTATGTTAAAAAAAAAAAAAAAAAAGAAAGGAAAGAAAAGAAAAGAAAAAAAAAAAGGCTGGGTGCCTGAAGGAAAAGAAAATGACCGGACTAATTTTGGTCTCACCTGTGGATTCAAAAGCAATGTGGCATTTCTGTATCGTCCAGGATTTTTTTCATAATGGAAAGTGTGTCTGGGGGGGGTAAGGCAAAAGGCAATGGGAAAGAGAATTCTAGAGAACTCGGGATTTTAGATCGTTAAGGAACTTTACAGATCATTTCATCGGACCTGTTTACAACCAGATACCTTACGCTTTAAGAGAATCATGACTAGTCTCTTTCGCTTCTTCCCCAACTTTGACAGAGTTCAAAAGATGGCCCAAGAATCTTGAACGGGGATACAAAACGGGCCTGAACTTTCCATGTCTGGAGGAGATCAGCTCATCATAGGTCCTGACTGTGGAGGGAAGAGCGGGGAACAGAGTGTGAATTTAAAAAGGCTTTGGTGCAGATACGAGAGACCATGTTAGTAGTCAGAGTCCTACAGGAATTGAGGTATATGGGCACACTGGGGGATTCTGTTCATCACTGCAGACTTAATGCTTTGACAGAGCCCGCACGTAGTAGGCTCTTGGTAAGTTCTCTGTTGAATGCAGGACTCAAGGAAGTTGGTGCCAAGGGGAATTTTTTTGGGGGGGGGGGTAGGTAGGGAAGGATAACTAACATACTCACTAGGGGAGACTTTACCTTTCCCATTCTTTGCCTAGTAAGATAACTCAGAGAATTAGATGGTTAAGAGGGATAGTAATAGTAAATATTTGCAGGTATTATAGATGATAGATACTGTGAATAAATGTAAATATTCAATGTTAGACATTACATCTAGAACATCACTATTCATCTGTATTGATACTAATATTAAAAAAGAAGATTTTCATGAGTAGATGATGTTTGTGTTTAGCTTCATGGAAGAGGATACCTAAAAAATTGTGGCTTCCACAAGGAAAAAGTGTATTTTCCTCACGTGGTGGAAGGTTTGGAGATATTGAGGGGGTCCAGAGCTGGAGTGGTGACCCAGAGATGCCCCTGGGGTCCTGGGCTCCTTCTGTCTTTGTTCTTTGTTCACTCTTGGCGTATATCCTTGTCCAGATGGACACAAGATGGCCGTTCTATGTCCATGTGTCATGTCTTCCTTGCATCAGGGAAGGACAAGAGTTGTTGAGTCGATTCCCCTTTGGTTTATCAGGAAAAAAGTGGTTTGTCCAGAAGCCCCCAGTAGACTTCTGTTTACATCTCATTGGCCAAAACCAGGTCACATGCTCCTCCCTAACTGCAGGGGAATCTGGGAAGAATGTTTGTAATCCACCCTGGACAAAACAGGAGTTTTGTTAGTGAAGAAGAAGTTCTTTTAGTTCAGAAGAGCTTGACGCACAACCCTAATCCCACAACTGAAAGGAGCAAGGCCCACATCAGGGAGTGGACTTGCCTGGTCCGTGCCGATGAGTTCGAGTCAGCACGGAAGCCTCTTTCCAGGCCATGACTTGGCTTCACATCAGCATCCAGAGCAGCATGGAGCTTCGGTCAAACGATATCTGTTTGTCACCACCTGGGAACTGGGTTTTGGTCTCTGCGAAAGGTTACATGCTGGGGGCCAGTGAAGTCCTTAGGAGTCTGGGAGATATCACTGCCAAGCGAGACAAAAATCAATACGGTAATGGTGACGCTGCCTTTTATCGTCACGAACCCAGTACTTACAGCTGACATCGCATTCTGCCCAAGGAGAGTAAAGCTGGGCATCACACAGAGCCCAGTGGAGCAATTCCAGACATGACTTTTTCCTAAGTTCTAGAATGTGGTTGACCAAGCGAGGGCCCTGGGTTTGCACACACCAAGCACTCAGTACGCGGTAACTGTGGTTATTCTCATTTGATGGGTAATATTGGCCAACAGAGAAGTCTGATGCATTGTAGGATGGAATTACATTAGAGTAAGAAAGAAAGATGTAAAAGCTAGGTGGTTAGGTTGGCTAACACATAATTATAATTTTGCACGCACGTGGGGGAGAATGGAAGAAAGGAGCTAAGCGTTTAGGTTTCTTTTTCTAAGTGGGAAAGGGAACCACTGGGGCGAGGCCGGGAGGATGTCCAGCAGGGGCGTGACGTGATCAGATAGATGTTTTGGAGAGATCTCCCTGTCTGCTGAGAATGGAGGGTAGGAGTGAGTGCAAATGTGGGGAGACTGAGGCTGTGTCAGGAGCTCAGCTGAGAGACGATGGTGGCTTGGAGCGCGGTGCTTGTGGTGGAAGCGGGAAGAGTGGTCAGAGTTAGGACATATATTTCGAAGGTAGAACACAAAGGCCTAACTGATGTATTTCGTGTGGGACTGGAGAAAAGAGAGGAGGCAAACATTACTTCTGAGCAACTGGCATGGTGGGGTTGCCATTTACCAATAGGGGGCGGCTGCAGGAGGAGCAGGTTTGGGGGGTAAGCGATGAAATCGATCATTTTGGGCCATGTTACATTTCAGATGCCCTCTTAGACACCCAAGTAGAGACTTAACTAGGTAATTGGAAATTTGAGTCTTAAGTTCAGAACTGAAGTAAGAGCAGGAGAATTACATTTTTTTTTTTAAAGATTTTATTTATTTATTTGACAGAGATCACAAGCGGGCAGAGAGGCAGGCAGAGAGAGAGAGAGGATAAAGCAGGCTCCCTGCCGAGCAGAAAGCCCGATGCGGGGCTCGATCCCAGGACCCTGGGATCATGACCTGAGCCGAAGGCAGAGGCTTTAACCCACTGAGCCACCCAGGTGCCCCAGGAGAGTTACATTTTAAAGTCCTTCTTATATTGATGGGATTTAAAGCCACAGGTACTGGATGAAGGACTTGAGAGATTAATGTCAATAGAGATGAGAAAAGAGTCAAAGACTGTTTCCTGGGATGGTGAGAAGAGCATCAGTGAGGAAGGGGGAGACCCGGTATGGTATCTTGGGTCAGAGTGGAGGAAAAGCTCCCCCCCAAAAGAGGATGCCCAGCTGTGTTGAAAGATCCTGAAAGTTCGAGTGCAGTGAGGGTGGAGGTGATCATTGTGTTGGCACCTTGGAGTCCCTGGGGACGGTCATAAGAGCAGTTTTTGTTGGTGTGCAGGGGGTGCTGCCTGATTGAAGGGTAGAGCTCCAGTGACTTCTCCAAGGTTCTCTGGGAAGATTCGTGGCAAGATTTGTTTGCTGTGTAGAGGAGTTTGAACTTCTGCATGAGGCAGTAGTGTTTTAGCAAGAAGAGTGACATAGCCAGATTTGCATTGTATTAACATGACCTCGGCTGTGGTATGGTCAAAGTGAGGTCAGTTGTGGGGTGATGGCAGCCAGAGCCAGGCTAGTGGCAGCGGAGAAGAGAGAGTAACATGATTTCAGAGAGATTAAGAAGATGGAATCCCTGGGGACACCTGGGTGGCTTAGTTGGTTAAGCAGCTGCCTTCGGCTCAGGTCACGATCCCAGTGTCCTGGAATGGAGTCCCACATCGGGCTCCTTGCTCGGCAGGGGGACTGCTTCTCCCTCTGGCTCTGTCTGCCTTTGTGCTTGCTCTCTCTCTCTCTCTCTGACAAATAAATAAATAAAATCTTAAAAAAAAAAAAAAAAGAAGATGGAACCTCCTAGAACTTGAGGATGGGTTAGAGTTGAAAAACAAGGAGGTGGGTTCAAATCCAAGCTCTGCCACTTGGTAGCTTTGTGAACTTGAGCCTGTCTCTTAGTGGCTCTGTGCCTCAGTTTACTTATCTGTAAAATGAAGCTAATAACAGTTTCTACTGCCTAAGGCTATTCTTGGATTACATGAGATTAATGCAGGTGAAAAGAAGATGTGGTATATATACACCATGGAATACTATGCAGCCATCAAAAGAAATGAAATCTTGTCATTTGCGACGATGTGGATGGAACTAGAGGGTATTATGCTTAGCAAAATAAGTCAGTTGGAGAAAGACAACTATCATATGCTCTCCCTGATATGAGAAAGTGGAGATGCAGTGTGGGGGGGTTGGGGGGGTAGGAAGGGAGGGAGACAGACCATTAGAGAGTCTTAATCTCACAAAACAAACTGAGGGTGGCCAGGGGGAGGGGGGCAGGGAGAGGGTGGTGGGGTAATGGACATTGGGGAAGGGTATGTGCTATGGTGAGTGCTATGAAGTGTGTAATCCTGGCGATTCACAGACCTGTACCCCTGGGGGCTAATAATACATTATATGTTTATAAAAAAATTTTAAAAATTAAAAAAAAAAAAGATTAATGCAGGTGAAATGTTCGGCACGGGGTCTGGTATGTGGCGGCTATTGAGAACCATAAGCAGAACCTTTGAACTTTTTAGATGTGCTTAAGCCCTTGCTAAGCCTTCTCTCTTTGGGGATTGCTACTTAACTTTTTCAGCAGAAAGAGCTGACGTATCCCCTGTGCAGAAAGACACTATTAACCGTTTCTAAGAATCCGCAGCTCAGGCATCTCTCATTTTTGCTCGGAAGGTGACATGATTCAAATTTAATACTAGGTGTCCTAGAAGCTATACATTATTATTTTATGTCATTAGTGAGACTCAGATATCAAGAATTGCTTGGCTAAAAGGATTCACTCAGAAAGAGGTGGATATGATTGGCCGTCCTTGTGATTGACATCCAGTGACAGTAGGGTTTATTGGGACAAATTTTACAAGCAGGGTGATTTGCATATATCTTGCCTTTAATTTGCCCACACGGATCGGGCACTTAGGTACACAATTACCCAATTAGTGGGTGTCATTTCCTAACTGCAGGGGCAAACATGGTAATTGAGCCCTCAACTGGCTATGTGCTCACAATTTGCTTTCTTTTAGGAAAGGGAGCACTTTTGAGTTTTATGGTGAAGTTAAACGCGTCTGATAGCTCAGGATTCTTTCCAGTCTTGATGATAGTGTTCTTCCAGCACAAGCTGAGCATGGTGGTTAAGAAACTCAGGGAGCCATTAGATGGAGAGTTTTCTCATGGGGGTTGCTGATGCATTAGTAGACACCATGTTGGAATTCCTTGTTCTGGGATGCACCACTGGACCACCACTGGAATTTTGTCAGTAGATTCCTACTTGGGGGATCACCTTTGTCCTGGTGGGGCAGTAACATCTTCCCCCTGGGTTGTCCTTCTCCACTGAATGGGATGCTCTTGCCTCAAAAGTGGGGGTCTTCTCTTTATCCATCTGGCATCCCCTTGGGTCTCACAGCACTATTTCTTAGTTTCAGATGGACCCAGGGTCTGGCATCCCCTTGGGTCTCACAGCACTATTTCTTAGTTTCAGATGGACCCAGGGAAGTTTCTGTTTCTGCCTGGCATAAAAGGAGCTCCTTGGTGGGACGTAATATTAAACTTTGAAGTTTGAATCTACCAGGTCCCAGTTTGGTGCAGAAGCCACTGGAGCTTTCCGTGGAGTTGCTCGATGGAAGAACCAACCTTCCTTTCGTCTTCCCTCCCAACCTTCCTCCTTCTCTCTCTCCTTTCTTCCTTTCCTTCCTTTTTGTTTATTAAAAGAAACCCATTAAAGTTGCGCATAAGACTTCATGTCTTATGACCATTAAGCACGGGAAAATTCTGAGCATCATTAACCAATGGGTAAATGCAAATAAAAATCACCATGAGAAAAATATATGTTTATAAAAAATAAAAAATTAAAAAAAATAAAAACACTAAAAAAAAAAAATCACCATGAGATATACCACCGTACCCTCTAGAATGATCAGCATCCTCATACGTTGGTGAGAATATGAGGCAGCTGGAATTCTTCTAGATTGCTTGTGTGGGTGTCCTAAGGTACACCCATTTTAGAAGATGGTTTGGCAGTGTCTTCAGTAGTTAAACGTATCCCTAGCCTGTGACCTGACAATTCCAGTTCTAGGTTTTACTCGAGAGGAATGAAAACATATGTCAAAAAAAAAAAAAAAAAAAAGGATACATACAAGAATGTTCATGGAAGAGGATGGAGTTGAAAGTTCATAAGTACAAGGGAGTTTTATGGGGGTGATAGCAATATTCTGTATCTTGCTGGAGATGTGGGTTTCATGGATGTGTGTGTGTTTGTTAAAACCGATTAAAACGTTGAGATCTTTGCTTATCACTGTATGCAGATTATACCTCAATAAAAGCAAATACACACCAAAGGGAGTTTTATGGAGCCTATAAAAATAATATGTATGAATTATTTAAAAGCAAAGGCATTTTTTAAAGGTTTTATTTATTTACTTGGCAGAGAGAGAGATCACAAGTAGGCAGAGAGACAGGCAGAGAGAGAGGAGGAAGCAGGCTCCCCGTTGAGCAGAGAGCCTGATGTGGGGCTTAATCCCAGCACCCCGAGATCATGACCTGAGCCGAAGGCAGAGGCTTAACTCACTGAGCCACCCGGGTGCCCCAAAAGCAGAGGCTTTTGAGAGATGAGGTTAAAACTTATTTCTATGACGTTGGCTCAGATTTCAGTTCTGCTTTAAGATGTATGTCCTTTGGTATTTTATTTCCCTACTCAGAGTCTCAGTTTCTTTGTATCTAAAATGAGGATAGTAATACCTATCTTACAGGGTTTGAAGGAGGGATTAAATGAGAAAATGCAAAGTGCCTGGAATATAGGAAACATTCAATCATTTTTAATATGATTTATCTATTTATTAGTATTTATTGAGTACTAACTATAGGTAGGCGATAAAATAATGAGACATTATACCTTCATTTGGAGTCTCATTGGGAAGGCAGAAATTAAATAATCATACACATAAAAATAAATTTTTTAAAGATTTTATTTATTTATTTGACAGACAGAAATCACAAGTAGGCAGAAAGGCAGGCAGAGAGAGAAGGGGAAGCAGGCTCCCCACAGAGAGCAGAGAGCCTGAGGCGAGGCTTGATCCCAGGACACTGGGATCATGACCTGAGCTGAAGGCAGAGGCTTTAACCCAATGAGCCACCCAGGCGCCCCAAAAATAAAATTATTTTTTGTGTTAAGTGGTAAGAAAACCTAGTGCTGTGAAAGGTTATTGTGAAGGGACCTGAGTTTGTCTGAGCAGTCAGGGAAGGGTCCCCAGAGGATGTGATGTTGAACTGAGATCCAGAGGATAATTAAGATAATAATATGGGTGAAGGGTCATGCGCTTAAGCCTATCAGGCACTGATAAAGATGGCGGCGAAGAGGACATGGTTAGTTCCACGTGAAATATATTAGACATGATAGAGCCACATCCTGGAGACAGGAGGGGACAGAGAAGAGGATGATTTGAAAAGTGTGCGAAGCATACAGGTTCATTCTGAATTACCACGGCCAAGCCAGGATCATCATCATGTCTTCAAGCGTTGTCCTCTTTTTTACCAACGTGTTTTGGTTTTTGTACTAATCAAGATAATATTAACTGTGGGAACTGATATTTCCTGGAATCCCCGTGGCTTCACTCACTAGGAATTTACTTCTTGCTCATGCAAGGATCTTTGTGAATGGACAGTCACTCCGTGACCCCAGGCTCTTTTCATATTACAGCTCTGCCCTCTTTCTTGGACCTCGGAGTCCTCTCTGATCTGTTGCTGATGGGGATAATGCACGTGGAGAAGGCACACCTGCTGCTGCTTTTATTTTATTTATTTTTAAATTAAATTAAATTTTATATTTCAATTAGCAATAATTGTGCCTCGGATAAACCTCATTGGCTACGATACTGCCACTGCGCAAAACTATTAATTTTTTATTTTCCCAAGATTCATTGTTTATGCACTACACCCTGTGCTCCATACAATCCGTGCTCTCCGTAATACCCACCACCAGGCTCACCCATCCCCTCACCCTCCTCCCCTCCCAAACTCTCAGTTTGTTTCTCAGAGTCCACAGTCTCTCATGGTTTGCCTCCCCCTCCGATTTCCCCCAACTCACCTCTCCTCTCCACCTCCCAATGTCCTCCGTGTTATTCCTTATGCTCCACAAGGAAGTGAAACCATATGGTAATTGACTCTCTCTGCTTGACTTATTTCACTCAGCATAATCTCTTCCAGTCCCGTCCATGTTGATACAAAAGCTGGGTGTTCATCCTTTCTGATGGCCAAGTAATATTCCATTATATATATGGACAACATATTTCTTTATCCATTCGTCTGTTGAAGGGCATCTTGGCTCTTTCCACAGTTTGGCAATTGTGGCCGTTGCTGCTATGAACATTGGGTTACAGATGGCCCTTCTTTTCACTACATATAATACATACTGATAAATATCTTATCAGTAAATACCCAGTAGTGCAATTGCTGGGTCATAGCACACCTACTTCTCATTCACTTTATACTGGTACATGTCACTTCTACTCTCACTCAATTGGTGAGAACAAGGCACATGACTGGGTCTAGATGCAAGGCATGGTGGAATATGTAGTCCTTGGATGGGCAGCTACTTCCCAGCAATTATTTTGCTCTCTGCAAGGGAAGAGCCCATCTTTGGTGGCAGCTAGCCATTTCTGTCACAACTCACACCTTTTAGTGAACAGCACCCTCTCTGCCCTATTTCCCATCCAGTTAGAGCTCATTTCGATATGCTGTATCCGGAGGCTTGCATGCTCAGAAGTTTTGCCAATTGAAACAGAAGTGCTGGGTTCTCCAGCCAGACAGGCTCACCATGGGAACTCTGAGGTTCATAAATCACCACGCAGATGCCGTTCATCATCTGAAAAATGAGGAGGAAGGGCTGCCAGAGCCTAGCTCATAAAACAGATGTTCTTTCCATGGAGAAGAGCAATGGAAGCAAGGCCACAAAAATTGAAAACCCAGGAAACTGGTTATCCTATCTTAAATAAAAAAGCAATTCACTTTGTACCTTTTAGTACACCTACCTGCTACGGGGATAAAAAAAAAAAAAGTCATTTTTTTCCACCTGTTTAATTATATTCCATTTCAAGTTGGGGTGGTAGCTGTTTTTTCCTTTTGTATTTGCAAACCCAGAAAGTATGGGCATTAATTTTTGCAGGCGCGTGACAAATGCAATGATACCATCGTAACGACCGCAGGTATGATACACGCTGTGGTACAGCCGGCTCCACCAACCTTATCATTAAATCCCGCTCAGGATAAATAAGGCTCATTTCAGCTGGAGACATTTGTTCTTGTTAGGGTGCCGCCAGCATGGCATGAAATATTAAATGACAAGGGTTAATTCTGTTCTCAGCAAAGAGCTCCTGTCCAATTTCCCATGAGATTGCACAATAGGTCACTGTGTCAGGCTTGAAGTAATAGCCTTTGCTGGCCTTCCCAGGAAGGTTTTGTACCACGGCTGGGTTGATGATTCTGAATTTTGCAGTAGGAAAACAGAGCTGATTCCTGCTGCCCTCCGGGAAGGAACGGGAAGCAGGGTTGCTCCTAGGCTGTGCCGCCGTGGCTTTGAGAATTCGTCTCCAGTGATCGGTGCTTCATCATTTTCTGCTGGCTCCCTTGTGACTAATGGAGGATGTCTGAGGTCTCCATCCCCTGGACCCGGGTCTCTCATGCTTGCTTCTTCCTGCTTCTTATCCAGAGACTGTGTAAAATGAAAGGGTTGTTGCTTGAAATTACACTGATGCTTTATTAATATGTTAAATGATCATACTCAAACTATATTCACTTATTACAGTGCATTATGCAATGCATTAGTAATGAATGGAAGCACTTTACTTAAAGATCTGCCTATAAATCAGTTGAACATAGGAAAAAAGAGTCATTGTTTATTTATGAGGTCTGGGAAGGAAATTATAGAGAGCAAACCTTACATATCTTCCTATTCTAAAAACATTATGAAACATTGATTATATGTTTGCCATTAAGTTTATGTTCCTGTTGCCTTTATGTTCTGGATATATTATTAATCTTTTTCAAGAATCAAACCTCTGAAATCTGTTGTTTATATGAGTGGAAAGGTTCAGAGCTAGGCAGTGGAGTTCGCTTGGGCAGAAATTAGGCGTGCTTTCTCCGGCCCTGAAGGTTTACAGAAAGAGTCTTTCAAACTTGCTGCTGTGGTGGTATGTTTAACCACTGCCCAGGAGCCACTAAGGGTCTGCTTCCCAGTAAATGCAAATTTTTTTTTTTTAAAAGATTTTATTTATTTATTTGACAGAGAGAGATCACAGTAGACAGAGACACAGGCAGAGAGGCAGGCAGAGAGAGAGAGAGGGAAGCAGGCTCCCTGCTGAGCAGAGAGCTGGATGCGGGCCTCGATCCCAGGACCCTGAGATCATGACCTGAGCTGAAGGCAGCGGCTTAACCCACTGAGCCACCCAGGCACCCCCAGTAAATGCAAATTAATAGACATTCAGTGGGCGTCTAGTCTTAGAATCAATGATGGCATCAAGATGCTATTAGAACATATAAAATAAAAGGTATTACAGCCAGGCATTCTGGGACATTCTTCCCTACCTTGTAACAGTCCCTCTTCAAAAGATTTCAGGTGTGAAATGCTCACATAAAATTATAGCAAACAGGAAACAAGCCACCATTTCGTTGTTGGTTGAAGATCCTACTGAAAGCTATTATTTTAAAATTTTTTGGTAAAGGTGGTTGAAACATGTGATCCTGGATAAGAATCTGTTGGGATCTCTGTTAACTTCTAAGCCCCTAAATGTTAGTACAGCAACAAGACGAAGTGATGAGCATGTTCTAGGATGTGTACAGAGATAAAAGGACTCAAGGTGACCTGACTTGCTGCTCTGTAGGATCTGGCTGCTTGGATGGACCAAGTACACAAAGAATGAGTTAGTCTACTGGTAACCAGGGCACTAGAACCTGGACTACTCTAGGGTTAGTAGTCCCTTCTCTGGAGGATGAGAAAGAGGGGATCAGACAAGAACTAATCTGAACGCTCTCCTATTCCTTACCTAGTCTGCGGACTTTGGAATTAAGACAGTGGACCCACTGGAATTAAGACAGTGGACCCACGGAGGTAAATAATAGTCACCATTTGTTAAATGCTCACTGTCTTGCAGAAGAGGTGAGCTTGTTAATAGTTAAGTTATAACACTTTACAGCAAAATACTAAGAAGAAAAAGAGTAAGAACACCCATAACCTGTGGAGTGTTGATGGTGCATTGGTACTAAGCTAAGTACTTTGTGAGTGTATACAAGTCATGGAAGGGGCTTGGACAAGGGAATGATTGACTTTGGCAGGCTAGGACCTCTGGAGGAGGTGGCTTGTATGTTGTAGTGGAAGAAGAAATAAGAGCTCTAGACACGCGAAACAGTGTGCGTGTGTGGAATGGCACAGATCTGGAACATCCCCTGTACAGGAGAGATCTGTAAGTGTCTTGGGATCTCCAAACATTTTGGGAGGACAGAGCCAGCGCGAGGTGAATTTGAAAACAAAAGACAAGGGCACGATGAAATTGTACTTTTTATGCAGGGACAAGAAAGGTGGGCTGTATCCTGCAGCTGGCAGTCAGTTAAGGGCTATCTAAATAAAGGAGAGGAAGGACCGAGCGAGCGGGGTGTTTGTAGAGATCGCTCTGGCTCCCGTCGGGATGAAGGCTAGAGGAAGCAAGGCAAGAGTTAGGAGCCAGACGAGTCAATGGAGGGTCTGGATGATGTAGACGTGATCGTTGAGGGTGGAGGATGCTTTGAAAAATATGGGAGAAGTAGAATTGATGACGGGGTGGCTAATAGGATGTGCGGACAGAGGGAGAACAAGGAGTCACAATGACATCATGTTTTATGAGGCAATGGCCTAAACCCTAAAGGTTGGAGTCAGAAGCAGTAGGCGTAAGTTGGCTACTGGTTTCTACCAGAGTTCTTTGGTTGGAATCAAAATGAATTGTTCTTCTGAAAAATTTTGTTTTTACTTTGATAAAATACACATCACATAAAAT
The DNA here is from genome assembly GCF_022355385.1 of Mustela nigripes. Taxonomy (NCBI): domain Eukaryota; kingdom Metazoa; phylum Chordata; class Mammalia; order Carnivora; family Mustelidae; genus Mustela; species Mustela nigripes. The sequence continues at coordinate 28,285,113 of NC_081567.1, forward strand.
GTATTATCTTCACCATTTTAAGTGTACAGGTAAGTGGACATTCTAAGTGTACTGAATGGTATGAAGTACATTCATAGTGTTGTACACCTGTCAGCATGACCCAACTCTAGAATTCTTTTCCCCTTGTTCAGACTGAAACTCTGCCCCCATTACACATGAACTCCCATTCACCCAGCCCCTAGTCCCTGGCAACCGGCGGTCTGCTTCCTGTCCTTATGAGTTTGATAACTGTAAGTACCTCGTCTTTTCCTTTTTTTAATTATTTTTATTTTTTTAAATTTATTTGACAGACAGAGTAGGCAGACACAAGTAGGCAGAGAGGCAGGCAGAGAGAGAGAGAGAGAGAGGAGGAAGCAAGCTCCCCGCTGAGCAGAGAGCCCGATGCGGGGCTCGATCCCAGGACCCTGAGATCATGACCTGAGCCGAAGGCAGAGGCTTTAACCCACTGAGCCACCCAGGCGCCCCTGTAAGTACCTCATCTCAGTGGAATTGTACAGTATTTAGTATTTGTCTTTTTGTGACCAGCTCCTTTCACTGAGCGTAATGTCCTCAGGGTTCACCCACGTTGTAGCAGGTGTTAGAGTTTCCTTCCCCTTTAAGACTGAACGCTATCCCAGTGCACGTGCAGACCGTGTTTTGCTTACTCATTCATTTGTTGATGGACACTTGCCGTTGTTTCCATTTCCTGGCTCTTGTGAGTAACTGCTGCTCTGAACATGGTTATACAAATATCTTTCAAGATCCTGCTTTCAGTTCTTTGCATGTATATATATATACAGAATTGAAATTACTGGGTCATACGGCAAGTCCATCTTTAATTTCCGGGGAACGGCCATAGTGTTTTCCATTGTATCACCAATCGCGAACAACAGTGCCCAGTGAGAATTGCAGGTCTATAAGGACCAAAGTCACTTTCTCCGTTCCAGTCCTGGTCCAGGTGTTTACTAGCTGGGGAATTGTGAGCAAATCAGATCACCCAAACTCTCTTGTGTCCAGAATGTGGATTAAAAGTACACCCTGCTGGGGCGCCTGGGTGGCTCAGTGGGTTAAAGCCTCTGCCTTCGGCTCAGGTCATGATTCCAGGGTCCTGGGATCGAGCCCCACATCGGGCTTTCTGCTCAGCCATGGAACCTGCTTCCTCCTCTCTCTCTGCCTGCCTCTCTGCCTACTTGTGATCTCTGTCTGTCAAATAAACAAATAAAATCTTAAAAAAAAAAAAAAAAGTACCCACGCTGAATTGTCCTGACAATTAGAGAAACATCTGGGCCTGTAGTAAAAGTTCAATTAGTCATCATTTTGATTCTTCTTAAGTTAAACAAATAACATTCCTTGTGGTGGGCCTTCAGAAAGGGAGGTGGTGAAGATGACTGTGGTTTTAAGAGCTGACCACTTTCTCTGAGATTTTATATTCTGCAGTGGTCCCTAACTCGGTGCGTGTGCTGGTGTCTTCGTTACTTTGGGTAGCTCTAGCAAAAATACTATACACTGAGTGGCTTAAACACCACAGTTATTTCTCACAGTTAGAAGACTGGAAGTCCAAGATCAAGGTGCCAGCAGATCTGTCGTCTGGTGAGGGTCCACTTCCTGACTCCTAGACAACCGTCTCCCGTTGTCCTAGAAGGCAGAGAGGGCTCTAACCTGTTCATCCCCTTATAAAGCTGCAGATTCCATCACGGGGCCTACATCCCCGTGACCTCATTTCAACCTCATTCCTTCCCAAGGGGCTTCCCTCCAGATACCACCTTGGGGATTAGGCTTCAACACACGAAATGCGGGGGCCATAAGCATTCTGACCATAGCAGATGGCTTCTTCACCCCGTGCTTTGTCTTCCCTTTCACTGAACCGTCAACTACGAACAAGTGTACATCCTGATCTTGCATGCAAGAAACACATTTGACATGGTGAACACATTTCTACTTCACCTCTTAGGCAGAAGCTTTCATACTGGATAGTTGTTAGTCAGTTGCAGGATGGAGCGATTAGGTGGCAGCCACAGAGGCCGTGATAAGAGCAGAATCACCGTAGCTCAGGTGGCCAGAAGCACTCGGAAAAAGAGAAAAATCAGCATTGCGTTAACCTGTGTGCTCCGAGCGATTATCCTCGTGAAACACTTGCAGGGTGCGTAATGAAATGAGTGTCGCCAATACTGTCAAATTCCCCGGGAAGAGGAGAGGGAAAAATCTTCCCAGCACAGAGATTTTCATTTATTTCCATGTAAGGGGAGATGATATAGGTTCACTTTGTGGGTTTTTGTTTTCTTGGTTTTTTTTCCCCCCACTTCCTATAGGGCAGTGCTCAGAATACAAATTAGGAAATTTGAACAATTCCTATTCTTTATGTAATTCCATGGGAAGATATCACAGTGATTTTGCCGTAAATGCTCTGAAAATTGAGTGATGAGCTACAAAGGTGTTATAAGCGTGGTCCTCCTTTGGATGGCCGGTGGATACTGGCAAGCTCAGCTTTTGAAATGGGTACAATAAGTCCGTGAGATGCCACCTTTTAGTTGTGTTCTCTGGCAATAACACTTTTTATAATACTAACTCACCCCAGGAATTAGGATTATCTTTTATTTTTAGTGGTGAATAGAAGGTCATGTTTTGGTCTCTAGTAGGTTTTCCGTCTATTTCTGTGTAATATAGAAATCCCTTTGATTCCTGTACTCCCCTGAGGTATTTCAATCTTTCTAAATTTATTTGGGCTTTGGAGGCTGGCAAATTGCATTCATATCTTGGCCCCGAAGCTTATTGGCCTGTGTTAACTTTGTCAATAAGCTTATCTGCGCCCAGGTTTTCTTACCTATAAAATGGGGAAAGTATTTATCTCATAAAGATTACATAGGTTAATGTAATGCTTGGTACAGTACATGGCACATGGTACAGTAATTCAAAGCTGATGCTAGGCTCTTGAAACAGGGAGATACACATGATTTGGATGTAGTGGTTAAAGAAGATACAGTCAATGAAGGGTGTAGTGACACTTACCATTCCTCCTCATCTCAGTTTTCTCCCTTGGTCCTGGGTCAGGGTACTGCAATAGTCTAAGTATTCTTCTTTGAGATGGGTGAGGTCTATATCCGATCATAGCTTTGACTACTACAAGGCTTGCGTCTTTGGGTGACTTCCCAGAATGGGAAAACCAAGGCATCAAGACCCAACTTGGATTTCAGTGGACTGTGTGAACGGATAATATAGAGGACCCCATGTGTGGGCCCATCCAAGACCCTGGCTTAGGAAAAAGCATTCTTCCCTGGCCCTTCCCATCAGAATCCATTCTTCTCACCTGCCTGTGTCCTCCAAGGTCATTATTGAAGAACTAGGGCTTATTTTGTACAAGCTTAATCACTCCTAAGGCCACTGACTATAGGCTCAATGTCTAATTTTTTTGTTGGCTCAGGGTTTTTTTTCTTGTTTAGGGACAAATCTCATAAGCATCTGGTGCTAAAGCTGGACTGGCAGTGGCCAATGTGACATTGCTTCTTTTTCCTTATTGACATAAGGCTTGTCATTAATAATAGAACTTGACTTCTGCTCTTCTATTTCCGTCTTCCTTGGTATAATACTTACAAACAGAACTTTAAGAAGTGGCTCCTTTGTGAGATGTTCACGCGTAGCCTGAGGACTGTTCTGGAGAAGCTTGATTTGTCCTTCTAAAGGCTCCTCCCCTTTCCTTCCAGCTATGATGGCCAAATGGGGAGGCTGTGGGATAGGAGGTGGGAGTTTCAAAATGATTAAGAATAAGCTGCAGTTGTTGCTTTTAAATTTGACTCTCTTAAACTATCATGACATAATTATATAAATCACATTTGAAATCATGAAAGTCAAGCCAGCAAAGATGTGTTGAGGACTACCATGTCTAAGGCTCATTGGAAGACACGATTAAGGACAGGAGGATGAATGAGAAACGGTCCCTGACCTCACTACCTTACTGTGGTGTCTTGGGAGGAGAGATGTGATTAAGAAAGGCCCAGCATTGAAGTGTTGTGTCGTGAAATCCCAAGTACAGTTGAGCATCCTTTGTCTATGGTATATAGGGGAATTCCAAGAAAGCCTGCCAACCTGCTCATTATTCTGATTAGAGGCATGTTTGCTTTCATATCTAGCAACAGACTTTCTACCCATCACATTCCCAAGGTAAGATTTACACAAAATAAAATTCATAAATCTTAAAAGTGTGACTTGGTTAATTTTTACCTATGTATATACTTGTCCAAGTACCATCCAGTCTCTGTCTTCAGATCAAGAGACAGTGTACTTCCCTGACTCCAGAAAGTTCCTTTGTGCTCCTTTCTTGCCAAGTCCCCTCTCCAGAGATAAGTCATATTCATACTTCACCACCACAGATTGAGTTTATGGTATTCTGGAATGTTCTATGAAGAGAATGCTATGCTACCTGCTCGTTTGCATATGACCTGTTGTTTTTACTCAGCATAATGGTTGTGAGATCTGTCCATTTTGTCATGTCTGTAGCTTATTCCTTGTGCTTAGCAAGTAGTATTTCATTTGTTTATTCATTTACCTTTTGGGGGACATTTAAATCTTTACTAGTTTTTGTCAATGGTGAGGTAAGTGGCAATGAAATTTGGTGTACAAGAGTTTGTGTGGACATACGCATCCATTTCCCTGGAGTGGAGTCTCTTGAACTGCTGGGTCACAGGGTATGTGTACATGTGGCTTTGACAAGTAGGCAAACTCTTTTCCAGAGTGGTGGTTCTGTGTTATACCACCGCCAGTGGTAGGTGAGAGTCTCCATTGCCCTTCCTCAGACTTTCCAGTGGTCTCTGAAGCCGGAGAGACCCTGATTTAGACTCAAAGTCTACCACTCAGTAGCTTCATGACCCTGAGACCATTACTTATCTCTATCTATGAAATGGGGATAATAATCATCTTTTGCATTGTTTGTAAAAATTGAACTATTTGTGAAGATTAAACTGCTATAGAAAATGCTCCAATATATGGTAGCTTTTATCATTATTATTATTATTATTATTATTATTATTATTATTATATACATAGTCTCATCTTGTCCAGTTGCTTTAAAGCAGTGTTTCCCAAGATGTGGCGTATCCTGGTACTCGCCATTAAAGTTTTACGTGGCTACAGCATTATATATAATACTGGATTCCATAGTGAAAATTTATTTCTATTCCAGGGTTCTTTAATTCCAATTAAATCAAATGAGGAGGTGCTAGTCTGATTTAACTGCTCTCTGCCACTTGCTAATCTTCCTTTTTAATAAAGACAGAACCAGCACACAGGCTCCGTCTTTAGCTCGCAACAGTATGTAGAAAGAATTCCACGTGGTTTTGTCTTCCTTCTTTTTAGATTTTCACTGTCTGCAGAATTGGTGGCAAGTGATCCTAGTAGTAGTTATGGTACTGAGTTAATATTTTAATAAGTCTTTGAAATCTGAAAAGTGACTAGTCTGAAAGAAAGTAACGTTAAGGAGATCATTTTACTTTAGGAACTCAGCTAGGGCAAAAATCATGAAGGAAGTTTTTATATGACTGAAATTTAGAAAACTGCTTCATAGGAGAGATCTGGCAGATATTTTAAACCCTACTTGATGAATGGCAGAATGAAGGCATTTGTAGCCTTTTAATCACGTGCTTATGTATTGAGATCTGATAGTGACATGTGAGTTAATGAAGCAAATCGTAAGCTCAGTTTTGTGATAGGATCCGTACTGGTACTTCTGCCTCCTGACTTATTCTTTTCAAGATGGAATCCCAAAGATAACAGAATGTCCTTTGGGGCGCCTGGGTGGTTCAGTTGGTTAAGCAACTGCCTTCAGCTCAGGTCATGATCCCGGCATCGGAGGATCGGGCTCCCAGCTCCATGGGGCGTCTGCTTCTCCCTCTGATCTTCTCCCCTCTCATGCTCTCTCTTACTTGCTGTCTCTCTCAAATAAATAAATAAAATCTTAAAAAAAAACCCAGAATGTCCTTCTCCCCACTAATTATACAGCTAATTCATGCTTATTGAGACAGAAAGGGTGCAGTAAACATAAAGAGAGTTCACCCCAAATCCCGCCATCCTTGCTTACATTTTGCCATTGTTACCCGTCCATCTGTCCATCCATCTGTCCATTCATCCACCCACCTATCCATCCATCCATCCATCCATCCATCCATCCAATCACTAATTTACTCATTCATGTATTCACTAAGAAATCATCCATTTCCTTGACAATACCGACTAGCCCTCTAATATGTACCAGGCACTCTTTTAGGTGCTGAGGCTACAAAGGTGTGCAACCCAGAAGAAGCATCCTTGCCCTCAACATACTTTCTATCACCTTCTTTTTCTATGCATAAATGCATGGAAAAGTTATTTTTTAAATAATACTTTTATAATTCACTTTTATAATGTCACTGCATTATCTGCTTTTATTTATTTTTTTGAAGATTTTATTTATTTACTTGACAGAGAGAGACGGGTCACACGTAGGCAGAGAGGCAGGCAGAGAGAGAGGGGAAAGCAGGCTCCCCGCTGAGCAGAGAGCCTGATACGCGGCTCGATCCCAGGACCCCGGGATCATGACCTGAGCCGAAGGCAGAGGCTTTAACCCACTGAGCCACCCAGGCGCCCCACATTATCTGCTTTTAAAATTAGTCTATCATAAGCATCTTTATGGGTTAGTATGTGGGTAACCATCATCCATTTTGATATCTGTAGAGCATTTTACTTAAATACAACAGCGTAGAAGTAGAGTCATTGGTGAGTTAGCCGCTGTTGGGCTTTGGGTGATTTCTGTCCTTTCCAATGTGTTCAAGGATACTGTGCATATATAAAACTTTCCCTGCCTGATGGCCCTTCTGCCTGATTCCAGTTCCGTCATTGACGGTATGTGTGGCTCTGGTCAGGCTGTTCTAACCTCTTTGAAACTTTGTGCCCTCATCTGTTAAATGGGACCTTTCAAATAATCTATCTCATACAGTTTCTGCAAGGACCAGTTGCTTCGTCTCTTGACAACATGTTAAGCATGGAATAGGTATTATCTGATATTAGTAACTATGATGATGATTCCAAAAATAATTTCTTCCTTGCATTTTTATTATTTAGATCTTAATGGATGTACTTAATGGTTTGGATCTGATTCACGTTTGTGTCACTGCCCCTGACTCCTTCATAGTGCTTTGAGTGAAGTAGTAGCTCAGTAAGTGTGATAATATGGGATGAGTGAAGTATTGGATGAAAATGAAGTAACAAGCATCGGAGTAGGGGCCATGGTCAACTGTCCTATATCCTGGGGCTCCCTTTAGGCTCATGGCTGTAAGTGATTCTCTGGTCATAGCCCCAAAACACAGATAGCCGAGGGTAGTAGGGGGAACAGGTACTTCTCTGGGCTAAGTCAGTCCCCACCTGTGGGTCCCACGTTCAACTGTATGCTAACCTCCCAACACACACTGACGTAGCTGTTCGAGTGTGAAGGGACACACACTGTTCATCCTTGGGGCCTAGGTCTCCCTAGGAACACAGTGGGTCTGGGTCACTGGAGGTGGAGTTTTTGAACTGCATTGGGGCCAGCCAATTGGGACCAGAGTGGGAACAGCTTCAAACTTTGGGGGAAAAAGGGGAAATGGGTGCTTGAGTCAACGTCCACATTACTGCTCATGTCCTTTACCATGAGATGCTGGACACCGCGCTGATGGGTTTTAGGGTCAGATAGAGTTGGGTTCAGATTGTGATTTTGCCAGTTATTAGTTGTGTGACATTGGGAAAATAACCTCTCATGGTTTTAGTTATGAAACAGGGATTCTACTGCCTTCTTGTTGGAGCTAAGGGAATTAAATGAGGTAATGTGTGTGCACAGGTTTCATGAATGGTTTCTGTTGTTTTCTGTGATCTGGAGCTGAAGTTCAAGGTATTCTATACAGGGTCTTTATTTATCTTCTCTCTCCTGGGAATCAAGCATCATGAACTTTTCTGGGCTGATTAGATACTTCTGAGAGATGCTGTCCTACCAGTATTGTCCCCCAATTTTCCATCCAGACTTGTGGGTGTCATGTCCCATCCCCTTGGGCTCTGCTGTCCTACTAGAGAGTTAGGAGTTAACCCTTGTGAGTGGAATAGCATGTCTGGAGTCCAGAATCTGATCTAGATATTTCTGCCTGAGCTCTCAGAGGTACTTCGTCCTTATATCTGTCACAGTGCCTATCGCTTCGTGCATGGAAGTCAGCCAAACTAGATGGCAAGCTTCTCAAAAATAGGAACCATGACTCATCGAGCTCTGAATCTGGGGCACCCAGCAGAATATAGGTGCTCAATAAACTCTAGTGGAAGGACACCCTGTGGTTTCACTTATTTTCCTAGTAGGATGGAAAGTCCTTGAGAGCAGGCCCTCATCTGCTTGGTCAGTGTGGAATCTGTAGAGCTTGGTAGGCTCTCAACGGCTCATGGTCGACCAAACAAATAAGGCAAGGAGGAAGAGACGGTCACACCTTTCAGGGTTTGAGAACAGGGCATGAGCTGGTATAACCAGACCCACACAAAGAAGGCTCGAGCCACCGTTCAGAGCTCTTGGTGGCTTGTCTTCTCTGCCCCCTTGGTTAGCAGACCCTCAGCAACAGGTCCTGCTCGAGTGCCCCTGCCTTGATCTTCCTTGTGATAAGCAGGAAGGGAAATCACTGTGGCAGAAGCGCCTTGTCATTCCTCATGCTCTGCCCGAGATGGATGTTTCCCCGGTATGAAGCCGTCAGTGGAAACCCAGAGGAGATGACTGCTTTGCAGACCTAACCTGGAGCCGGCTCATCACGAGACAGCTCGCCTGATTTCCACTGCTCAGCAGTCATCTTTTTCTTGCAGGGCTGAGGAAGAATGGGGTTTTGACGTAAAGACAGAGAAAGCGGTCACCAAATGGCTCCTTTTCTCTGTGCGTTATCGAGAAGACATACACTACAGGGGTCACCATCCAAAGAATAGGCACTTGGAGGTTCAGGAACTTTTAAATGCTTTTGGGGAGCATTTGACATGATTCAGCAAAGTTGGTAACGTACACGTGCAGAAACCCTCAGCAGGTGACATCCTACGTATGTGCCCTGGAGAACTGAGTGCATTTGTGCATGGGGATCCATGTACAGGATCTGCTGTGCTGAGAAAAGGATAGAATCAGGGAGACCAGTTAGGAAAGCAAAACAACCAATTCCACTGGGAAATGATGGTGGCTTAGCCAGTATAGGAATTGTGGGTGGGTGGGGGTGTGACTCAGGGCTGCTGTGTACAGTGGAGCAAGTTGGGCACTGCACATCTACAGGACTCATTCCCATAGCTGTGATGGGAATGGGACCCTTTAGGGTTTTGCAGTGCATAGCTGTATGCAGCAGTCCCATAAGAAGGAGGGGGAATCCCACAATGGTAGGCATTTTACTTTGCTTCCCATTCCATTCCAAGGCCTTAGACAGTATCTGGCACAGAGTAGGTGCTCAATAAAAATGTACTGCATGAATGATATGTTTGCTTCCATCTCCCGCATTCTTGGAAACAGCAGCAGCAGGTGAACCAGTGCTGGCTGACGTGTGTTTTGGCAGATCTCATAAATGTCTCTGTTTTACTTGGTGGAGTGCCCTGGTATGCAAGCCCCTTCGTGTCTCAGAACCCCATCATTTTATGTCGTCAGGTGCAAGCCAGCTTTTAATGGCATTATTTGAAGAAAAGAAGGAAAAACAAAACTTTATTATACTTTGTCATCCCTCCCTAGTGAAGAATCACGTCTGAGTCACCTCTCACTCGCTTATCGGTTCTGGATGCAATTAAAGTTAAATCGCCTTTGGGACCCAAGCAGTCTCATCTTTATTTACAGCGCCTGCAGAGGAAGCAGCTCCCTTCTAATTTTAACGGCTCCTCCAGTGGCAAAAATCTCTTTTCCAAAGGACTAGGTGGAGAAGCGATAGAGAACGGTTACCGATCATTTTCCTCTGGGGACAGAACGGCAACCGGACCAGGAGAGGGAGCAAATGTGTTCCGTGGCATTAGATGTCCTGCATGCTTTAGGCTGGAAGGCGGGCTCAGCCTTTTCTCGGCTGAATGACCTTGAATGGGTCAGGGAAACTGGCTGAACCTATCACCTTCTCAATCAATAAGGTGCGCAGGGAGACCCATGCCTGGCCAGCCGATCTTAAAGACTGTAAGATCCCAGGGAGGTCATCTAGAAGTAAGGTGTTGAATTTTTAGTAGCAGTGAGTGGGAGTGAAGGGTGCTGAAACTATTCTTTAAATTGGTGGCCTGCGTTTTGTTGGAGACCCTTCTCGTTACGCATCCTTGTGCTACAATGCCTTACTTCCCCATCTGTCTCCCTACACTTTCTTCCCCTGCCCCTTTGCCATCAAATTCACCCAACAAGTCATTGTTCAATGTCTACCATGTGCTAGGCACTGAGTTTCTAGCAGAAACACGACAGATGTGGTTTCTGCCTGTAAGCAGCTTACAAGCTAATGGAAGAGAGACCTGGAAAAAGGATGATCACCCACATGATTATGTGATTAGCCTTGTGCTGCATCCCGGGAAGAGAAAGCATCGGGAGTTGTGAGAACATATCAAAGAGGCTAAATCAGACTGAAGAGTCAGGGAAGCCTCCCTCTGGAAGTAGTCCTTATGTGGAGACATGAAGTATGGCTGGGAGTTAGCCAGATGGAAGGAAGGAAGAGCCTTTCAGGTGGGTGGAACAGCATGTGCAAAGATCTGGAGGCTGGTGGGCCAGAATAAAGCAAGTGAAGGGAAAGATAAGTCAGGAGGAGGGAAGAATAGGCAGGGGAGGGATCAAGTAGGCAAAGTAATGAGTGAGAATGATGGCATATTGACAAAAGTTCTTCCAAAGGGAGGGTAGCGCAGTGCCCTGGCAGTGAAGGCAGAGAACCAAACCCAGCCCAAAGGAAACAAGCAAGGAGACTGAGCCACGATAAACAACTCTGGTTTTGTTTCCTCTGGAGCATGTACCACGTTTCCCTAGAAGGTGCGGGCTCGTGTGTATCTCCAGTCAAATCACCAACCTGGAACTTGGCGTATGTCCCAGCAGCTCCTTCCAAGAGGCTAGAGAATGAAGATATTCCTTGCCTGTCTGACCCCAGAAGGAAGGTTTGGGGAAGAGGGAAAGGCCACGACGGTTTCCATTTCAGTGCTGGGCTAAGCTCTTTGTGTGGGGAAACAGAACTTCCAGACACAGAAGCCTGGTGCTGTGGTTCACCCATTTAATGAGAATCTTCGGATGACAATCCTTCGGAAGTTCTATCAATCAGCCTGTGACAGTCTTCTAATAAACACCCTCCCTTCCCTAGCTGGACTCCAGCAGATAGACAGCTTTGCCCCCGGGGGACATGTGGCCTCCCCCACCACCACCCCCCCTTGCCTCTAAAAGCTCATTACGGAGCCCAGGCAATCACAGTTACATTGCTAATTGAAGAAGAAAGCCACAGTCAGCACAGAGTGAGAATTATTGGACAATATCAATGAAAAACTTCCTGAGTGCCCCCTGGGGGTGTCGGCATGAGCAGCCACTGCAGGGCCCTGGGCCAGATACTAATAAAAGAGGGGCTTAAAGTTGGCACTGAGGAAAATCAGCCATCTCCAGAGATTCTCAGTGATGGCCTGTGATGCGGAATTTTGAGATATTTCAATGTAGTGGGACTTAATTGAAGTGGAGCAGGGTAGCAGATAGGACTCAGTGCTTGGGAAGGCTTTCATAGGACCAGCAGGGAAATCTGGACTGGACTTTTCCCGCCATGATTCAAACAGTGGGTCTGGCTCGGGAGAATACCTCTGTTCCCCCTTACCAGGTTCTACACCTTCAACGTGACCATCACTTGCCTGAGGACCTTGTAGGAGGGTCGAATTGCTCACGCATGTGTCGTGAAGGATAGCAGAGCCTGGGAACAACAGGTTCTTCCCTCCCCGTGAAAGGCATACTAGGAGGGAAAACCATTTCTTCTCTCCCAAAACAATAAACGATCTCATATTTGGATGCAGGTTTTTTTTTTTTTAAATGAATTCTTGCATTCAGTGAACAGCCCGGTGCAAAGGCTTCAGTGTGGGAGTGTTTGAAAAAATATTAGTTGGTTGCATTGAACTTAGCGGGGGGAAGGATAGAGTTAGCTTAGATAAGACTGCCAGAGAGAGAACTCATGAGTATGGCCTCCAGCTCCGCTTAAACTAGAACAATCCCTTTTAACTCTTTTAAAAAAGGTTTTAGTTACAGAAGATTTCCAACAGAAGCAAAAATATCTTGAAAGGGTAATGACAGCAAGGGATGTTTGCAAAAGAGTGGAAGAGGAGCTTTCTATAAGAGCCCCCTCCCCAGAACATTGATTTTTGACAATTACCCATGGAAGACAGTAGCTTTGTGGCGATCTGGGAGTCCAGTGGAGAAGTCCCAGCAGATGGCTGGTGCAAAAACAAGCCAAGATGGACACAATGAAGGGGACAAGAATAGCTTCAACAAGCCCTCTGCTCCATGGCCCACAGCTCCGTGCCAAGGGTGACCCCTTCAGTCCATGAGTTCTCCAGTGGGGTAAGTGAGAGCCTGTGAGTGTGAACCTGGTTTCCCAGCCACGTAGGACATTGGCCAAGAGGACTTCTGTCTCCCCCATCCAGAATACGGAGGTGAGCTCTGTGACCGAGGGCCAGGGAGAGGCTGGGAGCACAGCAGCCAGGGCTGGGAATGAATTGAAGCCATGCAGATCCAATGAGCTTCTTGGTGGACTGCATCAGGAAGTCCTCCCATGAGCTGTTGGGGATGCCTCGTCTTTGGATCCCCCAAACTGACCCAGGGGCACCCCCAGTGCTTTCCCAAACCCATCTTCCTCCTCTAGTGTCTGGATCCCTGCCGGCGTTCCTAGGGATGGGAAGAAAATGTGAGCCTTTGCAGACAGCTTGCAAGCGCAGGTGCAGAGAACCTGCCCAGCTATGCAGGATGGGGAAAAAGCACACAAACCTAAGCATTTCAGGGCAGTCCCCCACTTAGGGAAAACGGACGGGACACTCTCAGCACTAGGTCTGTTTTCTGGGGCTCAAGAGAGGCATAGGATCGTAAGAATTCTTCTCTCTGCAGTTTCCCTAATGCTTTCTGGCCTGCACAGCCCCTTCTTCCCTTCCTGCTCTTGTGATTAGAAATCCAGAGCTCTATTTTCCCTGTGCCATGCATTTCCCATGACTGCGCCTTACCCTGAGGCCAAGACGCAGGAGAGAGGGAGTAAAACAGTACTAGAGGCAAAGACGTTTCAGGTCTTGCCTGGCTGTGGCCGCCACTACTGTGGCTACTGCTGTCACAGGATTTGTGGGGGACTGGGGTGCCAGAAAATGGAAAAAGCATAAGAAGAGAAATCGCCCCTCTTCCTGGACCTTTAGGGGCAACCTTCCTCATTAGATTAGAATGAGGGTTCTCTGGGAGTTCTTACTGTCTGGATCCACTGTTTAGTTCTGGGCTTTGTCATGCCTTTGGTCTAGGCTGGGGATATGAGTGGAGGGAAAAAAAAAAAAAAAATCCCAGAAATTCACTGTTGGATTGGTCCTGCTTTGAGTTTTGTTTTTTTTTTTCATCTCCTCCACTTCCCCCAACTGGCCTGCTACCGTTTCCTTTTCAGAGTCCTCAGATGCTGTCTCAAATATTTGCAAGGTTTTTTATTACATAGGAGAGACAAAGCAGGCAGTGCTTCCTCCATGGCACCCACAACTGGAACCCAAATAATTCATATTGTAAACATTTAAAAATATATATATATATATATATATTTATTTATTTATTTATTTTAGAGTGAGTGGTGGGGAGAGAGGAGAGGGAGAGAGTCCCGGGCAGGCTCCCCACTGACCGTGGAGCCCAATGTGGGGCTTGATCTCACAACCCTCAGTTCATGACCAGAGCCAAAATCAAGAGTCAGACACATAACTGACTGAGCCACCCGGTGCCCCCAAATGATGCATATTTTAAAACCATATTATGTATTATTAGGCTTTAGTTTTGCATTTAGGAAAATAAGTCAGTTTTACTGGAGTACTATTGACATCCAACAAAATATAAACATATAAAGTATACATCTGATGGATTTTTGGCAAATCCATATACCCATATAAACATTACCCCGCTGGAGATGTAGAAGATTCTCATCACCTAAAAAATCCCCTCCTATCCCTGGTGCTTAAAAAAAAAAAGTTCGGGGGAAAAAAAAAAAAAGTTTGAGAACTTGTGGAACTGAAGATACCGTTCATTCTTGAGTTTCGGAGAGTAAAGTCTCCCCGTTTCCAATGGCTTGACTCCCAGATGAGGCAGCCCATAGGGTAGTTCTACACAGAGGGCAGAGAAGGTGAGAAGTCAAAAGAACAGCCCATTGTGGAAGGAAATGTGCTTCTCTTGGCTTGGGCAGGCAGGTCCCCCGCAGAACCCTGCTGGCCAGTCATCCAGACGGCAACTCCCCAGGAGCCTTGGCATTCTGTGAGTCTGCCAACAAAACAAACACAGTCAGAGACAGCAAGCCTATTTCTCAAAAGTCAACTTGATCTACCTCCTGGGGTGGGGGGGCTGCGAGTCTGTGTGCCAGTCACATTAGGGTCGTCAATTTCCTGCCAGCAGTCAGGGGAGGATGAAACCCACATGGTCGGTGGGGGCACCCTACCTGCCTGCTACCCTGCCTGAAATGCGCGTAGCCCTGGAAAACAGCCCCGCTCTCACTGGCCGAGGACAGATGTGAATTCAGAAGAACATGCTCTTGGCTAAATTCATGTTTAGGTGGATGGGACTTCTTCAGGGGCGATCAGGTGGGGAACACATGTGTGTGGGCTGGCAGTCATTGAGATGCATAGGTAGTCTCCTGTCTCTTGGCAGGTTGACAAGCAAATTGTTGCCCCTGGAAACAGCTATCAGATTGAAAATAGTAAGTTATGAATAGCCTCTGTCCTTCTTCATGTTTGAGTTCATGGAAGCTGTTACTCACCTTTAATATTGGCAGATAATTCATGGCTGCTCGTACTGAAGGGTGTTAATAAAACTCTGTAACTTAAGCCCTTAAGAGTGGAAGGGAGTCAGGAACAGCCCATAATGAAAGAATCTTAGTATTTACTGGTTACATACATATTATCCAGAAGAACGTTAAAAAATACATACCTTTTTCAGGTCCAGTCAGTCCAATATCAAACCATACAGAGGCCATTATCAGCTGGTGTGGGTGGGAAGTGGCTCATCCTTTCCACTCAAGTTTTGTCACCAGCATCTCAACAGGGATGAATCCATATGTATTGGTTTCAATGCTTTCTCTTCATGGTTACTACAGATCTTAACTCCCTTCTGCCCTCCGTTCCTCTCCTGATATCCTGCCTCTTCTATTCAGTACTTAAAAATTGGATGTCAGTTGCTCAGCTCTGTCTGGTTCCACTGAGGACCAGTGTAGAGATGGCGGTCTGGGTTGAAGAATAGATGGTGACTTTGGACCCTGTGGGTGGTGCATTGACAGTCCTGGATGTTGAAACTACCACCATGGTCCTCCTCCTGGCTCTGAGTTCTTGGCATTATTATGTTAAAAGAATTTTTGTTGTTATTGTTAAATGAATTTTTATCCCTCCCCAACCCCACCTGGAATTACATGATCAAATGTGACCTGCCCCATTTGTTAAATTATCTTTGGAATGTCCAGGCCCCAGGAAAGAGAGTAAGGAAAGAAAAACCAGACCTGTGCAAGCTATATTTATATTAGCCAAAAATAGAAAATAGACTGTTTGGAAAGTGTATCTCTTTTAAAATAATAAAAGCACAAGGATGTTGAAATGCAATGATTTCTTGAACAACTCAGAGTCTTTAAAAATATACATGTATGGATTTGGGGGCGCCTGGCTGGCTCAGTTGGAATAGCATGTGACTCTTGATCTTGAGGTCCTGAGTTCAAGCCCCACATTGGGTTTTAGAGATTACTTAGATAAATAAGCCAAATGATTCCTAAAGGATTTGGGAACCACAGTTTCAGAAAGCTCATCTGCTTCCCACATGGGAAAGAAGAGAACAAACAGCTCCATCCAAGGAATGGGTAACTAAGAAGGTATGCTCCTCTTGAGCAAGAGATGAGAAGAATAATGCCCTCCAAAGACTTGATGGGAAGCGAGAAGCTGATTGCAATGAGGAAAATGAAGAATGTGCTGTTAGTGACAATATATAGACAATTAGTTATTTAAGGAAATTGCATTGTTGAACGTTGGATTAAGAATTTTTAGAGCAAAAAAAAAAAAGTCCTATTTTTTTAAAAAAGATTTTATTTATTTATTTGACAGAGATTACAAGTAGACAGAGAGACAGGCAGAGAGAGGAAGAGAAGCAGGCTCCTTGCTGAGTAGAGAGCCCGATGCGGGACTCCATCCGAGGACCCTGAGTTCATGAACTGAGGGGAAGGTAGAGGCTTTAACTCACTGAGCCACCCAGGCACCCCTCCCAACAAGTCCTATTGATTTGCAAAATGCAAAGCTAGGGAAACAATATCCACAGCACTGAAGATTTCCCAAGGGGGTAAAAATAACAAGAATGTTCTTCTACCAAGCTGAAGCATGACATAATATCTGTTGTTTTTAGTACCAGGGACACATTTCTGTTGATTTGGAACCTTAATTCTTTCAAACTTTAGGCTCTGTGCAGACCGAAATGTTGGTGATTGTTGCAAGATAAACAGAGATTTCTGGTATTCTGTGGAAAACCAGAGAAGGGAAACCTCTTCCATTGTTCAGTCAGTCATCTCTTCCATAGTTCACTGATCATTCAATCAGTCAATCAATCAATCAATCAATCAGCCATTCATTTATTCCACAAATATTTACTGAGTGCTTACCACATGTTAAGTTTACTGCTAAGCCCTAGTGGCAGACTGATGGACAATCCTAGTTATCTGGTGTCTGTGTTTGAAGACTGGCCCCCTATATTAGTTATCTGTTTTTACGTAACAATTATCCCCAAACTTAGCTTCAAATACTGAACATTTATTATCTCCCACTTTCAGTGGGTTAGGAATTCAGGAGTATTGTAATTGGGTGGGTCAGTCTCACGGTCTTCATGAGATTAAAGTCAAGATGCTGACTGAGGAAATGGTTATCTGAAGGCTTGACTGGGGTTGGGGGACCACTTTCAAGATGGCTCCCTCACATGGCTGTTAGTAGGATACCCCCAGGTCCTTGCCACATAGATCACTCCATGGGGAAGCTTGAGTGTCCTTATCACGTGGCAGCTGGCTTTCCCCAGAGCCGGAGATCCGAGAGAGAGCAAGAGAAGATTTGTTTTTTTCGGACTGAATTTTGGAATTACATCCTGTGACTTCTGCCACCTTCTGTTCCTTAGAAAGGAGTGACTAAATGTGCCATACCCTCCTATCCTTTTAATGAGGATGATCATAGAACTTGTGGACATCTGTCTTACACCTCGCTTCATCTAAAGGACTTTGTTACTTGTGTTATGGCTAGGTTCAAATGAATACTTAACGGTAATGGATGAGCAAGCTGACCTAACCATTAAGCCACTTTCAGGTGCTAACTCTGCAGTAATTGTTGGCTATGGTGATGTATTAGAATAATTGGGAAGGATAGCTTTCCAAAAATTTTGATACCTGAATCCACCTCCAGAAATTCTGATCTGAATGGCTTTAAAAGTGGTCAGGTATTGGCAATTTTTAAAAGCTCCCCAGGTGATAAACCAGTGCTCCAATAAGCTGAAAAATTGATTGATAAACCTTTAAGCAACTAGCTGTTGAATGCCACTGTTGTCTTTATTTAATCATGTGATTGGATGAGCTTTCCAAGTGTTTGGACACATAACCTTTGTCACCATTTTCTCCATTCCTGTGCATTTTATACACATTCTGGTTTGGTTTTATTATTTATATTGGATTCATTTTCTCAACTATATTAGAGTTTGACATAATGATATTTTCTTACAGCTTCATCATGCTTTCACACATCTAAAGGAAAAATCTTAACTTCAGCGAAATTGGCTTGAAGCATGTGTGTGCTGTGTAAAAATGTCAGAAATGCTATAATTATATTTTATCAGGTGAAGCTTAACATTTTAATAGGCTGTGTCTAAGTCTGATTTGACAGGGTGTTTTTGGATGGTGAAATGGATGCTCAAAATAAGAAAACACCACTCAGGAACTGAATGAATCTCTTCTGCCAGACAAGGAGATCGGAGTTTATTCTGAAGGGTCTGGATAATTTTTCTGAAGTGCTGTCCTCTTTTAATGTATGTTTATTGCATCTGATTTGGAAGGGTGGGAAAATAACCCTTCTGTGACTTGTTAATCATTAAAGAAGAGTGAACATGGGCAGCGTTCCAACAGAAGCCCTTAGCTGGGTATTTATTTCATCTCATCCTGGGTGTAATTCACCAGAATACCAAGAGTTTAAGCAACTTCATTAGCTACACGATTCCATCCATTCCTTTGTGTGTCAAGACATAATATCATCAGATTGGAAGAATTGGCCTATTCTGGCCGCACGATGATTATCATTTGCACATGGGAGTGCCCTAATGTTCTTGGGTTATTCTGCTTATGAGTGAGTTTCCTTGACTTTGTTCATAAACAACCCAGTTGCGAGTCCCTTGTATTGAGTTATGTCCTTTATTGGGAGTATAGTTTGGCACATTAGCTGGAAAATAGATAAGCTACATATTTTACATGGGAGGCAGGCACTGCCAGCTCTTGTGTGAAATGTTGATTTTTATCTCTAAGAAAGATTGCTTTTTTCCCTGGAGTCTAAAACGATCCCCCTTTGGATAGAGGGGTGATCAGGCTACAACATCTGCTATCCCAGGACTGCCAGGTTTGACTCAGACAGTCTGACTGCCAGCTTCCTTCCTTCTTTAGAAGGCATTCTGTGGGGAATATAGGTTAAGGGTATGGGATTGGAAGTTAGACCTGGCTTTGAGTCGCATCTTGACAGCCCTCTGTATGACCTTAGGCAAACTATTTCTCTACCTTCTACAGAAAGAATTCATGAGGATTAAATCAGTGCACAGATTCTTCTTATTTCTCTTTGCCTCACATATTTCTTCTTTCTTCTGTTGGTTATAGTTCCTATTTCCTTTGGGAAATTTACTCCCCAGAGCCCATCCTTACGCAGGGCTGGGCATTTGGTCCCAGAAAGCCCAAGCAGAATTTTATCTATAGAAATTTTTTCATGCTTTAAAGATATCATTCCATTGTCTTCTGGCTTCCATTGTCATGGCTGAGAAGTCATCTATAATTCTTTGAAGGCAATACTGCTTTTTCCTCTGGTTGCTTCAAAAATTTTCTGATTGCTTTTGGATTTTGGAAGTTGTACTATAATGTATCAGGGTTTCAATTATATATATATTTATAATGATCATTCCTACTTGGGATTGATAGAGTTTCTTGAAATTGTGCTTTGATATCTTAAGTTATTTTGGGGAAATTCTTTTCAAACTTGCTTCTCCTGCCTTCCACCAGACTTTCTCTCCTCTCTTCCTGGGCATCCAATGACACAAAGCTTTTCCAGAAGTCTCATATTCCTCTGATGCTCTGTGTTTCATTCTTGATATGTTCTGCTAATATAGCTTCAGATAGACTAATTCTTTTATTTTGTGTTTAATTTGATGTTAAATTATTTACTGAATTCTTAGTTTTTATTTTTGTATTTTTACATATTTTGCATATTTATTTATTATGTTCAGTTAGCCAGCATTGGTACAAGTTTTTGTTGTAGTGTTCAACAATTCATTAGTTGCATATAACACCCAGTGCTCATCCCAACACGTGACCTCCTTAATACCCATCACCTGGTCTAGAACCTCTCTTGGATTCTTTGATGTGGATTGTAATTCTCTGGTAATTCTCTCCATCTTGCCATTTATTTTCTTGAATATGTTAAAGTTATTTTAATTTCCCTGTTTGATAGTCTCATACCCCATTTTTCCTCCTCTTTATCTCCTCACTTGATATTACTGGTATCATTTTATTAAATGCCAGATAAACATATGAAACACTGTAGAAACTCTGGATGATGTTATTGGCCTCTAGAAAGGGCACAGTTTTGATTTCAGAAGGTAGAGGCAGATGACCTTTATTTGGCATAAGATTGATCTGACAGGAAGCTGGGTTTGCCTTTGTATGGGATGATCTATATTCAGTTTGCCCTTAATTTGCTGGTGGAATGCTTCAGGGCTCCCAGTGAAAAGCCTTAGGGTGTTTACTGAAATTTCCTATTTTTGGCTAATCCTGTTTTTGTCCCACCACCATTGAGAGACCACTATAAACTCTGCCTAGTCTCCCAGGATTTTACTTTGTGCTTTCCCTTTGGCTTCTCAGCCCCTTAGCTCCTGGTTACAGATTTATAAAGGCCTCAACAGGAAATGCAAAAGCCAAATGTCAAGCTTACTTTTATCCTCTCCATGATCTTGGGCCCTCAAGTTATGGCTGCTTCAGTCACCATGAATTTTACTTTTATTCAGCATCCCTAAGACTTCTGAAAGAGTTGTTCTTTTTAACCCTCTAGCTAATACTTTTTAACCAGCACATTTAAGCTGCTTCCAAATTAGCAAACTTGTTCAGTGGGAAACTTGGTACAGAATATTGAGTTTCTCATTACATCCTGGCCACCTTGGTAGCTTTCCAATGACTTCAGACATACTTTTTAAAAAAATGTCCAGCTTTTCTCATCATTCTTGTTGGAACTATTGGTCTGATACAAATGAGACCATTATAGCTATAAGTAGCACTCTCTCCTGGAAATTTTAATTTTGGTCTGAGTTAGAAGAAGTGGAAAGGCCAGTGGTAATTCCCAGGGAATCAGTTCTCGGCCTTCTACCGATACCATCTCTTGTGATGCCCTAGCTATGGCATTTCCCTGAAGCTGATTGTTCATCCCTCTTCTTGAATATTTCACCCATCTACTCTATTTCCAGTAAAAATCCTCTTTTTCTTAACCTCTTGTGAGTTTCTGTATATTCAAATAAGCCATAAACATGAAACACATCTGTTACTTGGCTTCTTAGAATAAGAAGACTCAATTATATTCATGCAAGATCATTGTGTAATGTTTTTTTGGAGGGTTGGCAAGTGGCCTTGTTTTATTAGGTGTTAAAAACAACTCTGTGGTGCTCCTAGGTGGCTCAGTCTATTAAGTGATGAAGCGTCTGCCTTTGACCCGGGTCATCATCCCTGGACCCTGTAACAGGCTTCCTGCCTTCCTGCTCAGTGGGGAGTCTGTTTCTTCCCTCTCTCTGCTCCCCCCACCCCCACTCGTGCTCTCTCATGCTCTCTCTCTCTCAAATAAATAAAATCTTTGGGGAAAAAAATAAACCAGCTCTTAGTAGACTGCTTGGTGATCTTGGAGAATTCATCCTCTTGGGTCTCCGTTTTCCTACCTGTACAATTTTGTTTGGACAAGATGATCTGTGAGATTCCTTCAAGCTAAAAATCCTGTCATTTTAATTTGTAGCTCATTGGCCCACATAGGAATTGAATCCACACACTTGTCCTTTAAAACCCTTGGTCTTACCAGTCAATCAGGCTAACATTCTACATACAACATTCCTTGTTAAAAAAGAAAAAGGCGTAAGAGGTTAGCTATAAAACTTGCTGCCCATGTAAAGCGAGGCACACCTGAACAGGAATAATCTTTGTTTGGATAACATTGTGCCAGGGATAGACTTAGTTGGAAAGGTCACCTTAAAAGTGAGTGGCAAAGATTGGTTCTACCAGACTCAGATGTCACTATAACCACACCTCAAGGTGTTCTTTTAAAACCTGAGCACTTTGCAAAGAAAGATACTAAAAAAATTAATTGGGGAGATCAATCCTCCCATTTTGGAATAGCTTTATATAGTTACTTCTAATTAACTTGAGCATATATATGCAGAGCTCTATAGTTATATAAATATATGCACCATGTACACCAGAATCTTTGGCTTTTCTAACGGAATGTGAATTATTAACTGGGCTTCCAGCTTAGCGAGAACCTGTGCATGTGTCACTGTTAGCGCTGTGGAGGTCATCATCTCAGTTCTTGGTGAATAGTTGAAGTTTGAATTCTAGGTCTTGTTGGAAGCTTAATTATGAGGCACATTTATGAAGTATTACCAGTCTGGTTTACAGGTCCTTGAAAACCTGGATTTTTTGAAACCAATTTATTGGAGCTGTGTACCTGGCACACTTCCTGTGCCCTTTGGGGAGAATTGCTTTAGCCCTATGATACCCAACCACATCAGAGATTCCCCCTCTTCTGTCCATACTCATACCGTCCCCAAAGACCAAAATGCCATCTTTAATCATCTGGATTATTTCAACCCTTAACCTCCACTCACAACCCATTGGTCTTCTCATAGTCTCTGTGGGTCCCCTACAATCTGTTCTCCCATAGATGCCGAGTGATCTTTTTGAAATAAAGTTTGATTGGGCCATCCACTTGTTAAAACCCTTCAGTAGCTTTCGGTTGGTCTTAGGACACATTGCTTCATTGTCTGACTCCTGTCTACCTGCTCAACCTCTTCCTCTACCAGATTCCAGCCCTCCATCTCAGCCAGAGTGGCTCAAGCTTACCATAACAACCTTCCTCCATGAGGCAGTTTCATGTGTTATACCTTTCGCTTAGAACAAACACTCTTCTTTCCTCTCTGTGTCCAGGAAAAGCCTACTCAGCCTTCAGATCTCATCAGTCAACCGCCTGGTGGAGACTAAATCATTAGTCATCGTCTTTCATGACAGCATGCATTGCTGCTCAACTGCACTTACAAATATTCCTGTATTTTGTTGACTTTTATCCAAATATCTCTTTAGAAGCTAAGTTCCATGAGAACAGAAATGTTCTATCTTCCTATTTACCATTTTTTCCACTCCCCAGAGTACAGCAGAGTGCCTGGGATATAGTAGATGCTTAATAAATATGTTCAGAATCAACGAAGGAAACAACGAGCTTGCATTCATCATTTCATTTATTGGGAGGATGATTTTGACGGTGTCTCCATTAAACTCTCCTCTCAGTGAGCACACAGTGTTGAACATTTTCTCTGGTTTCACCACCAGAGATGAGCTACCTCGTAAATGATTGATTATTTTATTTTTTTCTGTTGAGAATTAAGTAACTGGTTGTTTTCCCATTTTGCATGGCTTTTAAGCAGGTCCAAGGGAAATTTAGCATTGACTTTCAGCTGGTTATGTCCATTAACTGTGATCTATTTACTCAGCAAACCTTTACTGAGCACTTGCAGTGTGGGAAAACACTGTTAGAAAGTAAGCATCATGGTCCTGGTCTGTATATATGTCTCTAGTAGCTCGAAGAGCGCCTGATTCATATAAGGCTTTTAAAAAACCTGGTGCTAGAGATTACAGGAATGAGCAAAACTGCTGAGATCTTCTCCTACAGGGGCTTGTATTGATCCAGATAGCTGTTAATCAAAGAATAATACAAATAAGTCTCACAATTCCAATGTTGAGATGTGCTGTAGAAAATCAGTCTATGGGACTGTGAGAACTTGGAACACAAGGGTTTGTCCTGGTCAAAGGAATGTATGAGGAGATATGGAAGGAGTAGATGTTAATCAAGCAAAGCATGGAAGGAAGAACATTCCAAGGAAAAGCATGAACAAGTGTCCTCCTGTAGAAAGGAGCATGGTAAGTGGAAGACATTGCAATTAGGCCAATGAGATTGGGATGGAAATCGTAAAGAGGAATGTGTGCAGATGTGGAGGGATAGCAGAGGCCTTGGACAGAGTATCTTGTAAGACTTGTTAAATCCATTTGTCTTTATCTGGAGAACAGTGGAAAATTGTGAATGGTTTTTAAGGGTGGGAGCATTTTATTTTCAAAGGAAATAAAATTAGCGTTGACTCTAATGTGGAGACAGCCTATACATGATTTTATGGTCTCAATCTTTCGTACAACCTAACTTTTTCTTCTATAATACTTTCTTTGGCCAGACTCCCTAGATATAGAGCCATATTAGGAATTCTTGTGCACGTGGCTTGTTGAAGGAGTGTTCTCTGGAGGAGAGTCACGGCTAGGGTAAAGAGCTAATCAAGGGTGAGTTCCTGGTCAAGGCGAGCACCAGCCTGACCCCAAGGGCGCTCTTGGAGCATGCGTGGCCTCTCAAGAGTTAATCCCACCTTGAGGTAAAGGAACCTGCAGGGGTCAACCATAAATCCAGCACTTCTAGAAGCTGAAAGGAGAGCTGAGTGGGGCACCAAAAATGTCTATCAATGTTTACTTGTTCTTGGTTTGGAAGAAAATTAATTCTGAAGTATGTCATTTCATTAGTAATAAATGCATATGATTTTTTAAAAAAGCTAAAAAGATGTATAAAATGTCTCTAGTTTTCTTCCCCAGAGGCAACTGCTGTTAAGAATTTCTTATATATTCTTTCAAAACTAGTTTCTACGTATTTGTCTCTCCCTTTCTTCAAACCAAATTATAGCATCGTACGCCTGTTTTGCACATTGTTCCCTTCACTTAGCAATGAAACTTACAGAGCATTCTGTATCAAAACATAGAAGGTTGCATAATCATTTTTAACAGCTGTAGAGCATTATATTGTGTGTATGCCCCGTAATATATTCACCTTGATTTTTTCACTTAATATTCCTTATGTGGATGTGCTATGCATATGTCTATAACCCACCTCAAATATTTGGGGTAGATTAGAAGGTAAATAACTAAAAATAACATTACAGGATCTCCTATCCTGTGAGAGTTCACTTGGAAGACCAATTGTAGGACCTGGAAATACTACATTCGGGGAAGGAAACATATTTTTTCTTATATGACCCTGTAGAGTCCAATCAGTGATGGAGGACCATGGCTGAAATTCTTGTCATTTCATCTAAACAAGGCAGAAGTCCCAAGCCAATTTCAGTATTTAATAGGATTTCAAGGGATCCATTATGACTACATCCAAAGCTCTCCAGACTTTCTTTATTGATTTAATGTAAAGCCTAATAAAATTCTATGGCTTAAATATAAAACAGCATGAACCTGATTGAGGCTCAAAGGCAATAGTGATGGTGCCTTTTTCTATATCTTTATCTTTGGGAATTGAATTATCTTATTGAGTCATGGTTTAATGGAGCCCAAGGACTGAAAATGTTCTTGCCTGGTTGTGTTACAAAGTCTTGCAAGATGAAGAGCTGCTTTGAAAGCTAAAGACAGAATCTTGGCTTCTCCCCTGAGACAGCCTGAGTAGCCGTGATTCACGCACTGCAGGTGCAAACACGGAGCTGGGCTGGGGTAGAGATGCTGGTGTTTCCTCAAACAGAGCCTCCCTGGGTTCCTTTTTCCCTCCTTTCCTAAGGACAGATGCTCCACGGCCCGAAGCCACACTTGGCCCCAAATGTAATGCAGGTCTGTGATTGCTGTTTGATTCTGTATGAAGCCATGTGGATAGAGCTTAGATGTGAGTTCCCCTCCGCCCCCTGCCTCGGATGAACATATTTTACCAAGACACCTAGAATTACGTGTAAAGGGTAGCAGTCAGACATAGTATTTTATATTGTCCAGTGTCCAGCTTAAAATGAAGGCACTATGAAGTCTTGTCTGAGGATCAATGGATTGAGGTCGGGTGATTGGTACCTTGTATGAGATTCACAGTGACTTAGGTTTGTTTCCTTTCCCTTTCTCTAAGAATTGATGGGCATATGTCAACTACATTATCCAGCACTGCTCAGTGAAGGTGTTGAATAAGGTATTCATTATTAGGTAAACTGAATTTCTAAGTTGGTCCAGTGTCATATTGATGTATTCTATGTGGAGACGGTCATTTCTCCTTTGGAGTCGATATTATTGATAGTCTGCTGGGTCCTGGAATCGATCCAAGACACAGTGCTTCATAATACTCCGCTAAGCCTCAGATCTCTCATGTATAAAACAGTCACAAGACTGTTGTAAGGGCTCTGTAAGATAGTTCATGTAAAGCCCTTGGCACATTGCTGGTAACGAAGCAATCACTCATCTGGTGCATTTTCAGTAAAGATCTAATGAATGCCTTGTATGAATCAGGTGCTCTTTGAGTTACTGGAGACCTATATACAGACCAGGACCATGACGCTTACTTTCTAATTCGGTGATATGAGTAAGCAGATAATCAAGAGATGTCTAGATAGTCATGAGTGCTCTGGAGATAGCTTAACAATGTCATGTGATTGAAATTGAGCAGTTAAGAAGAGATGGTAAGGTAGACTGGGGTAGTGCACTGGTCTTGGGCTGTTTGTTCTCTGATTTGCCTTTTCCACTTCCCTGTTGTGATCATTATGGTTGGGGTGAGGAACTGTAGCATGTGTTTCCCAAGCTCCTATGTCATCTGGTATCCAGACGGGTTCAGCCAATAGAAGACACTGATGGGAAATTAGAGGGGCAGGGACGGAAGAAGCCAGGGTATTTCTCTCCATCTCTCTGTGCTTACTAGGTCCCTAGCAATGGTAGTGTTTCTTCTCTGGCTCTGACTTCTGCTAGGCTAGTCTAAAACTTCTTCCAGCTCCCACTTGGTGATCCTGGCTTGGGGAGCTAATAATACCACTTTTTACTTTTGGCTTTCCAGACTTGGGTGCACTTAGTTTTCCTGCTGTTGCAAATCTTTAGGTAGTCATTTATTTGTGTGGCTCCAGAGCTTATCCATCAAACGTATGACTAATCGCCTATGTTAAATTACCTCTGTTTAATATACTTACAAATGTTTCTGCCTTCCTGGTTGGATCCTGACTCACAGTTAGAGGAAGCCTTTCTGTTATGCCATTTGAGGTAAAACCTAAAAGATAGGGAACTAATCATGTGTTCTTGAGGAAGAATGTTCTAGGCAGAGGGAGCAACAGGGACAAAGGCATAGAAATTAGGGTGAACTTAGAGCATTTGAGGAACAAAGAAAAAATAAACGTGATTTCAGCATGGGGAGTGATATAGAGAAGAGGGTGAGGTTGGTTGATGGAAAATCTTAGAGGACACAGTAAAGATTCTGGATTTTATTCTCAGGGGATTGGGAGCCATTGGAATGTTTTATGGTGACAGAAGGGGCCCCTAAGTAATATGATTTATATTTGAAAGAAATTTCTCTGGTCACTCTGTAAAGAATATTATAGGTTTATAAGAGTAGGACAAAGACCAATTAGCTGCTTGCTTACTGCTTATGATCCAAGCAAGAAATGATGTCAGCTTGGGCTAGTGTAAAAGGAAATAAAGGAAATGGGAAGATTCCTGAGATGTGTGGAGGAACAGCCCACAGATGTGACTGAAAAGAGGAATCCAGAGTGACTCCTAGACTTTTGACTTGCAAGTTTTTGTTGATGATATAATTTACCTAGATGAAGACTAAGGGAGTCTCAGAGTTTCAGGACAAAGAAAATATTAGGTTTTGAATATGTTAGAGATGCTTGTTTGAAGTCTAGATAGAATTACCATGTAGGGAGCTGTAGAACATGTCTGGAGGTCAAGGGAGTAGTCATGGTTAGAATGACTTCTGCTTCCATGTAGATATGGAAATCAACAGCACCAATCCATGGGCATGGATAAATGGCCAAGGAAAAGAATATAGACCTGTATCAACCATTATAATCATTTCTATTGCTATTCTTATTATCTTATCACAAGGTTTCATCCTTCCCCAAAGTCAGAACTTTGACCAGAGCTTGAGACATGTTGAACTGGTAGAAGAACGTGATGGAAATGTGTATCGTGAGCAGCGAAATGACCAATTCACCTAGAGTTTGTTAGAATATTCTTATCCTTTTCTCTGCAGACCAGATGGCTAGCTGAGTAACTAGTAAGTGTGATGGATGGTCTGGGGCTGTGAGCATTACCTCCATGTGCAAGTTTTCTGGAGAGAGGCCCAGTCTAGTTCATTACAGAGTAGTGAATAAATCTGCTTCATATTCATATTTGGTATGAATAATTGAATCATCCCTACCAAATTCCCTTATATATGAATGTTTTGTCAAGTATAAGACAAGTTGTGATGAGTACATTGGGGTGTATAAACAGTTTTTTGGGGTTTCAAAAAATAAATTTGAAACAGCTGTTTCCAGAAAATTCTCCCGAATAAGGCCAAGGAAATACTTATTTACTTCAAAACAAGAGTTTAGCAAGGCACAGTGAGTTCATGATGAGACCTCCTTATTCTTAGGTCATTGGTTGGTGAGTCTCCAGGAACCCACCTGACCTGCTACTGTTCTTCAAGACCTTGTGGGCATATGTGTGGGGAAACCTTGATAAGAGAAAATGTTTTGAATATTCACAGAGGGTAGCGTTAGGAGTGACCTTGGTGTTACCATATGGAAGTCAGATATATCCAAGAATGACACCAACAGCAGAGTCTATAAGATGCTGTTTGTTCACTTTTTTTTCCCAAGATTTTATTTATTTATTTGACAGACAGAGATCACAAGTAGGCAGAGAGAGAGAGACAGAGAGGAGGAAGCAGGCTCCCTGCCGAGCAGAGAGCCCAATGCAGGACTCAAGCCCAGGACCCTGGGACCATGACCTGATCCGAAGGCAGAGGCTTTAACCCACTGAGCCACCCAGGCGCCCCTGATTGTTCATTCTTTATCCGAGCCTCATTGTAATGCGACACAAATGCATGGTTAAAAAACTTAACTTTTTTGGTTGTCCATCTCTTAAACTGATAGACCATGGTTGGTTCTGTTGATTATAGGCAGGGACACATAGAGTGGCCTGATAAACAGCAACAGGAAGATGACCCAGGGTGACATTTCATCTTCTCCAGTGCCAAATTCAGAGCATGCTAGCCTTGAGGGTGGTTTAGCAATTGCCATAATATTGGTGATAAACGATATTTCCCAAATTCCTAAATTAGGCTAATCAAATCTATCAGAACTCCGAACATCAAGATGTTAGTGCTACCAGGAAGTCCCTCTTGCCTTGGACAGTGTCAGAAACCCAAATAGTAACTTCCCCATGAATGCTGTTTATCTATGGCTCTCTCATTTTCTCTCCTGTTTTTATCCCAGTGGACCAGTAATACATTATACCATGAATCTATAATAATTACACGTTCATAAAGCAGCAGTACAGATGATGGTAAAGATGACAAATCAGCAAATTGAAGGCAAACTGAATTTAACAAGGGGGCCCACATATCCACCAGTTTTATTTGTTTGTTTGTTTGTTTTGTCTTGTTTTCTGTTTGTTTTTTGGATACTGGAGGTCCTGAAATGATTTCTCTAGGCAGTTCTTTTCCGGTTTTAGTGCTGCTGCTGTATCTCCAGACTTGTTACAGATCTATAGTAATTAATTCAGTGTGGTATTGCCATAGGTATAGATAGAGAAACCAATGGAACAGAAGAGAGAGCCCATGTAAAAGAGGTGGTATTACTAGCAGTGGAAAAGGGAGATGTTTTCATTAGCGGTACTGAGATATTTGTTATCTATATGGAAAAACATTGAATTGGACCCATACTTCACACACTGTGCACAAAAGTGAACTCTGAATTATACACCTGAATGTACAAAGGGAAACAATAAAGCTTTTTATAAGAAAATAGAGGTGGATGTTTCCATCAACTTCAGATAGGGAAGGAATTCTTCAACAAGATGCAAAAAAACCATACAGAACATGATCAGTAAATTTAACCTTGTGAAAACTAAGCATATGCATTCATCAAAAAACCACATATAACAAGTGAAAATTAAAAAGCTGGGGCTTGGAGTGCCTGGGTGGCTCCAGTCAGTTAAGTGTCTGCCTTTGGCTCAAGTCATGATCCTGGGATCCTGGGATCAAGCCCCATGTCAGGAACCTGCGCAGCAGGGAGTCTGCCTCTCCTACCCTGTCTCGCTTATGCTCTCTCTCTCCAATAAATAAATAAAATCTTAAAAAAAAAAATTTGGACTGCCTGCCTTTGATTCTATATGGGAAAGTTAGTACATCAAGACAATCCCAAGCTCTAAGAATGTTGAAAGATGTCAAGGGTACTCACATGCGACAACTTAGGCTGACCTCATCTGTGTTATCCACCAGCCTGTCCCTCCTATCAAAGTAATAGAAAGGATAAATTTAGCATAATTGCATTTCTTGCTGGTTCTGCAGAGTGTCAAAGTACTTTTGAACTACTTGAGTTAGAAATATGCTGCTTGGCTTCTCTCACTGATGCTAAAATATACAGTTTCTTCATAGAGCTGGAGTTTATAACTTGAAATCATTTGTGTGAGTGTGTGTTTGTGTGTGTGCATGCACGTGTGTTTGAGAAGCTCAACGAGGCACCAAAAATGAGTTTCTCCCCCAGAGTTTAAATGTAATTGCATGCTCATTGTAGAAGAAATTTTTAATACGGAACGCAAAAGAAAACTTAAATCACCCCATTTTCTTGCCATCCAGAGTTAAATATTATTAACATTTTGGTGTCTGTTTTGTTCTGTGTGTACCACATTCTAGGCACAGTATTGAATTCTGATCAGTTCGCTTAACAATGCAAACTTCCTCTGAGTTGTTAGGAATAACTCAGAAGCTCCAGGGCCACACTAGCCAAGTATCAATCCTATATTTGCTTCATATTCGCTCTGTGGTCATGGGCAAGCTACTTGGTGCCTCTTGTCTCAGTTTCCCCATCTGTAAAATGGGCTTATGACAGTATCCCCCTCATCGGGAGGGCTGTTGTGAAGATGGAATTTGATACTTAGACAATGTTTAAAACTGTGCTCGGCAGGTAGTAAATGGTAATTGTTATTATTACTGTATGTTTAAAGGACCCTCCAGACCTGCTCAAGAGTTTGGTATCTTCTCACTACTCTCTGCACACAGAAGATGCTACAGTCTGGGATGAGGGGCTCATGAGTATCCTAGAAGGGATTAGTCCAAATGGGGTAGTTTGGAGATCTTCAAAGGCTCAGGGCACAGGTGGTCTTCCATTTGCTGGGCATTGAAGACCTGCTGGGAGCCATGCCTAAGAAGGCCCCCATTGAGTTCAGTAAGAACTGCTCACTGGGGGTCACAGCACCTACCCCCAGATGGCCTTCCTCCAATAGTGATGTTTGGCTTGTCTCTTGATGCTGACTTTTCTTCATGTGGGCCCCATAGGTCTATTCTCTGTTCCCTTAGTCTTATGTGGCATCCGTGCCCCAAGATCACGCCCTCTCTCTCCTCCCAACCAGAAGAGAGATGGGGGGCACGATCACCTATATTTCCCTTTCCAGCCAATCATTGTTACATAAATTCCATCAGCTAGCTTTCCCTAAAAGTGACTCCTTGTGATCATCAAGACTTATTTTGGAAGTTGTGAAGACTGGATGCATTTCTTTCTTTCCATTCTTACCCTAATAACCCCAATTTCCTTTGAATGCCTCTGATTAACTAGGAGAAGGGTCATGTATAATGGAGTACAGAACAAAAAAAGCTACAAAGATTAATATTGTAAAATGTTAGCTCATCATAAATGAATGTATCATAATTTGCTTAGTCACTCTTCTATTGCTAGACATTTAGATTTTTTCCAATTTTTAGCTATTAAAACGACACTGTGATTAACATAGCTAAAAACCCTTTCATATTTTGGATGACTTAGGATGAATTACCAGAAGTGGTGATTCTGGGTCAAATAATACCCAAACATAATAAATGCTTTAAGAATTTCCTTTCTAGTGTTAGGAGTAGATTACATTGTTTTATCAGGCTGTAGAAAATTAAGCATAGGAACAAATTTTTAAAAAATATTGCCATTTAACTGTCTGGATGCCTCTAATACCCATTGTATTAACGAAAAGAACCCACAGCAGCTTGTTGATGTCTGTTTCTTTGGCTAACGGCTTTGCTCTCTCTTTATTAGTAGACTTAGTAATAGTGAAAGTTTGAAACTTTGGGCTAAAAGAAAGACTACACTTTCCTGGATCTTTAACTGAGAATCGATTAGTGGAGGTTGGCATGGCCAACGGGACAAGGAAGTAGATAGTGCCACCGAGTGTCACCTGTGCTATTGGAGTGGGTTCTAGGAGGTATCAATTACCAAATTACAATCTGCCAGTCTTTCAAGGGAAATAAATAGGAGGGTAAACTATACAGGGCATTAAGATCACTACTGTGTCCCATTTCATTCTAATATTTTCAAACAGAGGATAGAAGATCACTAAACAAACACCAAGAACAGGGATATCCCCTAATGTTGCTTTTGTGGTGTCCGGTCTCATGGACGGACTAAGCTTTGTTCAGTGGAGGATTCTGCAAGGGTTGTTATCAACCTGAGCCTACCATAGACACCAGGATCTTGAATGAGATGGGGTTTTGTCCATTGGCAACATAAAACTCTTTAAAGCAAAAGCGTCTTCGTTGCAAATAAACGGTGTTATGGAATATGATAGGCAATGTCATTGTACTTGTGACGCAAGTGTAATTATAGACAACACACTAAAAATGTCCGATAGGCTTGTAATTAACATCCCGTTGATCCTCACCAGGAGCTGCTGAAGGATTTAGTCCTTGATTTTTATTCTCATTTGATCTGGAGTTCTCTTTCTTCTATAAAACCTCTAAGATCTATGGATTATTTTTTGCATATCTCAGGCTCTTCTTGCCTTATGTGGACCTCTGCTGGAATGCTTGCTTCCCGGACTTAGAGAACTTATTACCAAAAGCACAGGAAATCTTCAGCTTCTGCAAGTGTAAAGGCTCAACATTTAGTTTAAATAGGGAGCCGTCATCAACTGCGTTGCCATGGAGATCCATCTTCCCATGTGCTCTGAAACATGTCTGCTGCCAATTATCCAGAAATAACTTCTCTATTTCTATGGAATTTTCTGTGTCTTACCTACTGCTGCCTCTGTATTCTGTTTGAGCTTTGGTGGAAGGAGAAAGGCTTTTCATTTCTCTTCCCTGCAGGCAGGAAAGGTAATTTTCGATGGGTCCAAGCTGAAAAAGATCCCCGACTGTGTCATTTCCTGTGTAACACTATTAAACATCCCTATTAGCTACAGTGGATGAAGGTTATTTATTTATTTTTATCCATTTCCTACAGTGAAATAGGCTACCATCTTGGTAGCAGTGGTGGGATCATGGGTCAGTTATACGTTATCAGTCAAATCTTCTGTGATAGACTCTCAGGTCTGTTTGGTCCCCCCGCCCCCCCGCTGCCCCAGGAGTTTGATGAATCCTCTATTTTTCCACATGAGCTGCCACTCAGACGCTCCAGTAAGCACTTAAGAGGTAAGGATGGGATTTTTCTACTTCTCTTGATTTGGATCATCAGTGCTTGCTTGAGGACTAAAGAGTCTTCAGTGTCCCTTTGGGAGACTTGAAAGGGCTCTCAGTCTGTAACCACTGAACTGGACCCAGTTGGTGGCTTCGCACAGCAGCACGATTTCAGTTGTGCAAATCCCTGTCCTGACTCTCTTTGTAGGTCAGGAGCCTCTGCTGCACTGGGAATTTGGTCATTGATCCATTCCTTTCCAAGCGCTTAACCAAGCTGTGTTCCCAGAACAGCCCACCTTCACAGAAGACCTCCACTGCCTTTGATAGACTTGCTTCCAGAGAGTAGTTAAATGAACACGGATCTGTTCTGAAGTCCCAAGTTTCTGGCATTCATAGCAAAGATGGAGAAACTGGGATAGTTCTTTGAACACTTTGCCCATCGGAGGCGTGTATCAAAAAGGAGATAAAAGGTTCATTCGCAAGCACCCTCTTCCCCTTTCTCACGTTCTTACCACAAGTCTTAGAGAATATCATAGAACAGATTCCAAAGTGTTGCTGGCACGGTCTGAGACAGAGGTGATAACAGGGGAGGGGCAGTGGGAGAGTCTTGTACGACTTGTATGACTTAGAGGCCAGCCTACAACTTTCAGGCCAGCAGGTTCCAAATCTTTCAAACCATTAACACTTTTCGAGACCAGAATCCCCAGAGAAGCTGCGTCGAAGGGGCTGAGGGTACCATCATTGAGCTCTGGTAGGTACAATGACTGCCCACACTCAATGGTCATTTAACATGGTAGAAATCACCATGCCTCTTGATAGCATCACCCAAACAATTTTATTCTTCCTTTCCAAAACTCTGTACCAAAAGCTCTTATAGAAAAATGGGAGCTGCAGGAAGGGAGTCCTAGGCAGTGCAGAGGAGACGACAGTCTGTTAAAGAGTTGGTTACAGGAGCGCCTGGGTGGCTCAGTGGGTTAAAGCCTCTGTCTTCAGCTCAGGTCATGATCCCGGGGTCCTGGGATCAAGCCCCTCATCGGGCTCTCTGCCTCTTTCTCTGCCTCTCTCTCTCTCTCTCTCTCTCTACGTGTGATCTCTGTCTGTCAAATAAATAAATAAAATCTTAAAAAAAAAAAAAAAAAGAAGAGTTGTTATAATGCACATACGGGCATAGAAGACTATCCAGACCTAACTAGAGGAAGGAGATTTTGACTCTCTCCTCTGTATGTTGTATAAATGCTTGCACTACTTAGATAGTAAAGTGTTTTTAAAATGTCATGAAAAACCAACTCTCCACATTTGTTTATTAGTTTGCTTGATTTTACCATCCAAATCATGGGTAAGGAGGGGGCTTGTCTACAGCGCCCTCCAGTGGATGCCCTCAGGTCGCGCCTAGTTACTGGTTCCCAAGCGAAAGTTCCATTCTCCCCTCCCATTCAAGAGAGCACTCAAAATGACTTGAATCATGCTGATATGATTATAGGGATAAACTTATACAGGCTTTAATTTCCCTTTAAAAGTAAAGGTATCCATAAACTTGACGTATGTGTCAAAAACCAATCACAGGAGACACAATGTGTTGAAACAACACTTTTTGAGAACCACTAGTACTGATAGGCAGTCATTGCCTTTGGGTGAGATGCGCTAAGGATTGCATGTGATGCCAAGAAGATCAAAATGCCATCCTTAACCTTAAAGCTTCTTGAAATAGAGAGGGGACGTCCATATCACAAGACAGCTCATGATGAGTTCCTGCCTTCATTTGAGTGTCTAGAAATAATAAGGACAAATTCCAGCTGGGAGACTGGGGAATGTCTTCGCGAAGGAAGGGTCTCCTCGAGGTGGTATGATTAAGAGATTTGGAGGTGTGTGTGTACAGGTGGGCTGAGGTTGAGGAGGGGTGTCGTAGGCAAAGGTTGCATTTAGAGGACACTGCGACCCCTACGGAGACAAGGGATTTGTTTCATTTGCCGCTCGACCTCATGTCTACGGCCAGCTGTAGAGCAGGTGCTCCGTCCTAGTGGTCTGTAAATGACAAGTGCAAGTTATCAGCAGTGGTATAGATTGAGCTGGTCTGGGAAACAGACTAGAATCTCAGGGCCATGCTGCTAAAGCGATAGCTGTTCTACGTTTTCCTGACATGCTGGGTTCTTGGGAGTGCTGACGGAGTAAGTCCTTCAACAACAGCTTTGAAAGATGGATTGTTTCTTGGATCCAGAGCTCCTTACCAGTTGCTGAGCAGAAGACAAAGAAAGGAGAAACGATCTCTGCCAGGAAAAGTTTAGGGATTCCTCTGCGTGACCGGCTTTTAATCAGTTGCCTATTTACATAGCTCTCGACACTTATCTGTGTATTCATGTGACCCTCACCCTTATTCTGGAGTGAGGATGGATAGCTTAAATTATTATTCCCCCTGCACCGCCGCTTCGGGATCCTGGAGTGGAAGGACTTGTCACGGGTCTCCCAGCTCAGTGGACTGCAGAGCCAGAGAGAAAAATCAATGTCTCTCCACCTCGCTGCGGTTCTTTCTACCGCACTGGCTGGGACCCTATGAGGCCTCCGTGAGCTGCTTGGTAAATCTTAAGAGGCAACGCTTGCTGCTGTAATTAAGGTGTGGATAATAGATTTCCACTCCTTTGGGAAAGAGGAACAAAATGAAACAAAGCAAACAATCCAACAAAAAACCTTGAGGTTTTTCCTCTGCTTTGTGCACTGAGTTGAAGGTTTTGAGGCATAGTGAGGCTTACAGGAGTTAAGGTCCGTGCTTTGTTTGAGTTTCTGTCCATCTGGGGAATTAAATATGCTTTTTTTCCCACCCCTGATTGGAATTCTTATCAGATTTCTTCTGTTTAGTTCATCTGCATACAACCCCCTTTAATTTACAGGGAGTAAAACCCATCCTTCCTGTCTGTTTCCCCCAAATTTCCTTCTCCAAATGGTCTGAGACCTTCAGGCAAATAAGTCATGGGATCTGTATGATGAGCTGTACTGGTAGGGCTCCCCCTTAGAATAATCAGGAAGCATTTGTCCATACTTGGTTTCTTCCCTTCCTTTTTCATGCTCCCCTTCATACCCTCACATTTTCCTTTTTCCCACTCCAGGAGACATTTTAAAACAATGGACCATAGGCCTCTTATGTGCTAGGCATCTTGCTCTCTGTATCAGCTTTCTGTTGTTGCGGACGCATTAGTTAGCCTGCATTTTCTGGGTTCAGGAACCCACGCAGGGCTTAGCCTTATTAGCTCAGGCTGAAATCGGGGTGTCAGCGGGGCTGCAGTCTGGAGTAGATGCTTATGTGTTCTCCCAAGCTCAGCTTGGTGGTAGCATTCGTTTCTTGGAGATGGTATGATGGAGGTCCCCTTTGTGTTTTAGCCATTAGCAGAGGACCACTTTCAGCATCCAGAGGCTGTCCTCAGGTCCCTGCCTGTGGCCTTCTTCATAACATTAGAATTCTGGAAGACACCAGGGAAGCACCTGCTGTTGCTTATCTCCCTGACTTCATTTAAGGACTCAACCTGATTAGATCAGCCCCTTGGGGAGAATCTCCCTTTTGATTAACTCAAAGCCTATTGATTAGGGACCTTAATTACATCTGGGGCATATCTTCATCTTTCCTGTATAATGTAACCTTGTCATGGGATTGATGTCTGATTGTACTCGTGAGTCTTGCCTACACTTGTGGGGAGAGGACTGATTACATAGAGTGTGTATCCAGGGGACAGAGATCTTGAGGGCTGCTTCAGAATTTCGCCTACCTAACGCAAGGAAGATACAGCTGAGAGTAAAACAGGCCTCAGTGACACATACATTTCGTGGGAGAGCCGGAAAATAAGAAATAGGTATTTTTAATTCGTAATATGTTCTATCAAGGAAAGAAGTAGATCGATACGAAAAACACTATGCATAGGTAGCATTTAGATGGGATAACATTTATACAGAACAATACGGAATGAAAAGCATCCGTCACGTAGAGATCCGGGGAGGGAGCATTCCAGGCAGAGCCACCAGCGAGTTTGAAAGCAAGGTCAGGAAGACCTGTTCTGTGTCTGAAGAACAGAAAGGCTGGCATGATGGGAGCAAAGCAAAGGAGGAAATGAGATCTTATAGGTATGGGCATGGGACTTCTAGGTTAAGCAGGGACTCAGCAGCCGTGGTAAGACATTTTGGAGATGGGAAGCTAAAGGTAGTTTTAACCAGGGCAGAAATAAGATCCGATTTAAGATCTGTAATACTGTGATTTATAATAAAAACATAGTTCGTTCTTATTCCATTTTTTGGCACAGAGCTCCTCAAACCCTTGGGATTTGCTAAGTGCTAAGAAAGATAAAGCTGTCCATGGTTAGGTTAGTAAGGTGACTTTTGACCTTGTCTAAGGATGGGGGCTGGTTGCCAGTGGAGCCAATGATGTGATGAGAGGGTTGGAACTTTCAGTCCCAGCGCCACTTCCCTCACCTTCAGGGGGAGGAGACGGGTTGGAGGCGGAATTCCAGCCCAATAGCTAGTGATTTAACCAATTATGTCTATGTAATGAAGCCAACATAAAAGCCCCCAAAATATGGGATTCAAAGACCTCTGGGGTTGGTGAACATGTGGAGATTTGGAAACAGTGGCGTGTCTGGGGAGGGCATGGAAGCTCTGTGCTCCTTCCCACATACCTTGCCCCACGCATCTCTTCCATCTGGATGTTCCTGAGTTATATACATTTATACTAAACCTGTGATGTAGTATGTAAAATGTTTTCCTGAGTTCTGTGAGGCACTCCAGGAAATTAATCAAACCCAGAGAGGGGTCCCGGGAACCTCCAATCTATAGCCAATTGGTAGACTTTCAGTTGGCTTCTGGGTGTGTGTGTGTGTATGTGTGTGTGTGTGTGTGTGTGTGTGTGTGTGTGTGTTCGGAGGGCAACCTGTGGAATCTGACATCATCTCCAGGTGGGCAGTGTCAGAATTGAGTTGAATTGTAGAACTCCCAGCTGGTGCTGGAGATTTGCTTGGTGGTGTGGGAGAACCTCCCACATGGTGGAATTGGGTGTGGAATTATAAGATCCCTTTTTGTGGAAACTGAATCATAGAAGTCTAAGAGAGGAAGCAGGGAAACCAGACTGGAGACTGTTCTGAGAGTCCAGGAAAGAGATGATGGAAGGCTGCCGTTGAGTGTTGGCCATGGAGACAAAGAGAAGGAGATGGCGTTGAAACATTTTAGAGACATTCAGAAGGCCAGGAGTTGCTGATGGATGGGATGTGGCACTCAGCGGGGGCATTTCAATTTTAAAAGGTTAATCACTTTGCCTGCGGTCACACAGTTAATGAGCATATGTAGTCAGTTGTGGATGCAGGTAGAGTAGCTCCAAGCCCCCTGTCCTCTCTCTATCCCTCTAATTCCTTAGCAGATCCACATGGGAACCAGACAGCAGATTCATCATTAATTGAGATGGCTGAAAATATGCTGTAGATCCATGTTTTCTCCCTTTCAATGTAGGTAGAAATAGTGGGGCATTTTGCTCAATAAACTCCGCATATCTCTGCAAACCAGAGGAGGATGGTACTGGAGGCCATGGTCTTTCGGAGTGGAAGACCCTCTTTACCTGGAATTTCTCCAAAGGATCCTGTCACAGGGTCTTGGACACTGGTTGGTTACCGTTGTGTTGTGAAAGCACGTTTGTATAATGAGCAAGGGAAGAAGGCAAAGAGGGAGTAATTGTGCTAGATTTGGTTTATGATTGTGGCTCTTTTATCTGTGAGTCAGCTTTGAAGGCTGAGATGACCTACAGAGGCCCTCAGATGATCATAAAAACAAGCTCTCTCTCACTGCCTGCCCTCCTGACTGCCCTGTCCAGAGGTCCAGAGGAAGACAAAAACATTTGCATAAGCGCCAGACTGAATGATTTGCTGTCTATTAATCTACATACTAGAGATAATAGTTTTGTTTTTAAAATGGCCCTACACTGTGCTAACACAGACAGGGCCAGTGAGAAATGGAGGATCTTAATGATGTTAACATTAAAATTATTAAAATTTTTAAATAAATTGAAATAAGCTAACTTAAATGTTTTTTGTAAACTCAGTTTTTATCTCAGGATGTCCAAAAGTTTCTTGGTTTCTGGTGGAAAACAATGAGATACACCTATAAGGAGGAGATACAGAGGGGGAAGTATTGCCCTGTCCTGACCAATACCTGGGCAGGTGACACACAGTGTGAGTGTCACTGAGAGTGGAAATCAATGTCCTCCAGCTTCTTAGAGGGGCTGAGAAACAGCCAGCTTTGAGAAAGTCAACAATAGCGCCTGTGTTTAGAGATTATTTTATGAATCTGTCAAATTAACACTTGTTGTTAAGTGGAGCACTGGGGGCTGGATGGTGAGCTGAGCTTCAGATAAAGACCACAAGAGGAATTAAAATAGAGAAGTTTATTATTTCAGGTCCTGGAGGAAGTGTTTGGCATGCCTCAAGGGGCCATGTGGGGAGGTCAAAGCAGAGTAAGGGCAGAAAGAGAACCTGGGGCATGTGCCTTTGTTAGCATCTGTGCTTTGGAGTTCCTGGGCAAAAGCTGGATTGGTCAATTAAAATCAGAAGAGCCGGATTTTGGGACGCCCCAGGGAGGTCTTGCCTAAGAGCTTACACAGGGAGAGACTGTTGATCGCAAGGGCAGCTGGGGAGGTCTTACCAAACTCACATTTGCTCTTGACTCTGAGGGCTGTCATCTGGGCCATGTGCTTGTATGACGGCCTGTTGTTCATTTCAGCGTCTGCAGTCCTGTTGGCCAGCAAAATGGTTGCTAAGGCTGCATGGCCATGGAGCAGCTTAGCTAAACTCTCAACAGCTTATTACCATCTCTAGTCATACAGTTCATAGCAATAATATAGGAGAGCTAACAGTTGTGGAAGACTAATCATGGTCTAGACATTATGTTAATTGTTTTACATGACTTATCCCATTTAATTCTTATAATAATCTCATCTTGCAGATAATAGTATTATCTCGCTTAAAGGGAATGGAGGCTTAAAGAGATTGAGAAACTTTTCTGATGACTCATGGTGAAAGGCAGAGCTAGTATTAGAATCTGAAAGTATTACACTCTGGGCTTGTTTATTTTATTTTATTTTATTTTATTTTATTTTATTTTTGAAGAGAGAGAGAAAGAGAGCATAAGCAGTGGAAGGGGGAGGGGCAGAAGAAGAGGGAGAGAGAGCATTTCAGGCAGGCTCTGCACCAAGCAGGGAGCCTGATGCAGGGGTCAGTCTCATGACCTTGAAATCATGACTAAGCCAAAATCAAGAGTCAGACGTTTAACTGACTGAGTCATTCAAGTATCCCTGGGTTTAGTGCTTTTAAATATAAAATACAAAAATAAAATGAGTGCCTTAGATGCTGGACCTCCAGAAACTGCCATGTTGATTTAGTCCTGTTTCTGTCCCTTCTCCCCACCATTTTATGGGTGAAGACATTGTATCTTAAGAGGCAGAGTGACGTACCTGAGGTCACTTACTTGTGTGAATGTTTAATGATCTGGAATTCCAGGGGGGATTAAGTTGGTTAGGAAAAGTTCTGAACATCACTGGCATTCTATTGGTATTATCCATGGGAAAATTAATAAAGTGTTTTGGACACCTGAAAAAGAAAAAGATGTGGAAGGTCTGTAGCTATGTCTGTTTGTGAGGTGACTTTAATGTTAATGTGCAGAAAATCTGCTTCAGTAGAAGAAGACATCCTATCGAAATCCGAGGAAAGAAAGTTAAATGAAACAGTGATTTAAAAATCAATAGCAAATGATTTTTTTTTAATTGCCAAGTTACACATAGGAGTTTCTCATTTTATAACATTTAAAAATACAATTACAATAGAGTCTGTTTTTTGTTTTTCAGGAAATATCTTCTGAGATGTTAATTCATAAATGACCCAGGTTTGTAAATTCCAACCTACCATTTTTTCCCCATAAAACTTCTAAATTCTGCCTAAATGTTATCATTCCCTTAGTGTTCTAAGCTTTGTTTCCTACAGACCGACATTAGCAGTTGGATTTTATGGGAGAAATTTTTTTTTCTTCAAAGTAATATTTTTTCATAAGTCAGAGGAATTACTGCATCTTTGATGACTGGTGGACTGTAGTATTTGGTGGTCAGTTGTGTCCATTCATTAATTACAACTCACAGAGGTATAATGAGGTTATAGTTGCTTCTTCAAATCATAAAGGGATGATTTCAAATCATAGATATTCAGGACCGGTTATAAATTATAACAATCAAGAAAGAGAAATGGCGGGCGCCTGGGTGGCTCAGTGGGTTGAGCCTCTGCCTTCGGCTCAGGTCATGATCTCAGGGTCCTGGGATCGAGTCCCACGTCGGGCTCTCTGCTTGGCAGGGAGCCTGCTTCCTCCTCTCTCTCTCTCTCTCTGCCTGCCTCTCTGCCTGCTTGTGATTTCTCTCTGTCAAATAAATAAAATAAAATCTTAAAAAAAAAAAAAAAAGAAGAGAAATGGCAACATTCCACAGTTTTAGCAAGATCAACTGATAATTCTGCTTCAATTACATGCTAAAATTGAGACCATTTGAAAAGAGAAACATTCCTTTTACCTAAGGTACTTAGCATGGGGAGCCTCTCTTTCTAGAGTATAGTTAGAATCCTGTCTCCGTCCCGCTTCAGCTCGTCAGGAATTCTTAGGTGTAGACTAAGCTGAAAGAAAGAAATAGCTTTAGAGCTGTCTGGTCTTGCAGATCCATGCATAGTGTGGCCCTAACTTCCATGATGATGGAGGTCTTTGTTAAGAATAGTGGTTTTTCTCTTTAGAAATTCTCGTCTGTTAGGACTGAGTTAGAGCATAAGAGTCTGTGCTTTTAATGACTGTCCCAAGCCATTCTTATCATTGAAGAATTTTAAGAAATACTGTGATGTGAGAGGAAATGCCACTTTTCACCTGGAGTGTCATGATTTCAACAAGAGAAAGGTCCCAGCAGAAATCTAAAAGACCCTCGGGCAAGTTCCTCATTGGAGATGCTGATAATCCTTCCCCTTTGGGCACCTGTTTGGCTTTTGAAATTTACTGCATTGGTGGGGCGCCTGGGTGGCTCAGTGGGTTAAGCCGCTGCTTTCAGCTCAGGTCATGATCTCAGGGTCCTGGGATCGAGTCCCGCATCGGGCTCTCTGCTCAGCGGGGAGCCTGCTTCCCTCTCTCTCTCTCTCTGCCTGCCTCTCTGACTACTTGTGATTTCTCTCTGTCAAATAAATAAATAAAATCTTTAAAAAAAAAAAAAAAGAAATTTACTGCATTGGTTTAGTCCTCTTACAGAGAACATAGTATCTCTTCCCACCCCGTGTTTATTAGAGGTAGGGAAGATATACTAAAAGAAAAAAAAATGGATCTTCTGGAAGTGAATACTGTAGTGTCTGAGATGAAAAACACAGTGGGTGGTATGAACAGCAGATTAGATGTCACAGAAGAAAAGATTAACAAACATGATGATGTAGTAATAGAAACGAAACTACCTAAACTGAAATGTATTGTATGTAGAAAAACACTGGGAAGGAAAAAAAAAAAAAAAACCAGCATGAGTGAGTTGCGGAAAACTTTAAGGGATTCAATATATTTGCAATGGCAGAGTAGAAACGGATGGGCAGAAAAAGTCTTTGAAGAAATAATGGCTGAAAACATTTTAAATTTGATGGAAAGTATAAACCTAGGTGTAAGCAGCTCAGCAAACTGAAAACATAGTAAATATGAAGGAAATTTATTTTGAGGCATATCGCATTGAATTGCTTAAAACCAAGTGATGAAAGAAAAATCTTAAGGCAGCCAGAGGAAAAACAGACATTGTGTGCAAAGGAGCGATTTTTAAGGATGACAGCCAATTTCTTAGACATAGTGCAGAAAGACTGGGGAGCGACTTCAAAGTATCAAAAGAAAAAAAGCTGTCAACCTTAAATTCTATACCTAGTGTAAATATCGTTCAGAAAAGAAGGCGAAATAAGGACTTTTGTGACATTTATAATGGCTGACTTTCCTTTTACAACAAGAACACAGTTTTTGGAATCAGTTTTTATTTTTCCTTTTTGGATGGTGCTTTTGCAGCTCATTTTTATAAGCGAGAGGGAGAAAATGCATTTTGGTCAAGTTTAAAGAAAAAGAAATGTCTGGTGTCAATACCAGTGTCTGCCCAAACCAAAATACTTTCTTCATATTCTGCTCAGATCTCTGGTGAGAATACGGATTCCAGGATAAGTGGTCAGAAAGCCAGTGTGCTGTTCCCTCTAGAGACCCTGAAAAGGGAAAGATGATTACAACCTCTGTATCCTTGTGGAGCTTCAAGTCTCCATGTGTCACACATTCTTTGGGAAGTGATGGATTCCAGATTATTCAAGACAGATGCTGAATAACATCTGAAGAGATCGTTCAGAGCAGTGGGCATTAATAACATTAATCTTGTCACCAGCCAGAAAAAGTCACAGGCAAAAAGAAGCCAGTTTCAAGGCGTTTTGTGACTCACACTTTTGTTGTTACAATTTTAACATCCCAGAAAAAGGAGATTACCTCTAAGACAATGAGTACATAAATCCACACGTGATATCAGTAAGCATTTATTAAGCACTTATAATGTGACAGCATTCCATTTGCAAACCATCTGTACACACTCTCCTTGAGGAAGTTATAACTCATGTAAGAGGTAGACCTGGAAATTAGTTATAACACCATCAGTTGAGTTTATCAAAGAGTTACTATGTTAGTTGAGCACTGACTATATACCAAGATCTCTGATAGATAGTGGAAAACAAGATGAAAGTCTATAAAGCTTATAACATAGCTGATGGGGTGGTGTGGTAACAGAGAAGAAGGGGTTTATCCTTTTTATCCCTTGGGTACTTTGAATTATGACAATTTGTTTAGTGAGTTTGACTTCTAATATTCCTTGGCGAAACTAAAATCTTTACTACTTCTGGATTTCTTCACTTATTTTGAGAAGAAACCCTTTAGATGACCTCAGAGGCTGAGTCAGGATGCATATAATAAGCTATGCATGACTTATTTGATACTTCATTTGCTGTTGTAATGGAAACTCAATTATTTAAGTGGTAGAAGCACACTTGTACTTGTGCCTAGATGAAATTTTAGCTGTTTAGCCTCCCACCCCCCGCCCTCCCGATCGAACATGGGGAGAGTGAGAAATCTGTGAAATCATTTGGTTAATGGCAAAGTTGGAAATACGGTCCCTAGTCCCTTCCTATAACACCTTCCAGTTTGCAGTAGCATAGCTATGAAGTAGCGGGCATGAGAAGTAAGGCATTAGGACCACAGGTTTACTCAAAAAGTCCAAGTTGAAGAAGCGTAGAAATTAAAAGAGCAGATGTTCAAGGCTAAATTTTATAGTCGAGGGGACCAGAGTGCAAATGATGGTCAGAACCGCAGAGAACATCAAAAAGAGCACTTGGGTGAAGTTTTGGCTCCAGTAAAGGGAACCAAGAGTACTTAACCCCAAAGGTCACACCATGCCTTTGTCATAAGCAGAGGATTTGTGTTTTTTACTTTAGGAAATTCCATACTGGGTGATGACGTGGGAATAGCATGACTTTGGGAGTTAGAAATACTGGAGCCAACCCTCACCTTTTACTGATAGTGATATTCAGAACAGTAACTT
Source organism: Mustela nigripes (assembly GCF_022355385.1). NCBI lineage: Eukaryota > Metazoa > Chordata > Mammalia > Carnivora > Mustelidae > Mustela > Mustela nigripes. The sequence continues at coordinate 28,329,808 of NC_081567.1, forward strand.
GGTACTTCTAGACCTCAATTTCCTCAGTGTAAAATGTAATAAAACTTAAATGTGCCTTTTAGGGTCTCTGTAAATATTAAGTGAGATAATTTACTTGAAATGTATACTTAAAGTAATGAATTACTATGCAGAGTCCCTCTTTTTATTTTTATGTATATGCTTCCTGGTGTGGGGTTTCTCATGGTACACTAGGACTTAGTATTTGGGTCTTCTTGTCTCCTTTTGGTTCTGGGTCCCCAAGAGTTCATGGTGGTAGGTTGAACACATTCCTTTATGTCATTCTTTTATGTCTCCTGAAATCCTCTCAAACCACAGTAAAAATGAAAAAAAAAAAAAGGCAAAAACAAAAGCTACAAAGACAGAGAACATGAGAAAACATAATGGTGGGCAAGAAATGCCAGCATATTTGTTGCTGGAAAAAAAGATGAATATAGGATAACTGAGGGAGCAGATTGAGTAAGTTGAAAACTAGGTACCTATAAGTATCTAGTACTTGTACTATAGTACTAGGTATATAGTATATAGGTATAGTAGTACTTATACCTATAAGTACCTAAGTACTGTAAGTACCGATGGGGGTGGGGTAAGGAAGGCTAACGAGAAGCAAGCATATCTGTTGCACAGAAGCTCAGAAAGTTCAAAAGAAAAAAAAAAGATGTGGGGAAGGACTGGAAGCAGGAAGGCCAGGTAGAAGTTTTTATACAAAAGTAAACCATGAAAAATCACTTTGCTATGCTTCTCCCTCCATAGAAAATTGCCAGTTTATTCCCTAGGGAGATACAGTCGGAGAGTTCCTAGATGAGATTTTCAGATTCAGATGAGGTTGGTGTAAAATGCTCTACTAAAAATAAGACACTAAGAAAAAAAAGTACTGAGCAGTGAGGCTTATAGTTTTCTTTTCCCTCTTAGCTCCCAGAATGTTGTCAGCCAAACTTAGACCACCCTGGTAGGAGAATGGAGAAGTCATCTCTGGGAACGTTGAACACCTGAAGAGATAATATCTACAGACATCCTGGCATTTAGGGGTACCGAAAGAAAATAGTTAGATCCTTAATCCTAGAGTGAATTCCACAAACTGACCAGTTCTGTCTGTAAACATAGAGCTGCTCACGAACATCAGTGTCAGAACATTAGTGTCTTGACTGAATGAAAGCCAATTTCAAATAGATTCATAATGAGTCAGGGAAACCTTCAGATGGTTAGAGATTTAAGGAAACCCTCTAATATAAAAGTCAAGACCTAAATAAGCAGAGAAAAGGAATGCAGAGGAAAGGGATGACAATAGCATTAATTAATGTCCTCATAGAGACAACAGACGATAACCATTCCATCTATGAAGCAAACAAGAACAGGATGCTTTAGAAAAGGAACTTAAAAGAACAAGAAGGAACTCTCAGAAGTTCAAATATGACAAGATACTCACCAAATTGTAATATAAGAATGTGAAGGTAGAGTTGAGGGAATGGCTGGAAATTTTAGAAATAAGAAGATGAAAAAGAAGAGAAGACAAGAAGCGCATGAGAGGGCCAGGAAGAAAGGACAGGAAACAAGGAGAGGAGGAAAGGACTGAACCGTCCGACCTCCGTAATGCGAATTTTCAATACCCAAGGGCATTTGGGTGTCTGCACCACGAATGAAGAACAGTTCCACAAGCTGGGTCACCTCGGTGTCAGTTTCCAGAGCAGCTGCCATAATCTTTATCAGTTATGAAAGCTTTCCAAGATTCAAGGAAATGCCCTTAAAAAACGTGGAATTGGAGTGGCATCGGGATTTTCAGAAGTAACACTGCAGTCTGAGCGCCGGAATCTGGAAGACAATGGCAGGGTGCCGTCAGAATTCTGAGGCAAAAAAATCATCTCAGGACTAAAATCGTACATTCATCCAAATGATTCATGAAGCTTGATGATAAAAAGAAAAAATCTTCAGACACACAACGTCTCACGAAATCTTTGAGGCTGTATCTTCGACACGTACTGAGAAGGTGCTCTCCTAAACCAAGGGAATAAGTCAAGAGAAAGAAACGTGGAATTCTACTTTGAGGCATTTCTCTGAAGGAAACGAAATCAATGTCTGGAAGAGACATCTGTGATCCCGTGTTCACGGGAAACATTATTCACGCGATACAAAAATAATGCAGACGTCCAATGATGAATGAATGGCTGAGGAAGTAAGTATGGTGCATACATGCGATGAACTATTATTCAGGCTTTTAAAAAAATTTTTCTTTTCAGTTTCAGAGGTAGAGTTTCATGATTCATCCGTTGCATCTCACACCCAGTGCTCATTTCATCAGGTGCCCTCTTCCGTGCCCATCCCCCAGTCAATCCGTCTTCCCATCCCCCTCCCTCCCGCAGCCCTCAGTTTGTTTCCTAGAGTTCAGCTTCTCTTACGGTTTGTCTCCCTCTCAGATTTCACCTCATTTTATTTTTCCTTTCCTTCCCCTATGTTCATCTGCTTTGTTTCCTAAATTCCACACATGAGTGAAATGACACAGTATTTGTCTTTCTTTGACTTACTTCACTTAGCATAATACCTTCTAGTCCCCACGTCATTGCAAATGGCAAGGTTTCTTTTTTTTTAAGATTTTATTTATTTATGTGACAGACAGAGATCACAAGTAGGCAGAGAGAAAGGCAGAGAGAGAGGGGGAAGCAGGCTCCCTGCTGAAAAGAGAGCCCGATGCGGGGCTCGATCCCAGGACCCTGAGATCATGACCTGAGCCGAAGGCAGAGGCTTAACCCACTGAGCCACCCAGGCACCCCAAGGTTTCATTTTTTTGATGGCTAAGTAGTACTCTAATACACATACACAGGCACCCCACATTCATTTTTTAATTCATTTTTAATATTCCATTTTATGTATGCGCACACACACACACACATCCTCATGTTCTTTTTTTTTTCATTTGTCTGTTGATGGACATCTGGGCCCTTTCCACAATTTGGCTACTGGGGACATTGCTGCCATAAACATTGGGATGTGTATGCCCCTTTGAATCACTGTGTTTATATCCTTTGGATATATACCCAGTAGTGCAATTGCTGAGTGGTAGGGTAGCTCTATTTTTAACTTTTTGAGGAACCTCCATACTGTTTCCCAGAGTGGCTTCCCCAGCTTGCATTTCCACCAATGTAGGAGGGTTCCCCTTTCTCCACATCCTCGCCAGCATCTGTTGTTTCCTGATTCATTAATTTTAGCCATTCTTAAAAATTACAGAAATCTTGTTATTTTCAACAACATGGATGGGACTTGAAGCTATTATACTAAGTGACATAAGCCAAACACAGAAAGATGAATACCGAATGATCTCTCTTGTATGTGGAATCTAAAATTGCCAAACTCTGGGACGCCTGGGTGGCTGAATCGGTTAAGTGCCCAGCTCTTGATTTTGGCTCAGGTCATGACCTTGGGGTTGTGAGATCAAGCCCCCTGTTGGGATCTGCACTCAGGGAGGAGTCTGCTTCTCTCCCTCTCCATCTCCTTTTGCCCCTCCCCCCATGTACACTCTCTGTTTCTCTAAAATAAATAAATTGTTGAATATAAAATAAAATAAAGTAAAATAACAGGCAAACTCTTAGATACGGAGTGGAAGGGTTATTGCCAGGGGCTGGGGATAGAGGGGAAATCAGGAGGTTAAGGGGCTCAAATTTTCAGTTATGCGAGGTACTTAAATTGTGGAGCTCTACTGTATAGCATAGTGCCTATAGCTATATATTATACTGTATATACTGTACTATATGGTGTATTTAAAATTTGCATAAAGAGTAAATCTTATGTTAAGTGTACTTACCACTAATAATAATCATAATAATGTTGATGATGATAGGGTAAGAGAAATCTTCAGGACATGATGGATATGTATATGGTCTTTATGATAGTGATGGTTTCATGAGGGTATCCCCAAATGCATCAGGTCATATACATTAAATACACATATATGTCCGTGGTTCCTCAGTTTTTTTTAAAAAAAGATACATATGAAATTCAGGAAACTGAGGCTCTGATTTAGCAGAGAGGCAAAGGGAATCTTCACGTTAATGGGAGGGATTTTCTGGGTCCTCAAGATCTGTGTAGCCCGTCTGACAACTACAGATTATAAATGGATAAAGGAAGACACCTAGAGGGTTATCTTCAATTAAAATAATACCAGAAAATTTCTCTTTAAACATTTCTGATTGACGCTCTTATCTGCCCTCTCCTCTCTACTACTGGAAGTGGCTGAATTAGTGTAGTATAGGAATTCTGAAATGACTGACACATTTCCCTCCATATGATAGATTAGGAAAGCCAGAAAAAATGTTATTGTTTCAAGCTTCTGGTTCCATGGACTCCAGGTCAACTGCCCGCTCCTGAGATCCATAATTCAAACATGATATTAAAATAATTCTTGGCTGCTAAACGCACAGGAATTAGAAACCTCCCATATTCATTTAAAGGTATTCTAGAAGATCAAGAAGTCATACCCTTGAGAATAAAATGAGTAGATTTTGGATTATCCTGGATTTAAATCTGAAGGTGTAACTCTAATAGAATCTTTAAAAAAAATAAATCTAATAAATACCACTTAAGATTGAGGACCGGAAGAGAAGAAAACTGAAATATATTGGTCTCCTACTATGTGCCAAGTCTTTGCCCAGCCTGTAAACTCTACACAGTATTAAGATTTTTTTGTAGAAGTGAGGAGGGTTTGGAATGCCTCCCCAAACCCTTCTATTAACTTCATTTGTTTTCCTAGCTGGAGGGATACTAACTCACTCCTTGTTAGGAATTCTGAAGCCATGGTAGGTAAGAGCCACGTCAGAGATACGGCCAGCTGGAGAGATCATGATTTTCCCTGGAAAGTTATGGGACGTGGGTCTTTTCCTTCACCCATGAAATTTCCATGTTGACTCTTGAGTTTCTTTCTTCTTACGTTTTAGAGCCTGCAGTTAATCTTGTCTGACTAAAGGGCTTGTACTTGACTTACTGTCATTTGTAATTATATAATACAATATTTTGCATTTCTGTTACAGTCCAACCTAATTGAAGTCAAAAGTAATTGAAGTCCTTTCATTCACAGACTATCCTATTATTTTATTCTTTTAATAAATATTTTTTTATTTATTTACCTGATGCTGGTTTCTGGGGACAGAATGATGAGCAATAAGAAACACACATTAATGGAACACCCATTAGGAGATATCAAAGAAAGAAAATTTGCTATTCAAGGTATTTAGGTCATTATCTTGTTAACTAATACATAAATGTAGAATTTTAAAAAATCATAAAAGCAAAATGAAAGCAGGGCCACTGTGGGAGTGAGATGTAGGGCAGTGAAGCGATTTCAGTATTAGAGAGCCCTAGACATTCAGGGGATCGATAAAGGCTAGAGCTATAAAGCAAGGTTGAATAGGGGAGTTGATATGACAGATTGCTTCCTTTCTAATTTTGCCTCAATTTTTGGGTCCACTGACAGGGGCCTCCAATGCTAAGTGTGAACTAAGCTTTTGCATTCCACTTGGGTACCATTACCTTTTCTCTTTTAACTTGTCTGAGACATTTTGGGAAGGAAGAGAAGGGCTCATTACCTAGGGATCCTTGAACAGCCAGCCTATTATACAGTTCTGGGAGTGCCCATAGAGCTCATCTTTGATTGCTAAATAGATGAGATATCACAGGCTTAAAATAACTTCATACCACCAAGGGTCACTTCAGAAGATGTTCTCAGCTGAGAGCTGCCATTCATCCTATGGTGGGGGGAAAAAAAATCCACAAAGCTATTCGTAGCACAGGAATAAAGGCGGATGGAGAGAAAGAGCTCAATACCCAGCATCTCCATCTAAAAATAGCTACTGTCAGGGTGTTCAGATGGCGGTCACCTCAGGGAGGAAAAGAAATGGAGTCAGGAGGAAGGCAGGTGGAAAGAACAGGTAGCGGCCCCCGGTTCCTCATGTTCTCCTGGAAGCTGATGCTCATTTGATCATTCATTCTACAGAAGCTCGTTAACCATTATGTGCCACGCACTGTGCTACGCACTCGGGAAAAAAACGGTGCAGACAGACGTGGTCCCTGCTCCTGTGGAGCTCACAGAGAAGCAGAACATGAAATAGACCAGAGGAAACCTGGGAAGGGGCAGAGAAAGGCAGAGAACGCAGGCATTTTGGGAGTGTTCACGCTCCTCTTGGTTAATCCCCACAAAAATGATGAAAGACATCACTATGATCACTATGTCCATTGTAGAGAAGGAAGCCAGGGCTCGGAAATGTAGGTAATCACCCCAAACTGTCTGATGAGCAGTAAGAAACAAAAACACAATTTTCACCTGGGTCAGCCTGACTCCACTGTTTAAGGAATCCGTGCTTTTGTGAATGTTGCTTGGTTTATCACCAGTAAGGGTCTGTCCTGGGCTGGCTTCCCTCTGAAGCTTCCCCCACAAACATTAGCCCCACAAGCGTTCTGGGAGTATCCATACTCATTTTATTATTAACTATGATGAATGTTATTCTATTATTATTATTTTTTTAATTAATTTAGAGAGAGAGAGAGTGCAAATGATGGGGGGAGGGGTGGGCAGAGGGAGGAGGAGGAAGAGAATCACAAGCAGACCGGGCTTGACCGGAGCTGGAATCAAGTCAGATGCTCAGCCACTGAGCTGCCCAAACGCCCTTACAATAATTATTATGAGGAGGAGGAATCTGCCACAATATATTAAAAAAAAAAACATTAAAAATCAAAGTCATATAGAAATGGCACTAAAAATGTTTGGGTTATGCTTTTTGGATGCATTTTATGGCTATAACAGGAGTTGGCAAGTGGTTACTAAGAATTTTTACTACTCGCAGTCCATGGTGTGGATCTTTGTTTTTTTGGTTTTTTTTTTCCTGATGGCAACAGGATGGAACAGATTTTAATAATTCAATCATATCAGACATATCCATGCTATTGGAAAATATGAGCAATGAAGTTCTAGCCCCTTTTCTAAGGGTTTTACCTTTATCACCTCATGTAATGCTCTCAGCGTTCCTCGGGAACATGTCTTAACTGTTACTAGCATCATTCCCGTCTTACAAAGGAAGATCGTCTGCGTCAGTGAGGGTACATAATTTCCTCCTGACCACACAGTTGGCAAATGACAGAGCCAGGATTTGATCTTAAGAACTTTTCACACCAGAACTTAGCGTGTGTTTTTTCTTTCTTTTTTTTTTTTTTTTTTTTCCTTACCTCCCTCCAATGGAAAAGGAAAGCCCTCTGCCTTTGATCTAGCAGTGCTAATCAGGAATTAAACAGTAGTTGCAGAATAGTATTCTGGGAAGCACCTTTAAAAAAATAAGAGATTAGGGGGTGCCTGGGTGGCTCAGTGGGTTAAAGCCTCTGCTTTCAGCTCAGGTCATGACCCCAGGGTCCTGGGATCGAGTCCCACATCGGGCTCTCTCCTCAACAGGGAGCCAGCTTCCCCCTCTCTCTCTGCCTGCCTCTCTGCCTACTTGTGATCTCTCTCTGTGTCTGTCAAATAAATAAATAAAATCTTTAAAAAAATTTAAAAAGTAAAAGATTAGGGCATCTGGGTGGCTCAGTGGGTTAAGTGTCTGACTCTTCATCTTGGCTCAGGTTGTGAGATCAAGCCCTGTATGGGGCTCTGGGCTGGGTGTGGAGCCTGCTTAAGATTCTCTCTCCCTCCCTCTGCCCCTTCTCTGGGTCTCTAAAAAATGAAAAATAAAATAAAATAAAATGAAAGGTCAGTTGCTCTCTGGTCTTATTATTCACACTTTCACGTTTGAGCATCTCAGAGGTAATTGAGCTCACCATCCACTTGGACTTGGGAATCCCTGAGTCCAGGTGACCACAGGGATCCCTGTGGGCTACCAGTTGATTAGATAGTGGCCTTCAGGGATAGCAGAGCTGTGGCTCCCAGAGAGGGGTCTTGGACATGTCATTGATGTGTCATTGACGTGTCATTGACACCATCCAGTGCAGGGGTTGGGGGGGTGGTTACCCAGCTAGCTAAGTGCTCCTCAGCCAGCCTGTTAGAATCCATTGGTTTTTTTTTCTTTCTAATCTCCAGAAATGATTTTCCCTAAATGCCATGAACAGGTTAAAGCAAAGTTGCGGCATTTCACTTCTGCTTGAGTTTCCCCACAACATGCTTCCCTTGTTGGTTCCCAGACACGCCCCAGCTCAAGGTAACCCCGGCGGAGGTCTGTTGGACAGACCCAAGAACAGGGTTACACCAACCTCACACACTGGCTACGTGTTAAGTGGTTAGGATTTGCTCCAAATCAGGCAAACGGGGATGTTTTCTGGAGAACGATTAAGAAAATAAATCTGGACTATGTGAAGAATGAGGAAAGCCACTGCTGGGAAGGGGAAGCTTTTATTCTGAACAGAGGTGTCACTGAAAGAAAGAAAAAACCTGACCCTTTTTAGACATTGAATAAGAAATGAGAGCTTTCTGCAGACCCAAAAGAAAAAAAAAAAAGTCTTTGTAGTTTGCTGGGAATATATCTAAAAAAGGTGCAGAGGATACAGAGGGAACAAAGGAACGAAAGAGAAAGATACGAGATTAAAGTAAAAGGGGGGGAGGAACAGAGAGACTATAAATATAAACATGAATGAATGTGACAAAACCAGGTCTTAGAGAACCTACCAGAAGCAATTATTTTATCCCCCCCCCCTTTTTTTTTGGCTGCTTCTGTTTCCCCCTGGGCTGCTTAGGGCCATTCACACAGCCATTCCAGCCAGACTTACCCTACTTGGACACCGCCCAGTGTTCCTGATTGCTTCTACCTGTTGTCCTCTTTCCCGGACCATACTAGCTGGTCCTGAACATTTTAGAACAAAGGAAAAGTACCCTGAGGGTCAGGGAATATGGGTTCAGATTTCAATCTGCCATACCTAGGTAATGTGACCTTGGGCAAGTCACTTCTCTTTATTGGGACCTAGTGTCTCCATCAGTAAAATGAAGGAATGGGGTTAGATAAAATTTCTCACCCTTTTTGCTGTGAGGGTCGGTGGGGCTATTTGGAAGACCACATAGCTCCTGTAGGTCTCTGCTCTCTGGTGGCCCTGGTGCCCCTGCTAGTGTCCCAAGCCTCCTCAAGCATCAGAATCACTTGAAATGTTTGTACAAGATTAAAAAACAGACAGATAAACCCAGCCTCCTGTCCCAGGCCGCTGCTTCAGAATCTCCAGGGCTGGTTCCTGGAAGTGGGGAGAGACATCAAGTTTCCCAAATGAGTTTTGTTTTCACGGAAGTTTGGAAAATCAGATGCTAACCTAATTGGGTGTCATGGCTGATACGGTTTGATGTGCTGTTTGTCCTAGTTAAAATACTTCCATTTTAAAAGAGGCCTCCACTGTGTCTCAACCTGAAGGTTATTAGTGTTAGTGAGAATAACATAGGGTAGGAGGAAGTGTTTATTTTTTATTTTTTTAAAGATTTTATCTATTTATTTGACAGATGGAGATCATAAGTAGGCAGAGAGGCAGGAAGAGAAAGAGGGGGAAACAGGCTCCCCGCTGAGCAGAGAGCCCAACTTGGGGCTTGATCCCAGGCCCCAAGATCATGACCTCAGATGAAGGCAGTGGCCTAACCCACTGAGCCACCCAGGGACCCTGGGGGAAGTGTTTACTGAAAGCCTCCCTAGTGCTTGGAAACAGTTAAATGTCTGGTGCTGTCACTAGCTATGTGAGCTTGGTCACACAAGTAAATTAACTTCTCTATGACTCAGTTTCCTTGTCCAAGATCTGGGTAAAAATAGTACGTACTTGCACTGGAAGAGTGTGTTGGCCATTGTGATTGTTATATGGGTTTAGCACGGTGACTGGCACATAATAAGCCCTCAACATATATTCTTTCCAGTGGACCCTAGGATCAATATCTTGTTATCACCATTTTACAGATCTGGAAAGTAAACTCCTATGGGTCAAATTCGTCACCAAAATGGAGTGTAGAGATAATTTGTAAGTGATGCAAGTGGATTTGAGCCCAGGTCTATGGCAACCCTCAAATTTCCATTCTTTGGTCTATACCATTCAGTCACCTACAGTAGCTAAGTGGTGAGCCAGTCCTGGCTTCCTTAGATCACTGGTCAATTCAGGATTCTATATGATCAAAGTGGTTGTTGAACCTAGGAGGATGGTCCATTTCTGTTGGTTAGAGTAGACTTTAGGCTTTCGGATGGCGAAGGATCTTCCTTCCTTGTCATGGTTTTGCGCGGGAGAGTTGTGCTGACTTGTCTTTTCCTTTGGAGGATTCCTACTTTGCCATTTTCCCACCAGACTGGCCCAGCTGCATCAGGGTTGATGTGCGTTTCTAGTTTGATCTCTTATCTATGAGATGGAGTTTCCACATACAAGTCAAGAAGCAGAGTTTTCCATCCCAGACGATGATGTTTCATTTACTTTTTGGGCCTGAAACAGGGGTGGAGGTTTGAGACTCCTCGGTATTCATAACCCATGGTCACTTCCAGGCTCAGAATTTGCATACTCTGTGAAGGCAGAGGCAGAGGGAGAAGCAAGCTCCCCTGACTGGGGAGGCTGACATGGGGCTCAATCCCAGGATCCCAGAATCATAACTTGAGCGAAGGCAGACACTCCACTGACTGAGCGACACAGGCACCCAATTTTTAAAATATTTTTATGAAAAAATTTTAAATGTACACGAAAATGGAGCCACTGTATAATGAACCTTTAGGTACTAATCCCCCAGCTACAGTGCCCAGCCTGCCTCCACTTCTGCACAACCAGCTACAATTTCAGGGCTTCCAACTTCCTTATTTCAGTAATTCACAGCATTCACAGAACTCTGGCAAGTTCTATATTTACAATTACCATTCTGATAGAAAGTGTACACATGAAAAGCCAGATGAGGAGACAGAGTGGCAGGTTTAGAGAGGTCCTTAATGCAGACAGAGCTTCTGTCCTCTGCAGGCGGAGTGGGCCTCTGTCCTGAGACATCGATACATTCCCACAATCGGGGAAGCTCTCTGATCCTTGGCGTTCAGAATTTTTTGGGGCCCATTTGATTGAGTCATTGGCTGCAAGATTGAACTCAAGTCCTCTCCTCTCCAAAGGTCAGGCAGCTGTCAGTTCCAACCTTCTTCTCATCATGAGATTGGTTCTTCTGGTGACCAGAGACATTTTTTTTTTCTTTTTTTTATTATACTACCCAGCTTATTCTTGACTGAATGTTATTTTTCCTGGTGAATATTGCTATTACAACCCTGTCTTGTAGGTGCCTAGTGTAACAGTTCGCTATGAAACATGCTCTATTATCTCTTTGTACTCAGATGGGTCTCAACCTCTTTGGGTCTAAGAAGAAAATGATGCCCATGTTCTTTGTATGTGGGCTTCACCCATGGGGGCCTTTTCTCCCACCTTGGTTCTTTTCAGCATGAGGCCAACTCCATTTCTGCTCGTATATAAAATATCAGTGTTGCTGTGATTGGATTTGATAAATGAGTGTGGAGTCAAATTGAAAAGTTTAGGAAAGCTCTGAGAATATAAAGATTGGGGTATCAGGAAAGTACTCTAATTTCTTCACCTACTAGTAATTTTACTATGTAGTTGCCCAGAAAAAAAAAAAAATACATTGTCTTCACATCTGCTATTTTGTTTCTGTCAGTGATGGTCAAGGCTAGTGACATCTTTCAGTCACCTGGGAAGCTCTCAAAAAATTGCTTGGATTCAGGCCAGTTTCCCCCATTGCCTGGATTCAAATTTAATTGATTCTTATTAAGTTGCTCTGGACTGGGCTTTGGGCATTGGTGTTTTTAGAAACATGCCTAGGTGGGGCGCCTGGTGGCTCAGTGGGTTAAGCCTCTGCCTTCGGCTTAGGTCATGATCCCAGGGTCCTGGGATCGAGCCCCGCATGGGGCTCTCTGCTCAACGGGGAGCCTGCTTCCTCGCTTTCTCTGCCTGCCTCTCTGCCCGCTTGTGATCTCTGTCAAATAAATAAATAAAATTAAAAAAAAAAAAAAAAAGAAAGAAACATGCCCAGGTAGTAGTGTGAACTTCTAGTTTCGATGCCAATGATTACGTTTGGAAATATTTATACATAAATGTATATATATGTGATATATATATAATTCGTATGCATTCATATATTTTCTTCTCTCCTAGTTGACGGGACCTCAACATGACACCCCACTTCTTAGCTTCTCATGCCATTCTCTAGTAAATACTGTTATCCATTAAAACCTATCAGTGCGGGCGCCTGGGTGGCTCAGTGGGTTAAAGCCTTTGGCTTGGGTCATGATCCCAGGATCCTGGGATCGAGTCCCGCATCCGGCTCTCTGCTCAGCCGGGAGCCTGCTTCCTTCTCTCTCTCTGCCTGCCTCTCTGCCTACTTCTGATCTCTGTCTGTCAAATAAATAAATAAAATCTTTAAAAAAAAAAAAACAAAACCCTATCAGTGCTCCTTGGGGAAATGGTTGATTCTAAGACTGGGGAAGAAATACACAAGATAAGCCCAGAGCGGCTGTGGTGCCCTAAAGCGAGGAAGTGCCCAGAAAAAAATCTCAAAATGAGAAGGATATGTCAAGAGCACACAAGAGTCCATTGACAAGTGCTCCCCATGACCATGGCAGGAATAATTTGAGTACCAAAATAATAAAGGAGTATCAGATCATCACCCGAAGTAAAAAATAAGTATCCATTCAGCTGTCCATGTTGTTTATTTACTTAAATAGTTAAATAAATGGGGGACCAGACATATCTCTTAGGCAGAATTCCAAATAATTATGTAGTTGGTCCCTCTTGAAGGAAGGGGAGTCTCAGACCCCACACTTGAATGCGGATTTTACAGAGTGACTTCTTCCAAAGAGGACAGTGAGAGAAGGGAGAATTCAATGGCTTTACGGTGGAGAAACCTGGAAAATACTTCTCAGCCAGGTGACCGATGTTTACATCAAGAATATCTTTGGGGTGCCTGGGTAGCTCCGTCAGTTAAGTGCCAGATTCTTGGCTTTGGCTCCGGTTATGATCTTGAGATCAAGCCCCACATTAGACTCCTCTCTGAGCATAGAGTCTGCTTAAGCCTCTCCCTCGGCCTCTCTCCCATTTCCCTCTCTAAATTAAAAAAAAAAAAAAAAAAAAAGAGTATCCTTTAAAGCATGTACCCTTGATATCATGGCTCATTACCTCTCTGTTCTTCCTTCTATAAACCCTCACCCCCAGTCCAATCATGAGAAAAACATCAGATAAATCCCGACAGAGGAACATTTTACAAAATACTTGACCAGTATTCACACTGCCATGGTCATCGCAGACAGATATGTCTGAGAAACTGTCACAGCCCGGAGGAATTGAAAGAAAAAATCCTAACCAAGTGTCACATGGTATTCTGGAAGAGAAAAAAGGACATTGGGCAAAAGCCAAAGAAATATGAGGAAACATGGGCTCTAATTAATAATGTATCAGGGGCGCCTGGGTGGCTCAGTGGGTTAGGCCACTCACTGCCTTTGGCTGAGGTCATGATCTCAGGGTCCTGGGATCGAGTCCCCCATCGGGCTCTCTGCTCGGCGGGGGCCTGCTTCCCTCCCTCTCTCTCTGCCTGCCTCTCTGTCTACTGTGATCTCTCTCTGTCAAATGAATAAATAAAATCTTAAAAAAAAAAATAATGATAATGTATCAGTATTGGTTCACTAATTGTGACAAAAGCACCATATATATTTTTAAAGATTTTATTTATTTATTTGACAGACAGAGATCACAAGTAGGCAGAGAGGCAGTCAGAGAGGGGGGGGGAGGAAGCAGGCTCCCCGCTGAGCAGAGAGCCCGACACGGGGCTCGATCCCTGAGATCGTGACCTGAGCCAAAGACAGAGCCCCAACCCACTGAGCCACCCAGGTGCCCCCCAAAGCCCCATATTAATGGAAGATACTATTAAGAAGGTCCTGGATATGGGGGATAGAGAGACTCTACTATATTCACAATTTTTTTTTGATAACTCCAAAACTATGCTAAAATGGAAAGCTTATTAAAGAGAACCTACCCAATTATTTTCTTTTTTCTTCTCCCTTGCAATTCCCCAGACTAAAGGAAAAGAAGAAAAGGATCCATTCTGCAAATCCATTACTATGCAGGGTGCTGTTCAGGTAAAAATTGGATTATCTAACTGTTAAAAACTAAGGTGTGACTTTCTAATAAGCTTAACATTTGCCAGTGGTATTTACATTTTAAAAGAGGCTCTTATTTACTCAAATCTCAAAAAATAATACCCAGGAGATCTTTCTGAGCTGAGCCTTTTTGATGCTCCGTATCTCTGACTTCCATAAGTCATCCGTACAGAGAACACCACCACAACATTATACTCCCAGACTTCCCAACAGACTTCTGAAGTCTGCATAGACAAATTGACGGCCTTTGGTGCCATGACTCAAAATTTCAAAAAGTTAAACCAGTAGAGACAAGTGTGGGTGCAGTGGAAGGATCTTGGCCACCCAGAGGGAATTGTATTCTGATTCTGATGCTACTACTTGTAGCTATGGGACCTTGTTCGTGCTGCTTAATTAGTCTGAGTGCCGGTTTCCTTACTTAAACAGAGATAAAATTGATAATGGTGCCTAAGTGATGTAATACACGAAAAACACCAAGTACAGTGCCCAGCCCATCGGAGATTTAAAAAAATATATTATTTTGGTGCTGTTGTTGTCATCAATCATCATCAACGCTTCCTTTATTTTCATGCTGAGTAACCAGGAGCAAATTACCAGCATCCTTCAGCTTCAGTTTCCTTGCATAAAATGGTGATAAAAAGCACATATTCCATATAAAGTTGCTATGAAAATTTAAATGAGGTTAATGCTTTTACTGTGTTTGCTCTTGTGCTATAGCACTGGTGCGTCTGTCTCTGTCTGTCTGTCCATCATCCGTCCATCTTCATATATATGTCTGTCTATCTATCTTTAATGTTTAAATGAACAGACTCCAGATTCACCTAAATGTGGTTAACAAAACAAAGCTAGAAAATTTCCCATACAGGAATTTGTAATTGTTTTAAACAGTGGAGAGGAATGAGTTTTGGAAAGGCTCAAAGGCCTTCTTTGATATTCATGTGTTCCAGATAAAATTCTCGAATAATGCATATAAATGAAGGAAGCTTAAACCTGCAATGATTAAAGAAGAAAAAACCTATTGGTTTTGAATAATAGTGAAACTGCGTTTATTACATTGCCAGGTCTTGAGTTTCGCGCACAAAATAAAGCCAAGGCCAGGGAGGTTGCCTCTTCTTAAAGGTTACTCCTAATTAATAAATTGTTGCATTAAAAAATTGTTGGTACTTTCTTGCTTGTGGCACTGAGGCCAGCTGAGAAATCATTAATAATTCTGGATGCTTGGAAGCCTGAAGCCAGGAATACTTCTCTTACTTTTCAGTGTTCTCACACTGTGATAACAAACACAGTGGTTAAATATCCTTTGTTGGGGCACCTGGGTGGCTCAGTGGGTTAAAGCCTCTGCCTTCGGCAGAGTCCTCGCTATAAGAGATACGTAATTTTCTTTCACAAGTATATTGCTTCCCTATTTCTCTGCTCTGTCTCTGCCATCTGCTTGTCCAACATTTTCTGTCTTGCCTGTCTCTTTTTGTATGTCTCATACACAAACAAAAGTAATATACATGGTCTGTCTGTGTTTATGTGTATCTCTGAGTGTGTGACTGTGTGTGTCTGTGTGTATGTCTATGTGTGTGTGTGTCTGTGTGTGTCTCTGTGTGTCTGCATGTATGTTTTTGCATGTGTCTGTGTCTCCATGTGTGTCTGCACATCTTTATGTATGTGTCTGTTTCTGTGTGTGTGTGCATTTGTGTCTGCATGTGTGTATCTGCATGTGTGTATCTGTGTGTATTTGTGCCTGTGTCTTTGTGTGTGTATCTGTAAATGTCTGCATGTGTCTGTGTAGGTATGTATTTTTGTGTGTGTCTGCATATATGTTTGCATTTGTGTCTGCACATGTGTCTGTGTGCATGTATTTATGTGTGTGCATGTGTGTTTTTGTGTGCGTCTCCATTTGTGCCTTTGTGTCTGCACGTATGTTTTTGTGTGTGTCTGCATATATCTGCATGTTTGTGTCTCTCTGTGCATTTTTGTGTGTCTGTGTCTGAATGTGTGTGTCTGTATTTGTCTGCATATGTATCTCTGTGTGTGCATGTGCATGTGTGTCTGTGTGTGTGCATACGTAAGTATTTTCCCCACACATGACTCTGCTTCTTCCTCTTTCATCTTACAGCAGCTTTCCTCTCCCTTCATCCGGAGGGGTGGGACTCCATAAGCCACGCCCACTCACCATCCTGTTGACTTCCGGCAGGGCCAGGTGGAGCACGGGGGCCCCTCCAAAAGGCTCCTTTTCTCTAACTCCTCATGGTAAAGCTGCCAGTGTTTATTTGGCCACATGACCTGTTTGGGAGGATTTTCCTTGAAATCCTGCTGAAAATCCACATTTGTGTTTCAATCTTTGTCTCTTTCTGCCTCAAACCCCCCCACCCCGTCCTCCCCAACCCGAGGTCAGCCACCTTTCTTCTCTGCTTTTCAGTTACCTCTAGTGCTTTTATTCCCATCCAACTTCAACTGCTACCTAGCAATTTGAATCAGGGTGGTTAGCCTCTGATTTTTGGAAGAAGCACGCCCCGATAATACATGTTGATTCACAGGCCCCGTCCTCTGTCTGTGTCATTTCATGGCAGGAAGAATGAAGGGACAGTAGCAAGCCAGATCCCACTACTTCTTTCAGGGAATTCTGTTAATTTCACTGTGAACAGAAAACGTGTGGT